>NC_138369.1:30154125-30194573 GCF_054177405.1 Leptonychotes weddellii
CAGCAATATGCAAAGAATAATGCATTTTCTTCTCTCTTCTGTAAAGTTTCTCAACTTCAGCATATTCAATTTGGGGGCAGATAATTCTTTGTGATAGGGCTGCCATGGGCATTGTAGAGTGTTTAGCAGCATCCTGGGGCTCTACCTTCTAGATGCCAGTTGTAAACTCCTCTCCGGTTTTAACAACCAAAAAAGCTTTCGGACATTGTCCCATGTCCCCTAGGTGAATGGGTGGCTGGGGAGGAGGGAGAGCAAAACTCTTCCAGTTGAGAACCGAAGCCAACAGAAGGTACGTACGAGTGGAGAAGTGTTTTCATGGGTTGATCCACAGAACAACCTGTTTTCCAGTATTCTCTAAAATAGAATAATCTTGTTCTATCATGGTCCAGATTAATGGAGAAAGGTGAGTTATTCCTGGAGACAGAGGAATGGACCAACTGACCTCTCAAAATCCCTGCTGCCCCTAGAATTCTAGGACGGTGTTTGTCTGAGACCTGGCCTGATTCCTTTCTCTCCCTGTCCCTGTCCCTGTACTAATGATAGTGCTTGTCAAGCAGCCCCACTATCCACCAGGCCCTTCATGTCCACAGGAAGCCTGGAGGAGACTTTTTTTTTCTTTCTTTCTATTTTTTTTTTTTGAGAAAGCTTGACAGAAATTTTTTTTAAAAGAGAAAGGGAAAAAAAAAATCAAATTTAAGGCCTGTGAAAAAATAACTTTCTGTGCTCTTAGGTACCAGAATCAACCATTTGTTAGAATCAAACGTCTGCTAAAGTGTGAAAAATTGTTGGAAGGCATTTTCTAAATTTTGTTATTGTTGTTTTATCAATTCATTTCTGTGAGCCCTCTCATTTGCTGTCTGTCGGCTGTCCAGGCCAGGCTGGCCAACTGAGAAAGGTGCCTATTATCTTTTATTCTTAAGGTCCTGACATTTATCTGATGGTTGGGAAGGTGGCCATGCTCTAGTGGAAGGAGCTTAGGACTTGAAAGTTTTAAGACCTGGTTTTAAATCTTATCACCATCACTTCTAGATTTCGAGATCTCAGGAAAAGTTGTTGAGTTTCTGGGACTTACCTTGTGCCTAAACACGGAGCGGTAAAACTCCTCTCCACTGGACTACCCTGAGGATAAAACAAGAGAGTAACTATTTGCAGATATTATAATGCCTCTGGAAATTATTTGTTACTATGATCAGACATTGTAATCATGTAACAAATGCTGGTTTCACCATTGTCTACTTGCACAGCATTTTTAATTTCGAATTGGACAAAACTAGACCATGTTCCCTAAGAACACATTCTAGCCACACTTTTTATTTTAATCTCTCTCTTCAGGTATGATCCCTAAACTCTCCTATAATTTTCCACCTCAATAGTCTATCCTGAAGATTTTTTTTTAAATCCAGTTTTTCTATAGTAAGAACGTGGTGTCGGAATTAGATCTAGAGTCCAATCCCAATGGTGTTAGTATCAACTCCTTGACCTTGAGCATGACATCTTTTATAAACCCATAGCAACCCCCATTTCATCAAAAAATGAGGATAATAATAGATTATTTCTTAGAGTGTTGTCATATTGATAATATATAATAATGACTGTAAAGTGACATCAAGGTGCTAGACCCTATTAAGTTCTCAAAAAGTGTTAACTAGCATTGATGCGCTTGAACCAATTCAAGCTCTTGGACAGAACTGATGTACAAAGTCTCTATATTGCACATGGTATAGTGTCAGTTTTGAAAATATTTCTTTGGTTGAACAACCCTAGAGGACAGTGTGACCTTTATGTTTTTCATGACTGATGCCCCTAGAGTTGTGCAGCCACAGTCTGAGCTTTCCCTGTCTGTCCGTGGAGCACTGCAGGTAGACATACTGTCGACACACTGGTGAAGTTTTCCTCAAAGCCACAATGATGAAACACAGGAAAGGTTTGGAAAAAATGGTGGATTAGAGCAAGGCTTCTTAAATTTTAATGTGCATATGACTACCCCCCCACCCAGGAATCTTGTCAAAATGCAGATTCTGCTTCCTGGGGTTTAGGATGGGCCCTGAGATTCTGCTCCCCAGGATGCAGCTGAGTCTGCTGCAGGGACCACACTGTGTAGTGAGGCTCTAGACTAGGAAGGTTGTCTTGATCCTATCTTTCTTTAGATGCAGTCCTTTTCCTTAGTAGGTGCCAATAACTCCTACTAGATGCACTTCTCTCACAGAATTCATTAGGTCAGTATGGAATAAGAGGCCCAGGAAATATTCAACACCAAAAGCACTCTGGAGTGAAAGAAGTTTGCCAAACACGATGAACTGTAACTCCCCATCTTGGAGAACCACATGATTTATGAATGTGTTAAAAATTCTGAAAAACCCTACTGTAAAAATACAAACAAAAACCTTTTACGTGGTTTAATGTAGAATTTTCCTTACATATTTTCCAAGTGTCTTTAGACCAGGTCAGTTACATCAGAGACTTGAGGCTGCAACCTGGGCATCAATAATTTTTAAACTCTCTCCAGAAGATTCTGATGTATAGTGAACATTGGGTAGGGGGAGGAAATTCTGCTAAGAGAGCACCCTTGCGGACAACTCAGCAGTCGAAGTAGTCCATCTGATAACACTTTATGATCAGATGCTAAACATAACTCCTGAAGTGGTTGACCTACATTTATACAATAGGTTTCTTGTTTAAACAGACTTACTAGACTTAAATCAGGCTGGGAACGTGGGGACACGGGAGCTGACGGACTGGGTAGAGAAAGACCACAAGGACTTTTAAACACTCCCAAAAGCCGCCATGCTATTGAATTCATGTCTCCATCTGTGTCTACTTTGGCTCAGACCTAAGAATTTCCTTGCAACCCCAGAAATATTTGAGAGAGGAATTTTTTTTCATAGCTACATTGGACATAAGTTCCACTCCTGGCTCTTTTACCTACTTCAAGGTAGACCATTAGCAAAGACAGTGAGCTCCTCTGGGTGTCGTGTTCCTTGGGTATCAAATGGGATTCACACCTGCCCTGTCTGCTTCTCGCACCTGTTGTGCAAATTAAGTGTGAGCTTGTGGAGAGAAAACACTTGGTAAACTATTACACCAAATGCAGATAAAAGATTACAAGATATTTTTATTGTGAAAGAGAAATGTCATCTCCCTTTCTGAGAATTAGGTAAATTGTCTGGTATCTTTGATCATATACTACAGAAATTTGTTTGAGGAAAAGCAGGACTCTGCACTTGTGTCAGTCTTGTATTTGACTTCTGCCCAGTGCCTGGGTGCAAATTGGCTCTCTATGGAAGAGTCAGGAGAAACTTTGTTATCTGGTATGTCTAATTAATTGCTGCAGATCAATTTGCTAATCATTTGCTTCTCTTATAGATTACTTATTATTTCTGATGAATGGATCATATCCAAAGATAGCTTCATATTGTGCTACAGATTTACCCAACCACTGATAAAAATATGACCTTTTTATGACCGTTTGAAGTAACACAGCAGTCTGTACCTTGCTGGAAGACTTACATACTTAACCTCCCTCTTCCATGTCCTTCCAATGAGCATTTTCTACCTGCTGGGTTCCTCATTAATGGGCAATAAACTTCGACACGAGTTCAGATGAGTTTGTCTAAGAAATTTTATGTTGTCATTACTGTGTATTTGCATTGTCCTATCTTCCTAAATCTCAGTGATAGGAACCCACACCATGGCAGACCCATGACTTCTCATGTGTGAAATAATGGGTACTTGAGAAAGTTGGTTCTGGGGAATGTTACAGAGATTTCAGATAAGCCTTTGGTCTGTGTCCCTGTAGCTTGTCAGCTCTGTCTCTGTCACAGCCCCTGCTGTGCCCCTCCCAACTCTGGTAGCTTTAAAGCAGCCTCCTTATTCATCCTCAGCAAGTGGCAGAGAATTCTGTGTGCATTCTGGTTAGCCCTCTTTGGGGAGGTAGAACTAGAACAATGCACAGGACATCTCTTTATAGGGATGGGTTTTTATCAATATTACATTTATTTTAGTCCAAGATGCCTTGTAAAAACCTAATCCTGATAGTATCTGAATCAGAATACCCAAAGGAGAAAAAAAAAATTCTTCTAAATAAGTTAGGAGCCCGAGATGGGATTTTTACACAAAATATTTTTAATTAGCAATATTAATTTATTTTGTCAATTTAAGGTAAAGTTGCTGTTATTACTATGTCTACTACTGGCTGAAATGTTGAGAGCTTTTGTGTATCAGGAAGTAAACTAGGTGCTTCATATGCATTATCTCATTGTCCAATGAACCATGTGTGATAGGTGATGTTTTTACCCCCATTTTATGGTTCTGGAAGCCGGGGTTTGGAGAAGTTATAGTTAAGCATTCACTAAGCTCTTAATGCCAGCCATTATCCTATGCACTGTACATATATTGACTTAATCTTTTTTTTTTTTTCACTTTTATTTGCATTATTTTGTGCAGAATTTACTCCAGGGCCATAAGTTTTTGTTTCTAAAGTTTCTTCTGGGATCTTTTTCTTCTGTGCACCCTCCTGTTCTGGTTTAGGAACAATCTGCTCTTTTTCAGTAAGGACCCTCTCAGAGCAGCAGGGAGAGCTCATGCATGGGTTAATCTGACCATGAGCCGCATAAGTTCCACACTGTGTCTTGGGGGCTTTGTTCACCTGGATGTGCTCAATGACCAGAGAATCTACATCTAAACTCTTCAGTTCAGGGGTGCCTCAGTGGCTCAGTTGGTTAAGCACTGGACTCGATTTCTGCTCAGGTCATCATCTCAGGGTTCTGAACCCCCTGCATTGGTCTCTGTAGCTCAGTGCGGAGTCTGCTTGGGATTCTCTCTTTCCTTCTCCACCTCCCCCTGCTCACTCTAAACAAAACAAACAAACAAACAAAGAAAATCTTTAAAGTAAGTTCAGCATTACTCTCTGCATTTTTAAGCATGTGCAGTAAAAATTTAGCACTCTTTTTGGGCCACTGACCCTGCGTCCAGCCCCATAGTTTGGCCCCAGGCATATCTACCAACTCCACCATTGAGCAACAGAATGGCACAAATTGCGACTGCAAAGTGACATACTTTAGATAGTTGGTGGCTTTTTGGATATGCATACCCTTGATGGCCTGGGCAGTTTCACGTGTGTTCTTAAAGAGAACACAAATATTTGAATCTCTTGATTATTTGCATGATTTTGTATGGTTTTCTGGGTCAAGTGAATAGCGAACCACTTTCAGGGATCTCCTCAGGTTTCTTATGGGAAGAGTTATATTAACTCCATCTTAATGAACTCAATTAAACCTAATGATCTTGGGAGGTAGGCACTTTTGTTAACCCATGAATGGATGAAGAAACAGAGGCATAGAGTTTCTGAACACTTAGCTCTTGTTTCTAGATTTAGGTAGCAGTGTCAAAATTGGACTCAGCTCCTGTGTTTCTAAAGCCTGTGTGTAGGCACACTTCCTTATGAACAGGGAGCCAGGAGTTGGAGGCATGGGAGGTGAAACTGGGGGCTAGGGTGTCTGCAATCCTTTGGTCCTTTACCCTGATGTCCAGCTCCACCTAAAAAACTATAAGTTATTTCATTTGAGATACTGTATGAAAAATGAAGCAAGATCTCTAGTGCTGAGAGGCAAATGCTGTAATCATATGCATGACTTGATTCTCTATTCCAGTAATATGAAAATTGTCAATTATGGATGAATTATGGATGCTACAGATAACCTGTAATTTGCGGCTGCAGTATTGTAAACACGTGCAGCTGCCTTTAATTTTATTTTACCAGTCGTGTAATTCATTCACACACACCTGTAGTTACCTAAGATGCAGAAACTAATGAAGCCGGGTTCCAGTTTCCACTGTTTGTTTTGTACACCTCTCTGTTTAATTACCACACTCAGAGTTGAGAAATTGGTTAAAAACAGATGCATCCCAAGAAAGAGCCTAGTGATTATCCTTTAAGAACCTACTCAAATTCCCACCTCAGCCATTGACTTAAATCATTGCTTTATCAGCCAAAAGCCAGGCATTTTAGAACAGGAAAAAACTGTAGAATTGATTTTTCTGCAACTGTTATGGCAGCAAAGGCTAATCATTAAAACATGGATTTTGCAGATAGCCAGTGGAGATGCTTAAAATCAGAGCCTTGGTTGGTGCTGGTGGACACTTGTTACTCCACCATGTCCCTGGGCAAAGGCCAAGCAAGTCTCACCTGTGAAATGAGGGAGCGCAACACTGAGGACAGGAAGTGCTTGTTTTAAGCCTTCCTCTTGTTTTTTTCCGCAATGTATTGAAATTGGTGGGTTGGGTTGTATATGATTATTACTTCTCCTCACTGTCATGTTTGTGGAAATATCAACCATTTTGTATGTTTTTTTCCTGCAAAAATATCCTCATCTTGCCAGTTTTTTTTTAAACAGGATCTCCAGTAAAACAACAGTAATAATAATAATATTATCATAATAAATAAAAATAATAATGGCTACATTTCAGAACATAGATCATATGTCAGGCATTCTATTAGACATTTTACATCGATGATTTCATTGGGTCCTCAACATAATCTAACAAGATTGGCTTCATTTTTTCTCAACTTACACACCAGGAGCCAGAAGCTAAGTGACTCCTCAACAGAATGGCTCACCTAAGAAATGGGGTCTCTGTGATGTAAACCCAGCCTGGCTGGTCCTCCTTCAAAGCCTGTCCTCCACATCGGGATGCCATACACTTTATGTAGATATCCTCTTTATTCCTTCCACCATGTTCACCACTAACGTCACCCCCTTGGATAGCCGTACTTGCTGTGCAAGGTGCAAAATGTTTTGTGATGCTCTACCAGTCCCATTGCCTTACTTATGTCTGTGTTTGGGTAGTTATTATTTAATGTACAAAAGTTTTCAGTGTGAGGACTAAAACTATATTGGCAAACTTAATGTCCTAAGCGGTTTTTGGCAAGCTCATAGATAGGATAGACATTTTTTTTTCTTGGTATTTTCCTGTTCTTTTGTACACCAGAACATATATCAAACTGAAAATTAGAGCCTGCTTCCTCTTTTCCACACCAAAACTTATATACCCTATGTCTAATTGCTACAAGGTCTTATATGCTGCTGGATTCTAAGAAGTAATAATTGGTTTATCTGAGAAGCTAATCCATGTAAATGATTACCAACAGATACCATTTATTGGAGCCTTACTGATATGATAAGCTCTGTGCTAAATTCTTTACAAACACTATCTTGCAAAGCCCTCTATGATGGCTTTATTATCTTCATTTGTAAATTAGGAAGCTGAAGGAAAGAAAGATTTTGCCATTCATTGTCCAAGGTATAGTTGGTAGGCAGCAGAAACAGGATTTGAAATTCATTTGTATATGACTTTAGTCCCTCAGTTCTGATCTGCTTGTTACAGTAATATTTCTTAAAATGTGGCTACCTGTATCAGAATCATCTAGGCTGCTGGTTGAAAATGCTGAATTGTGGAATGTTCGAAAGACTTCCTAAATCAGAATCTATCCACACATGGCTTAGGAATCTGTAATTTTAAAAAATGTTGGGGTGCCTGGGTGGCTCAGTTGGTTAAGCAACTGCCTTCGGCTCAGGTCATGATCCTGGAGTTCCAGGATCAAGTCCTGAGTCAGGCTCCCTGCTCAGCGGGGAGTCTGCTTCTCCCTCTGATCCTCCCCCTCTCATGCTCTCTGTCTCCCATTCTCTCTCTCAGATAAATAAATAAAATCTTTAAAAAAAAAAATGTTCCCAACTCTCCTTGGAATGCATATAAATTTTATTCAGGTAAAAAGCTCATACTCTTTGGAAAGTCCCTTAAGAAGTAACTAGTACTGGGGCACCTGGGTGGCTCAGTCGTTAAGCGCCTGCCTTCGGCTCAGGTCATGATCCTAGAGTCCTGGGATCGAGCCCCGCATCCGGCTCCCTGCTCAGCGGGGAGCCTGCTTCTCCCTCTCCCACTTCCCCTGTTTGTGTTCCCTCTCTTGCTGTGTCTCTCTGTGTCAAATAAATAAATAAAATCTTTAAAAAAAAAATTAAAAAAAAAGAGAAGTAACTAGTACTATGGTTACTCTGGTTCAGGTTAGTGAGTGAGACAATTTTGGACTGCCAAAAGTAAATGACTGAATACACCACCTCTGTGAAAATCTGACCCTGAGGCTATCGGTTTAATTCAGTGTCATGATTTTAGACTTGATGCTTTTAGAGGAATACAGTTCAAACAGGATGAAGCATAAAAGGGGATTCATTTGATTATGGGCAATACAGCTAGATCCAGGTACTCAAACACAATCACCACAAGTCCCCTACCCTCCATGTTTTGGTGCTCCTCTCCCAGTTTTAGTTTCATTCTTAAGTAGCCACATCCAAGTAGTGATGAGGTGACCCTCACCACCTCCAGGCTTATATTCTGCCGGGTTAGAACTTCTGGTAGGGAGAATACGTCTTTCAACATAACTTCTTCAAGAACTCCAGGACTTAGACACAGATTACTACCATAACCTCCCTGAACCGAACAGAAGCTAGGGGGGGATGGCAGGCTCCTCAAGCTTGGCCATACTGGATCCTGTCCACAGTCCTGAACCTGGGAGGACGAGGCAATGAGAGGCAAAATCAGCCACTCATGAACCACATGAACTGAGAGTGAGGGAGGCTTGGTTCTTAAAGGAATGTTGGGTCTTGATCCTACAAGCAAGGGGAATAAATGATGAGCAGGAAAATCAATGGATATCCTTCTTGCCCCTGAATGGATAAAATGAGCTATACTCTGTTCACAGCTCAGCTGTCATTTTCTCCCAGGTGATTAGATGTAGCATAATTTTCTTAGCAAATATTTTAAAATGTCCCCAAACCTAACATGATCCAGTGCTCTGTCAAGTATGTCTCCATATAGATCAATAGTAAACTATTCATATCAGACCCAATTAGCGTTCTAATGGAATTTATCTCCCAGATGCTTCAAATCACTGAAATGGATAAACTGGTTTATTACAGGTCACAGGACACTTTAAAGGACCAATTAGAAACCACTGCAGATTGGGGAGGACAGGACGGTCATGATTAGAAACTGAAAAAGTAGGAAGATGAGGGGCTGGAGAGAATGAGAACTTTGTTGGGAAAGCTGTAAGATAACGGATAAAGATGAGGGTGTTTCTTAAACATAATTTGAAAAGCTTGTTTACAGTTTTGAAGGGCTTTGAAATTGAGCTCTCAAAGACACGTTTATTTTGCTTGTTCATATTGTATTTATTTTAAACTCCATGTATTAGCGTCATTCATATTTGCAGAGAGGACATCATGGAGGTGGTTAAGAGTCCGAAGGTGGTCTGACCAATGTGGAGGCGTTCTTGTGGCGAGACAGCTAGGGGACAGTCACTCCAACCTTGGCGTGCTTCTTGAGGAAACTTGTCATATGACTTCTTGAGTTAGTTAGCAAAACAACCCATGGTGTAAAATACTTGCCTTTTGTAACTCCTTTTGCCTCCCTACTATTTAGGTTGCTGCATGAAAATTCTAGCTTTTTGCAGTAATAAAGCCATGCACAAATTTAGGTATGAGTTGCATTATATTCTTTATTTGACTTAAATCAACTTGAATTCTCTTTTTCTATCCTCCACCTTTTAGGGCTGATGAAAAATTCTATGTCAGGCATTTTATTAATAAGAGTAATTAATGCTAGACATTCTAATAAACAGCATTCAAATCTTAGTGGGTTAATATCATATAAATTTATTTCTCAGTATTTTCATACTCTGATTACATTTTGGCAAGTGACTCTTCTCATGGTGGTTCAGGGATCCTGTAACCTTCCATCCATTCTCAGATTCCCTTACTGCATCCTATGCGTGGAGTCAGCTAATGAGCAAAGAGAAAGAGCTTGACACATCACCTGAAGGGTTTTAGAGGTCTCGGAGTTGTATACACCATATCTACTCATTTTCCATTGGCCAAATTGAGCTGCAAAGGACCCACATTAACTAAGGAAGGCTGATGAAGGTAATTTCCCTGTGTGTCCAAGAAAAAGAAATAGATTTAATAGTATTCAGTAACTTCCTACTATATAATCTTTACTGGGGCCTCTTTTTGCTTCTAGATTATAGTAAAATCTAGGTAACTGGTTGCAAAATGGGGCTTCATTAGCCTATTATGATTGCAGCTACCAATCCTCCCATCCTCTTACCCAAACTCCTGCCATTTCTTTGAGGCTCATGTTTTTCCTCTCTCATGCCCATGTGGGGATTCATGCTGAGGCTGGAAATCATGATGCTCTTGGTTCATCTTTCTCAAGTGAGAATATAGCTATCTACCTAACGTTCTTCCTAGTATTCTAGGCTTTGTCAGAGAACACATGTAGATTTCCCTGCTCTGGAGACTCACAGACATCCTTTCTTTTTCCGGGTCTAGAGGTGGTTCTCTCTCTCTCCTTGAACTTTTGCCATTCTCACATAACTTCTCCTCTCCAGCCTTCATCCCTGCCTGGCCCCTGCCCCTGCCCCATATTATCTCTCAAAAGCACTTGGGATATTTAGTTTGACTTATATCTTCAGCCCTACCAAGATTCCTGAAGCAAGAAGCATAGAAGAGCTTGGCTACCATTGTGGAATGAAGCTAGGGGAAAATACCAAGAGAAAAAAATATATATAAATTATAATTCCACTAAATGATTTTGCCATAAATACATGTTAAAATGTCTTGCTAATATCATTTATGTATATCAGAGCCATGTCTTATTGCATTTAATCATCGAAGCAACCTTACAAACATTTCTCTTTATTCGAAGATGTGGAAACTGAGATTTAAAGAAGTTACATTACTGGTTCCTGAACACACACCTCATTAGGTATAGCCCATGACAACAGCCCATGTACCACAGACTCCAAATTCTGAGTCATTAACAACTATATCATGCTATAGTTTCCGGTCAGTGGGGGAAGCTCTGTGACAGAGCCTCACTCGAAGGTTCGCTAGTCTCCTGAACTTTGCAAAGGTTAGCAGAGAGTGGTGGTGCGTTAGCATTTATCAAGCATCAACTTTATGCCAAACAGTGCATCAGTGAATTCGTAAACTCTGTTTTGCTTCCTTTCTCCAGCGTTAATATTATGCCTATTTTACAGATGAGGACATGGAGGTAGAGATTATCCTTTGTCCTGTTAATTAAGGGTGGAGCCAGAACTCCAACCCTCATCCCTACAGTCCCATAGTCCACAATCTACTGCAGTGTCCTGTACCTCATTGAAGACCCATCACACCATGGCCCCGGGGGGAGGTCCCCTCTCTCGTGGGCTAGGAGAGGAAGAGCCTCACTTTTCAGTCTTGGGTCACAAGCTAGAAATTAACACATCATTTCATTAATAATGAGTAAATAGGACAATTTGGCCGTGCACATGATATATGAGGATTCAGTATGATGCAAAACTGAAGAAAATACAGAAACCTCATTCATAGCTATTTTTCCTTATTTGCTGCAGTGCACTGTATCCCAGTTTCCTGAAGTTATTTGGGGGGGAGGTATTAAGCTTGAACAGCTTAAAGTTATATAATTAATTGCAGTCAGCTTCAGTTACAATTACTAATTGATCCAAGCCTGCCAGCCTAGCACCTGGCAGCAGTCAGGAGAACAAAAGCAATGGCAAGCAGGTGGTTGCAATAATTAGGTTATTACTTTCTCCCCCCCCCCCCGCAAGTACCTGGTTGGTCTAAACCTCAGGGTCAAGCAGGCTGCTTTGGGGTCAAGATACCATTTCTGATCCTGAGTTCTTTTGAAGGAACTAAGAGCGGTGGCAGAATAAGCTAGTCGCTGGGGATAGGGTGAATAAAGCACAAGCACCGGACTGGTGTTATTGACCCAGAATCAAAGAAGAGCATCCGGGATCCTCAGATAAAGTCTGGAGGAAGGGGAAGACTGTTAGACCAGCAGCCACTGTATCTTTGAGGTTTGGACTTTCTGGCTTACTCTTGCTGACCAGAGTCTCTGGCAAACAAGGATGAAGAGCCAAAGGTAGGCATGCGTTCTCAATTTTTAAGCAATGTCCTTAGTGGTCATAATCATTGGATTTGAAATTGGATAGAGTTTCTTGTTTGCTTGCTTGCTTGTTTATTTTCCTCTGGATTTGCTTCTTATTAAGTGTGAGGCTTGAGGTAAATGATATGACTTTCTAGGCCTCAGTTTCCTTATCTGCAAAATGGATAATATGACTGTCGTGTCCATTAAATGAGAAAATGCATAAACATGACTTACTATAATATTTGCTGTACACTGAATTGATTCATGAATGTTAACGGTTTTATCTGTATTATATCCAAAAGAGGAAACAGTTTGGTAACCTACATTTTGAGCTAGGATGATTGACGATGAATAAGCTTTGAAATGATAAACATTATCCCCATTTTCATTGCTACATTAATAGTAGCTATAATCTTTTGAGTATGAATTATGTGCCAGGGAAAACATTAAATCCAGTGCTAGGTTTAATTTCTGCTCTCCTTCACCTTGAGATAGATATTAACATTCCCATTTTATAGATGAAAAACTGAGGCACAGAGAGATTACGTTACTTTCTGGAGGTAAATGCCTATTTTTAGTTAGTAAAAGGGAGATGAGTTAGAACTCAGATATATGGTTCTATCATCATTTAAGCACTGTGCTCTTCTGACTTTATAAGCCCTAAGGGAAATGTTCTCAGGCTCCTTTTTGCAATATTAAAAAACTTTTATGTTGCAGTGTTAGGTTATCTTAGCATAGCCCTTGCGTTTTAATTCGACTTGATCTCAGAAACAATGAGTATGGTATGAAAAGCATGCATTCAAAGCATATTCAGAAAGGGCCTGGGAAAATTATTATTTTTTATTACATTTATCTTTTATTTGTTAGCTTTTTTTTCTATTTTTGTTTGCGGTTTTTGTGCTTTAAAACGTGTTCTTGAGCATCTCATTGAAACTCATGCTGAGGTCAGTATTCAGTGGCAGGTAGGTCCCTGGGTCCATGATCTTAAATGAGAAAGTAGAACATTGTCAAGAGGTATTAAAAATAACTGCAATAATAATGTTCACCACTTTCTCAAAAACATCTGATAAACCTCTTTTTTTTTTTTTACTGGAAACTAATTTCTGCCAACTGCTGTAGAGAGGAAGGGGAAAAGTCTTGGAAGGCACCCTAACAAACGGGAGAAAAATAGAGTTTGTTTATTTTTAAATAGTGTCGAGTCCTTTGGGACCTTTTTCCAATCAATAGAAATGATAAAGAAATCCTATGGTCTCATCTCCCAGGTTTTAGGTTTCCCATTTATTTAACCAAGATAATAAAAACTCTTAATGTGCTCTCTTTAGTCACTTCCAAATAGGGCTGTTGTCTTTAGTCTGTCTCCTCTTAAGAATACCTCTGGCTGCAAATTTCATTTTAGAGCTGTCTTTAGCATTAGCCACTGCTAGGTAGATAGGCAGACATTACCTTTGGTTTCCTTACTAACAAAAATAAGGCTCGTTGGTTTGAAAGTTGTGAATTATGATCATGAAAAATTGTGTTGTGTTTTTGGCTCACGGGGAGCCCCTGAGAGCTGGGCAGCTTTCACATTGCGTCTCTCCACTGTGAGATCCTGTCTCTCCACCTTAGACTTCACAAGTTCCAGAGATCAATCAATACCTTTCAGTAAGAATCAACTGAAATTAAAACCTGTGATGAGCCTTCCCCCAACCCCCTTACAAAATCTGCCCTGAAGAGCCACCCGAATATTGAAACCCCAGACAAACACCTTTGCTGGATCTTTATTCTCCTGACAGCATGAGAAGGACAGGAAATAGGCTTCAGATTTCAGCGAATCTTTACACTGGCATGCATCCTCCTGAATGAAGTTGCTCTGCTGTGTTGCCAGTTTAGAAGTGCCTGCCCGCTTTACTGTGTGATCCAGGAGGCTGGCTTCCCAGCATTTCATGGGAGCCCCTACTTTTTATTGCTAACTGTGCTGCCATTGAAAGTGTAATGTGAACAGTAGGGCGGCACATCATCTCACACTAGGGTTGATTTCAAATTCAACTTGTAACGTGTAACTCGTATAAATAGCTCATCCAGATGATGCAAATTTATCTTTAGTGAATCTTGACAATATAGATAGTAGATACATTGTGGCCCTATTGATGCCACTTGGAGGTGGGTATGAGGGATCATAAATCCAAAAGTCCTACCCAGCTGAGTTTTCAGGGTTAAAGTCTGTTTACTCTTTCATGCGTTCAATATAAGATGAAGTCACCGGCTTGCATAAAGGGTCATGTTATGTGAAAAATACAGTGTTTAACCCTGGAATCATATTCTGAGATGAGATGGCCTACATTTGAGAGGACCCCCTGGAATTTTCAATCAAATTATTCTTTTCCTTTTTCTTTTCCATTTGCACACTACTTTTTTTTTCTTTTCTTTTCCTTCCTTCCTTCCTTCTTTCCTTTTCCCAAGTAAGCCCTTTTGATTTCATATAATTTAAATAAATGTAGGCTAAAACTGCATGTATGTATTTTGTGTCAGGACAGGGCATTTTGCATGTAGAGAGGTAAGGAGAGAATCCTGAAGTTGAAATGGGGAATACCTGCATCTTTAGAAGACAGCCAAGCCAGATTGTGACTGAAGGAAGAAATCCCAAACCCTTTTTTTGTTCAATCACCTATTCATTCAACAAGCAATTTCTGAGTGCCTCCCATACTACAAGCATTGTTCAGTTTGCTAGGAAGAGATGAGACAGTTACAAACTCTGGTCTCAAAGAGCTCCCAGTCTTGTCTGGAGGAGGAAAGTGTTGGTAGACAACACGGAAGCCACATGACTAAAAGGAACCTGGAGGAGGACTTAATAAAGGATGAGAGTAGGCAGCCTGGGGGTGTTAGAAGAGCCCCTTGAGGACTTAATAAAGGATGAGAGTAGGCAGCCTGGGGGTGTTAGAAGAGCCCCTTGAGATCTATGATTTTAGTCCTCTAGGGTAGAAGTCAGCCAAAAATAGCCCTATAAACCACATCTGGCCTGCCACTTGTTTTTGTAAATAAAGATTTATTGGCACACAGCCACACTCGTTTGCATAAATATTGCCTATGAGCAGCTGCTTTTACACTAGAACAGAAGAGCTGAATGGTTGCAACAGAGGTCAGATGGCCCATAGGGCAGAAATTCTTTACTATTTGACCTTTTCTAGAAAATGTTTATCAGTCACTGGTCTGGAGACAACAGATATCCCACATTACTTTTGACTGATAGAGTAGCTGAAGAAAGCCATTAACTTTGGTTTCATAACTTTAGTTATGAGGATTCCCCAACTCTTGTCTGCCTGTGTATCTTGGTGAACTAGATCAGTCTATTCACATTAGGACTATCATTTTTCCCACCTGAATCAGTAAAAGCTAAGTTTATTTTCCCCTTCCCCTATGGCTCAAAAGTGTGGATGCTATCAGTATTCTGACTATTAAATTCCTTCATTTAAGTATTTTCTGGTCATTCTCTGAAAGTTCCATTAACCGTGTATATACCAGTCTGACATAGTGAAATTCTGAAAACACCCCAAGAGGAATATTTTGAGCCCCGGCAAGAATCAAAAAAGGAAATATAATATACTCTTGTCTGAACGATTATGTTATCTGGAAAACCTAAAGTGCTTTATAGTGAGCTCTGTGTCCAGACTCAGAATGAGGAATGATAAAATTTTTAGATAAATTGGTTTGTAAAATATTTATGTGCACTTTAGTGGCACAGACAGGAGGTAATCTGTTTTGTATTGAATCAGCTTGGGACAGGGAAAAAAAAAAGCACAATGTTAATGAGATTTTTTAAAGCCACTTTTAAATTCACGTTGGCAAAAGACAAATAGTCAAGACTTTTAATTTCTATATAAACTTAACGGCTAGAGAACAAATAAAGCTTTATTAACTTAAATAAAAGTAGCTTTTCTTTCAAGGGCATAGCAATTTATTTTTCTTTCTGTGTAATCTTCTGAAGGACTGCTCTCGTCTATGTATTGATCAGCCTTTTCCAGTATGTTTAGTTGGATTTTAACTAAGTACTGTTGATTTTGGGGGAAAAAAAACATAGGATGATTGTAGAGTGATAGAGTGGGCGAACATTTGTTGTGGGAGTTAACCAGTAAGCATCCTCATACTGGTGACGCTATGGTCTTGCTGTACCACCTTGGGTAGACAACATAACCATGTGGACTCACTTTCTTAATTACTAAAGTAAAAATCAGTTTCCAGTAATGTAAAACAATTCTACGCCACTTCTGTTGCTTTCATTATGGCAGACATCACTAGTCGATCCCTGTACCTTCTTTCTCAAATGAGCCAGTCTCAAAATTTCTCTCAATTCAGTATTCTCAACAACTAGTCTCAAGAAATAGGAGCTGCTATATAAATTTAAACGATTTGCCAATAACAAGGAGATGATCTCTGGGTTCTATGATGGTGTGTAGAATTGTAATGTTTTCTCTTACGTATTTCCTGTAGTTGCACCTTCTGGTAATAAACCTACATTTTAAAGTCTGCATATGTTAAGATATGGATGGAATCCAGAAGAGTGAATAGTTACTGGTGGTTCTTTGGGGGGACAATAAAATTACAATGAAAATTTTGACTTTGCCATATCCTGAAAAAAGTCTGGAAGATATGGGTGATAGAGCCATTATAATTGTTAAAATATATTTAACATTGATCACTGTCAAAGTATGAGTCCCCCATGCAGCTCTACTTAAACACTATATACTCTGCTTGAAACCCAGTACATAATAGATAACCTTGTCTAATGTTCAAAAGACTGTGGAGATAAAGAAATTGATCCCCAGGTATATTAGTCTTGGTATAATTGTTTTAATTATATAAGCCATATTTTGAGATAATTTTTTTTTTGTATTAGAGAAGAAAACAACTTTTTACTTGTAATCTTTATAGATCTTGCTTTTTTCTGGTCCCAGATTTTGTAATGGGGAGTAGGTGGGTGGGTGGGGGAGATCCCTTAATATCATGCAATAGAAAATCACAAGCAGATGTTGACATATCAGAAGATGCCCCTGGAACTTCTTGAATTCATCGTTATGACACAAGGTGAAAGGCACTGCCTCCATTTTTAAGGAATCAATAAAATTTGTCATTTCATGGCAAAAGCTTGGACCGGGCTATGATGTCAGCACAATTACATGAGTATTCCATGCTTCTCTTCACTGTTGCATGCTTTTCTATACTGGTGACCTAAATTAAAGAGCTTATTTGTGAACTGAAGAAGGAAAATTCTCTTCACCTGAAATGGTTCTTCCCCAAGGCTCTTTAGGTACGGGCTTGCTAATTTTCTTGATCCCCACATTGTTCAGGGCCTATCTTGGAGTGCCTGTCAGGAGAATTCTGTGAGTAATGAATGTAAGATCCTAGCAGAATACCTGGCAATAGTAAGTACCCAGTAAATGATACCTGTTAACTTTTGTTGGTGATTTTGTTACTTCCATCTTTTTGTGTGTTTTAAATATATCTTCCGCAATGAATATTAGGTGAGTATTTCAATTCAGCTCAATTAAGATTTAATGGCTTCCTTTGGCCCCTGGATCTACGATTTTCTCTGGCCCACATTGACACCACTTTGTAGTCAAGATCCATAATGTTGAGAAAATTATTTAAGTTTCCTCAGATGTGAAATGGAGATTGATAATAGCATCTACTCCTAAAGTTGTGGGAAAAATTAAATAACATGGTACAGATAAAAGTGTCTCGGCATAAAGTAAGTGCTCAGTTAGTATTGATTATTACATATCGCCCCCTTTCTTAGATGAGAAAATGAGGGTTGTTAGTAGTATTCCAGTGGTCTATCAATTGTCATTGTAACCACTCTCACTCTTGCTCTTATAGTTTCTGCTTCCATGCTTGCTTCCTTTTGATGGCTTCCCTTATAACTCCACCATAGTGACCCTCTACTCACAACCTCTTTTGTATAAATTATTTTTTCACCTACTTTAAAATAGCTTTTCTTTCCTATTTGCAGTGTATGTCTTAATGAGGCTACAAAATATCACAATTTGTTTAAAATAGGAAACAGACCGTACGCTTAGGTTCTGTTCAACTTCTAGAGCCTCGCACGGAGATATCCTCCAAGAAAATATATTTTATTTAATTAATACCTCAGGGCCCTTCTGCAAGCACATAGCCATAAAATCAAAACTACTCAGTCAGAGGAATAGAGCAGTGGTTCTCAACATCTGCATTCTTAAGAATCTTATATGGTGCTTCATATCAATGCAAATTCTCATCATTCATCCTGATTAACTGGGCCTGTAGTGAGATCTGGGTAACTTTATGTTTAACAGTTACCCTAGAATTGCCCTGTCTAATCCAGTAGCCGCTAGTCCCACACATGGTTTGTGTTAGTCTATTCAGGCTGCTATGCTGGAATATCACAAACTGAGTGCCTGAGAAACAACAAATATTTATTTCTTAGAGTTCTGGAAGCTGGAAGTCTGAAATCAGAGCACAAGCATGGTCAGGTGAGGGCCCTCTTCTGGGTCGCAGATTTCTTGTGGCTTCATATAACAGTAGGGAGCTAGTGAATCTCTCTGGAGCCTCTTTTATAAGGCACTAATCCCACTTCCTAGGGCGCCACCCTCATAACTTCAGCACCTCCCAAAGCCCCTACCTCCTAGTAACGTCATTTTGGGGGGATTAGGATTTCACCATATGAATTTGGGAGGAACATAAACTTGCAGACTATGTAGGTTACTTAAATATTTAAATTAATTTAAATGAAATAAAAACTAAAATTCAATTCTTCACACTAGACAAATCTCAAGCATTGAATAGCCACATGTGGCTAGTGAATACTATATAAATATTTTCATTGTAGTAAAAAGTTTATGAGAAAGTTCTGCCCAGTACTATTTTGATGAACAAGATCCTTCACTTATACATTAAGAACTGTAGGAATAAATATAGAACCATGAAAATTTTGTGCTTCGTGACTTCAACTTGAAAAATTCTATTTATATCTTAATAATATTGGTAATCATAGCAGCTACAAAAGCAGAAGAAATACTGCAGCTCCCATTGTCTTGGGAACATTTTTGGTGCTATCAAATGCATTACACACATTATTTCCTTCAAATCTCAGAGTTCATATGAGTTGCTATTATTATTCCTATTTCATAGGAACTGAAGGTGAAGTAACTTGCAGAAAGCCACTCAGCTAGTACATAGCCAGCTTGAAGGCTGGGTCTGATTCTAAGACCATATGTCTCTGCACTCCATCAGCTGGTTCTACCTATATATAGGCATTAAACTGGTTTTAATGTCTGAAATTGATGCTGTACTTTGAATGTGTTAATCATTCTAGAAAAGTATGGTAAAGGGGGTGCCTGGGTGGCTCAGTTGGTTAAGCGACTGCCTTCGGCTCAGGTCATGATCCTGGAGTCCCTGGATCGAGTCCCACATCAGGCTCCCTGCTCGGCAGGGAGTCTGCTTCTCCCTCTGACCCTCCCCCCTCTCATGTGCTCTCTCTCATTCTCTCTCAAATAAATAAATAAAATCTTTAAAAAAAAAAAAAGAAAAGTGTGGTAAAGGGCTGAGTCAACCTGATGATCCTTAAGCTGAGGCTTGAATCTTTCATTTCATTGACCTCCCCCAAACTGGGTTGAGTATCTCATTTCTGCATTCCCATAGTCATCTCTGCTTACTTATCTCCGTCTTGCATAATTTACTCTGGGCTGAAAGCACTTGCTGTGTTGATTGTATTTCCCTTGTAAACTTTGACATTCTTGAGGATAGAAGCTGGATCTTGATCCTCAGGGTATTTTACCTGGTATAGGGTGGATACTCAATACATTTCTGATAGATGAGCTAATTAAAGAGACTTAATTCTTGCCAATAAATTGGAAGCTCTACTAGAAGGATGGGAATGACTGTCTAAATCTGCCAGGGACTGTACTAAAGAAAATCCTTCTGGAACAAGTTAGGCATAAGGAGATGAATCCAATCTGAAGTTCCATAGCCCAAATTCTTAGGTCTATAAACTGTAGAATCTCTTTTAAATCTGACCTCATCTCCCAATCTTCCATGTGTGCAAAAATCTCCTTTCTGTTGACTGTTGGTGAAATGTTTTAGCTGGGTGGCTGAACGTTCTTCTTTTTTATTTTTTAACAGATATGCTAATCTCAGGAATGATGCATTTCAGCTCTAGCATCATTAAATTAGTATCCCATTGCCTTTCTGCAATTTACTGCTGAGTCAGCACTTCCAGTACAGTCTCTCTTTTCCAGGGTTTCTAATTTGGTCATAAAAATTCACTCGGAGTAGAAACTTGTCATAGGAAGTCCTGCTTCGAGTGGCATTTTTTTTTTATCAAACATAATCTTAAAATACATTGTTTGATGTGTGAACTATTGCAGAGTTTACAGATATTCAAGTGGAATTCTGCAAAGGGCCTTTGAGGCTTTATAACTTAAGTTGTTACTCGGAATGTTGACACTTCATCATGTAGGTATCATCAGGCAGGTTTTGAATAGATCCCTTTGTCCTGCCTTGGGTAATTGCCCTGGGTATATTATGTAGAATATTTCCAATTCTTGTAAACTCAACAAATTCTCTTTTTTGCAGCACTTCTTTTTTATTACATTCTTTTTCCCCTTTCCATTCATTTTTGCTCTTAGTTTTTCACCCCACGAACTCATCTACCACATTCATTGTTTTTGCAGTGTGTGTGTGTGTGTGTGTGTGTGTGTGTGTGTGTGTGTGGTGCAAGAAGTGTCTACATGGGGAAATTTCTAGTACTTATGGTCAGCTCTCAATTGTTCCCATAGACTTAACCACTTTGTGGATTGTCTATATTTCTCCTCCGATTCTACTTTTTCCATCCATCTGAAATACAACAGATTGACTCCTTTCCCCCACTCCAATGCACAATTAATGACTGTAAAGGCCTTTGTAGATTCTCTAAGGTATATCCTTTTGGGAATGTATTTTGTTCTCCAAACTCCATAAAATATCTTTAAAGTCAATTATTTAAATACTGCTCTACATATGCCCCTATTTTGAAGTACACGAATCCCTTTCCTTTCATAGTATGAGTAAGCAAAGAGCAGTTGTTTATATATGAACTCTTCATACACTTGTTCATAATGGATAGTGAAAAGGATTAAGTTCAGGCCACAATGCAGCAGCGTAAAAGAGAATTTGAACATAGATAAGATCCCAGAAGTCTTTGCTATTTTTTACATAGAGAACTATCAGCTGTTGGAATTTTAGAAGTTCATTTTCTACCTGATGAGTGACTCTCTGAATCAACCAACACTGATAACAGTGGAAAACATTGGTAAATTTGCAGCAACCTCTCTGGCATAAGGTGGGAATCCTCAATACCCTTTCTGCTATTAGCAAAACTGCCTAATCAGCAGCAGTGAGACTCCCACACACAGATTCTGTCCCCTACAAGTCTGTCTAAAGTCTTATATTTAGAAAAATACTTTTTTAAACTAACACCTTGGTCTTATACTGTCTCAGGATAAATAATTGTACAAGTTGGCCAACTAGCTTTTGAATATAAAGAGCATGATATAGCTAAAACAATAATCTTAGTTTTATTTATTCAGGAGCATCTGCTCTATGCCAAGTACATGGCTTTTTACTATAGATGCAAAAGGTAAAGAAGATGTGTCCTCTACTCTCAAATTACCTACAGTCTGTTATGCAAAACAGATTCCTGACTGGCATCCTATAGTACATTTCAGTATTAAAATAAGGTCTGTTTATTCAGTGAATATTCAGTAAGTGCTCTCTATGTGCTGGGCACTATTCTAGGCTATGGGAATAGAGTGCTGAACTAAATAGACAAGATCCCACCCTCCTGTCTCCCAGGAAAGAGAGCATGTACCAGGAGTCACACTTTGGAGGCAAGTGGCTTTGTTTTGCTCACTGCCATATCCCCAGTACCTAGTACAGTACCTGATGCATAGTATGCACTCACTAAATATTTGGGACCTTGAATAAAAATAATCATGAGTAAAATGAGGCTACAAGTGCCACTTAGCATAGCAAAGTGATCGCAAAGGACTAAGGAGGCACTGGTTCGTTCTGTCTACAGCAGCAAGAGAAGTCCAGCCTGACCTCAAATTGTTTGTAGGAGGTGGGAGGGTAGAGAGAAGGAAAGCAGTGATGCCAGATGGAGGAGGGGAAAGTCCAAGCAAAGGCAGGTGAGAGAGACCATAATGCATTCCAGACCCTGAAATTCAGTGTGACCCAAGCTCAGAGACTAGACAAGTGGTTGGAACTTGACTGTGAAGGTCTTACTTGCCAGGGACAAGGTTTGGAGATCCTACAAATCTGTAGGCATCTGTAGTGATGCCTACAGACTTTTAAGCAGAGTGGATCTTGAACCCATCTGCATTTCCGAGTTCAACCATCGTTGGGAGTATTTTTTTTTCCCCTTCCTCTTAGTACATTTTCTCCCTCACCTGTCAGCCAATCACACGGCTTATTATTCCTTTGAGGTTTTGTCAGACCAGTCCTTCATAATGAACAGAGTTAGATCCTGTGTGTCCTTATTTAGATAGTAACTAAACAACTTGGCATCTTGAGACTGCTACCAAGGAAAAGCCACCTTTCTGGAACAGCTGAAGAGATGCATTGCATAGTGTGTGAGAGACGAGCAGCACAATCCGTAACATAAAGAAAGCCAGCAGAATCTAACTTCCCACATTAAAAATTAACAATGTGCAGTATACAGCAAAGCCTGCCACACTCTTCCCTTGTGAAGCTCATAACGGGAGAAAGCACCCTCCCCGGAGGATGAGAAGGGGACATTTTTATGCAGAGGTGACAATTTAATTATCAGAGGAAAGTTCTGTGTATCAAAGGGAGGGCAGAACTCTCAGGAAGAGGCTGGAGGTTTAATTGCCCATTTGTGAGTTCTGAAATCCCGTTATAGGCTTCTATAAAGGCCAGGGGAAGTACATCTGCCACGAAGCCTTATGCAGAGTAGACATGCAATAAATATCTTCTGAATGATAAATAAGATCAAGGATGTAAACTAGCCACTTCTGGCAGATGCCTCAGCAGGAAGAATATTCTTAATATCCTTTGCAGAGTCTTTACAGTTTATAAAGGCTTTCACTAATGCTACCAGTTTTATCTTCAGCACTATCCAGCACAAGACAGCAAATTTCACCATGATTCACTCGGGGTCCTAGGAATGTTTAAGGGAACCATTCAAGGTCACACGCTAGTTAGTGTTGTGGTTGGACCTTGAACTCGGGTCTACTGAATCAAAATGTAGGATGTTCCTTCTGTGCTCTAAGAGTATAAGTCCCATACAGTAATGCTCTCCTTCTCAAGGTGTGGTCTTAGATGACTGCTTCAAAATCAGCTATTGGGAGTTAAAATGCAAACTTGAGGGCCTCACCCAATCAACCTCTGTTGAAGGAGGATCCCAGGAATCTGTGTTTTTTCACAACAGTGCTTCAGAATTCTTACCACACAAGATTTTGAGAACCACTGCACCAAAGAACACCTAATACAGGCTGAGATACTTAATGAAAGTTCCAGAAGCCTAAATGACTACCTGGATAAAGCTTAAAAACAAAGGAGAATCCATGTAAATATTTCTAAAAAAAACTGCAAAATCAAAGTTGGAGGTAGGGCTAAAGGTCACTTGCAGTGTCACTGGTCAGTGGACAGAGTCCTCTATCTGTTACCCAGGTTTTGACTGCAAATTTTTGAATTTTAGAGAAAATTGATGGCTATTATAAATTTAGAAATTGTCTATTTATTGGTTGTAATAAACTTTTCATTTTTCCCCAGTTTTATTTCTTTTCAAATACAAAATAAAATAGGCTTGATTTGTTTAGTTCAATAGGAATCACTACACCTTGTTTTAGGTTCTATTCCTCTCAGCTTGGTTGCATTTACTGTAACTATAGTTCTTTAATATCAAAATACGATGAATAAGTGTGTGCCTATGAATAGACTTAACACTGTTAGAGCAAATCATTGACTGAAGTTCCAAAATGTTCAAGCAGATAATGTCGTCAACCACATATTCATTCTCAGTGTATATATTTTTTAAATATTTATTTGTTCAAGAGAGAGAGGGAGAATGCATGTGGGTGCCAGTAGGGGAAAGGGCAGAGGAAGAGAGAGAATCCTCAAGCAGACTCAGTGCTAAGTGTGGAACCCAGTGAGGGGCTCAATTCCAGGCCACTGAGATCATGACCTGAGCCAAAATCAAGAGTTGGAAGCTCAACTCAATAAGCCACCCAGCACCTCTCTGTTGTATATTTATATATTTGCCAAATTTCAAAGCAAGTAGTTAAAAACTGTACAACTTTACATTTCTGGAAAGACTCATAGGTTATTTTTTTAATTTATTTTTATTGTAATTCCAGTGTAGTTAACATACAGTGTTACGTTAGTTTTGAGCATACAATATAGTGTTTCAACACTTCCATACAACACCTGGTGCTCTTCACAACAAGTGCACTCTTTAATCCCCTTCATCTATTTAACCCATCCTGCACCCACCTCCCCTTTAGTAACCATCAGTTTGTTGTCTATAGTTAAGAGTTTGTTTCTCATTTTATCTCTTTCTTTTTATTTCATTGATCATTTGTTTTCTTTCTTAAATTCCACAACATATGAAAGAAATCATATGGTATTTGTCTATCTCTGACTGACTTACATTGCTTAGCATTATACTCTCTAGTTCCCTCTGTGTCTTGCAAATGGCAGGATTTCATTCTTTCTTTATGGTGAATAATATTCTATCTTGTATAGATATAGATATAGATATACACACACACACACACACACACCACATCTTCTTTCTCATTCCTCTGTCAATGGACACTTGGGCTGCTTCCTTACCTTGGCTATTGTAAAGCAACTACAAACATAGGGGTGTATGCATCCCTTTGAGTGTTTGTGTATTCTTTGGGTAAATAACCAGTAGTACAATTGGTGGATTGTAGGATTGTTCTATTTTTAACTTTTTGAGAAACCTCAATACTATTTTCTATAGTGGCTGCACCAGTTTGCATTCCCACCAACAGTGCCAGAGGGCTCTTTTTTCTCCACATCCTCACCCACAGTTGTTGTTTCTTGTGTTTTTGATTTTAGCCATTCTGACAGGTGTGAGGTGGTATCTCATTATAATTTTGACTTGCATTTCCCTGATGATAGGTGATGTTGAGCATCTTTTCATGTGTTGGCCATTTGGATGTCTTCTTTGGAGAAATATCTGTTCATGGCTTCTGCCCATTTTTTAATTGGATTATTTGTTTTTTTGGCTATTGAGATGTGTAAATTCTTTATATATTTGGATACTAACCCTTTATTGGATATGTCCTTTGCAAATATTTCCTCCCATTCAGTAGGTTGCTTTTTAGTTTTGTTGATTGTTTCCTTCACTGTGCAGAAGCTTTTTATTTTGATGTAGTCCCAAATATTTATTTTTGGTTTATTTCCCTTGCCTTAGGAGACCTAGCTAGAAACAAGTTGCTAGGGCCAATGTCAGAGTAATTACTGCCTGTGTTCTCTTTAGGATTTTTATGGTTTCAGGTCTCACATTTAGGTCTTCAGTCCACCTTGAGTTTATTTTTGTGTGTGGTGAAAGTGGTCCACTTTCATTCTTTTGCATGTAGCTGTCCAGTTTTCTCAACACCATTTGTGAAGAGACTGTCTTTATCCCATCGCATATTCTTTCTTCCTTTGTTGAAGGTTAATTGACCATATAATTGTGGGTTTATTTCTGGGTTTTCTATTCTGCTCCATTTATCTGTGTGTCTATTGTTGTACTGTTTTTATTACTACAGCTTTGTAGTATAATTTGAAGTCTGGAATTGTGATGCTTCCATTTGTTTTCTTTTTCAAATTGCTTTGGCTATTTGGAGTCTTTGTGGTTCCATACAAATTTTAGGATTGTTTGTTCTAGATCTGTGAAAAATGCTGTTGGTATTTTGATAGGGATTGCATTGAATCTGTCAATTGTTTTGGGTAGTATAGACATTTTAACAACATTTGTTCTTTGAATCCATGAGCATGAAATGTCCTTCCATGTCTTTGTGTCATCTTCAATTTCTTTCATTAGTGTTTTATAGTCTTCTACCTCTTTGGTCAGGTTTATTTCTAAGGATCTTATTATTTTGGGTGCAATTGTAATGTAAATTATTTTCCTGATTTCTCTTTGTGCTGTTTCATCGTTAGTGTATAGAAATGCAAGACTTCTGCACATTGATTTTGTATCCTATAAATTTACTGAATTTACTTATCAGTTTTAGTAGTTTTTTTAATGGAGTATTTCAAGTTTTCCATATATAGTATCATGTCATCTGCAAATGGTGTAAGTTTTACTTTTTCCTTAACAATTTGGATGCCTTTTGTTTGTTTTTGTTTTTTGATTGCTGTGGCTAGGACTTCCAGTACTGTGTTGAATAAAACTGGTGAGCGTAAATATCCTTGTCTTGTTCCTGGGCTTAAGGGCCAAACTCTCAGTTTTTCCCCATTGAGTATGATGTTTGCTGTGTGTTTTCCTATATGGCCTTTATTATGTTGAGGTATGTTCCCTCTAAACCTACTTTGTTGAGGGATTTTATCATGAATGGATGTTTTACTTTGTCAAATGTTTTTTCTGCATCTTTTGAAATGATCATATGGTTTTTATCCTTTTATTGATATGATGTATCATGTTGATAGATTTGTGAATATTGAACCACCCTTGTATTCCAGGAATAAATCCTACTTGATTGTGGTGAATGATTTTTTTTAATGTATTGTTGGAGTTGGGTTGTGAGTATTTTGTTGGGGATTTTTGCATCTATGTTCATCAGAGGTATTGTCTGTAGTCCTCTTTTTTTGTGGTGCCTTTTATCTGGTTTTGGTATCAGGATAATGTTGGCCTCATAGAATGAATTTGGAAGTTTTCCTTCCTTTTCTATTTTCTGGAGTAGTTTGAGAAGAACAGGTACTAAGTCTTTTTTAAATGTTTGGTAGAATTTGCCCGTGAAGCCACCTGGGCCTGGACTTCTGTTTGTTGGGAGTTTTTTAATTACTGATTGACTTTCTTTGCTAGCTATTAGTCTATTCAAATTATTTTGATTGGTTATAAATGCTATCTGGCTAATCTCTATTCCAGTATAGGAATTAAATTCAGAAGACACTGGTTTTTCTTCAAATCCTGGTGGCAGATTATAATTATGGTCAATAAATTCTGGTATCAAGGGTTTAGCTAAAAATTATTTGATATTTGATGTTATTTGGCTACCATGAGGCCGAAAGTCTTTTTACAAAAACTTAGTTCAAGGAATCTAAATCTGCTTCTTACCTAAGCAATTCAAATAAGCATTTTCCTTAATATCAGAGAAGGTATTTATTGGGATTAATAAATGGACAATTGTGTTCTAATTTCTCAGTCACAGCCAAGAATCCCTGTCAGTCCAGATCCCCTGTTGGGGACATTGGATATAATCTCTACCTATTCTCAATTCCCGGAGTATATAATCTTTCATTTATAACATATCACTTGCACTAGTATTGTTACTGGAATGTCTACCTTTTCCTCTATAAATAGATTTGTACTTCTTTAAGGGAAGGGTCATATTTTTTTTTTTTTAAAGATTTTTATTCATTTATTTGAGACAGAGAGAATGAGAGAGAGCACATGAGAGGGGGGAGGGTCAGAGGGAGAAGCAGGCTCCCTGCAGAGCAGGGAGCCCGATGTGGGACTCGATCCCGGGACTCCAGGATCATGACCTGAGCCGAAGGCAGTCGCTTAACCAACTGAGCCACCCAGGCGCCCAGGGAAGGGTCATATTTTTAAACATTTTACATCTTATACAGGGTCTTAAGTAAAATAGATATTATAGCAGTGGGCCTCAATCATGTTCTCAAATGATTCATGTCTCCAAGTATTTGTGCTCAAACAACCCTTGGCCCATTTGGAGTAGAACTGAGGCCTCTGAATAAAACCCAATACAAAGCTACTAGCTTTGTAATTGAATCACCTTGGAAGACAGTCTTTTAGACCGAGTCAGTGGCTGACTGCAACATAACAGAATCCAAGCTGGAATCACCCAACCAAAACAGTTCCAATTTTCTTTACCACAGAAATCACATGGCAATTGTTGCTTGATCACATAGCCCTGAACATCTGTTTAATAGGTAGGATTTTTATGACTAATACATGAAAATCACTGCTTTAAGCCACTAACTTTGGGGTAATTTGTTACTCAACAATAGAAAATAAATACAAAATTTTATGACCAAAGGCAAGAGCATGACATGAAAGATTCAAATTATTGGATGAAGGCCAAATGTCATAATGATCATAATATATATCTCATTCTATTGGTTATGTGAAGATTTTTAATAGAGAAATTAGTTTTTAACCAGACTTTAGAAGAATAGATTGTGGTGGTGAGGTAGAGAAAAACAACTCATACTTGTGGTAAATTCTCAAAAGATTGAAGTCTTGCTACCTTCAGTGGTTGGTCAGAAGGTTTGATATACTGGTAATGAGAAAGAATGTTAGTTGCAGAAATGGCAAATTTTGAAGGTTAAGAAAGACCTGTCAGGGAGCTCTTCCAAAATGGTGGAATAAGGACCTCTAAAAATCTACTTCTCCATAAAACCAATGACAATTGAAAAAATTCTCTAAATCAACTTCTATAGAAATTTGGAAAAAAATGAAAGGCTTTTAACAATTCCAGTAGCACTTACTCAAAGAAAGCAGCTGAATATCAGTAAGAAAAGCAAGCTTTGTGACATCTTAAATTGCTTTATTCCCATTTCTCTGTCCCAGATACATAGAGCTGTGGAAACCAATAACCTCCCAACCATGGTATTTGTGAAACCCAAAAGTCTGTCAGACACTGGATGGAGCAAAACAGTTTGGGTTCTCTTAATAACCCCATTCCCAGAGTATTTTCATTATTTTTCTTGTCTAGTAGCTCCTTCAAAAAACCAGTTCTTTTACATAGTCTAATGCAGATTTGTCTGTGAAAACAGCCTTATCCCCAGAGTATTTGTCAAAACAATCAGCTGCAGTCATTTAATCCTGAGGCAGGGATACAAGTGGCTGACCAAAAAACTTAAAAGGAAGAACAGAGGAATGAGAGGTCCATTTTAAATGCCCCCAACATATTTAAAATGCTCCAACAAAGCCCCAGATGATATCACACATGCTCAGGGCTGTACTAATGTCAGAAATAAACTGAGAAGGCCCTAAACTCTGTTTAATCTCTGGCTCATAATAAGACTCGGCACAGAGCAAGAGGGGAAAGCTAATTCAGAGTTATAAAATGCCAAAACACTGAAGGCATGTCCCAAGACACACACAGACGCAAAGACTGGGAGACTTACTGATTCAAGTTATTTAAAGAAATCTACATCCAGTCACTAGCTGACAACTAAGTTAATCAAGCAGAGGTGTGAATGGCTACATGCACACACACAAAATTCAGACTTTACACAACTAGTCCAGGAAATTCATTAACCCATCACTAATAACAATAGCAAATGTTATGAAGGTGTGGTAGACAGAATAATGCCCCCTTCCCAAAGATGTAGATGTTCTCATCATCAGGAGTTGTGAAATCTGTTGTTACCTGGCAAGGAGTTAAATTAGCCAACAGCTGGCTTTGAAGAGATTATCTTGGATGATCCAGGTGGTCCCAATTCAAAGGTTCTTTGAATGTGGTAGAAGAAGGAAAAAGAGTTAGTGTCAGAGGGATAAAATGTGGAAAAGATTCAAAGAGCTACTAAAGACTTTGAAGAGGTGATAGGGCTATGAGTAAAAGAAGGCAGGCAGTGTCTAAAAGGTGGAAAAAAAGAAAATAAAAGAAAGAAAACATTTTCTATCTCAGAGCCTCCAGAAAGAATGTAGTCCTGCCAACACCTTGGTTTTAGCCTAGGGAGACCCATTTGGACCCATTTTCCTGCAAAACTGGAAAATAATAAATTTGCATAGTTTTAAACCAATAAATTTGTGGTAATTTGTTTCAGTAGCAATAGGAAAGTAATATGGGGTCAGGAAGGACATGATTTGCAGAGTTGCCAGATTATATATTTAAAATAAGTTATAAAAAAGAGGAAAGTATAACCCATACCCTGGAAGAGAGCCAGTCAATATAAACTATCTCAGAGGAAGCACAAATGTTGGACTTAGTAGACAAAGACTGTAAATAAGCTTTAAAAGCACTTAATGAACTAAATTAAAAGTGTTTAATAAAAATTATGTCTAAAGAATTAGTGAGAAGTGTGAGAAAAATGCTTTGCTGAATTGTCAATAAAAACACATTGTAAAAGAAAGAAACAAATAGAAAATCTCCAGTTGAAAAGTACAAAAAGTGAAGTTAAAATTCGCTAGAGGAGGGTGCCTGTGTGGTTCAGTCGGTTAAGTGTCTGACCCTTGATTTTGACTCAGGTCATGAACTCAGAGTTGTTAGAGCCCCTTATTGGGCTCCGTGCCAGGTGCGGCGTTTGCTTAAGATTCTCTCTCTCCTTCTTCCCCACCCCCCTCCCTCTCTAAAAAAAAAAAAAAAAAGAAATTCACTAGAGGGGATCAACTGGCAGAAGAGAGAACAAATAAAACTTGAATATAGGTCAGTTTAAATAATCCAGTCCGAACAGTTTAAAAAAGAATGAAGAAAAATTAACAGAGCCTCAATCTGTGGGAACCCCAGCACATGCACAAATATACAGATAAATGAGTCAAGTAAAAGGAGGAAAAGAAAAAAAATTTGAAAAACTAATGACCTAAATATTTTTAAATTTGATTAAAAAAAACATCAATTAGTACATTAAAGCACTTCAAAGAATTCCAAGGAGGATAAACTCAGAGACACACACCTACACATGTGGTCAAATTATCAAAAGAAAGAATAAATCTTGAAAGCAGCAAAGAAAAACAACTCATCATCTACAAGCCTTCTTAAACTGATTAATATTCCTTCTCAGAAATCATGAAGCCTAGGTGTGCCTGGGTAGCTCAGTCAATTAAGCATCTGACCTTTGATTTTGGCTCAGGTCATAATCTCAGGGATGTGAGATTGAGCCCCTCATTGGGCTCCACACTCAGCTGGGAATCTGCTTGAGATTCTCTCATTCCCTCTACTCCTCCTCTACCCCCAACCCCTGTAAAATAAATTAAAAAGAAATCATGAAGCCTAGAGAGTAGTAGGATGATGTACTCAAGGGAAGAAATAGATAATTCAATAATAATAGAGACTTCAGTCTTCAATACCACCCTATTAATAATGGATAGAACAATAAGGAAATGGAAAATTAAAATATGCTATAAACTGACTAGATTTAATAAGCATCTACACAACATTCCAACCAACAATAGAATGTCCATTCTTCTCCCAAGTACATGTGGTACATTCTCCAGGATAAACCATATATAGGTCCATAAAACAAGCCTTGATAAATTTAAAAGGATCAAAAATCATTAAGTTTATTCTACAAACCATAAGGTGATAAAATTAGAAATCAGTAACAGAAGGAAATTTGGGAAATCCACAAATATGTGAAAATTAAACAACATAGTCATAAGTAGTCAGAGGTCAAGTAAAAAAAAACACTGGTAAGTTAGTAAATTGTGATAAATAAAAATGAAAATATAAAATACTAAAACATAGAATGCTACAAAAGCAGTTGCTTAGAGGGAAATTTATAGCAATAGGTATTTATTTAATTTAAAAAGAAGAAAGATTTAAAATCAACAGCCTAATCTTCCACTTAAGAAACTAGAAAAATAGTGCTTCCTTTGGCAGCACATATATTAAATTAGAATGATACAGAGATTAGGCTGACCTCTGCAAAAGGATGCCATGCAAATTTGTGAAGCATCCCATAAAAAAAAAATACATAAGAGCAAGTTAAACCTAAATTAAGTAGAAGAAAGAAAGAAAAGAAAGAAAGATTGATTATAGTAGAAATAAATGAAGTGGATAATAGAAAAACATGGGAGAAAATCAACAAAACTTTATTTTTTGAAAAATCAACAAAATTGACAAAACTTTACCTAGAGTAACCAAGAGAAGGGGAGAAGACTCACATCTCAAATTGCTACAATCAGGAATCAAAGAGGGAGGGGATATCACTAATGATACTACATAAATGAAAAGAATAATGAGAAAATAATATGAATAATTGTATGTAAATAAATTAGATAACTTACATAAAATGAAAAAATCCCTAAGACACAAACTACTAAAACTGAAGAAATATGAAATGTGAATATACTTATAACAAGTAAACATTTTAAATTAGTAATCAATTTCCCAAAAGAAAAGCTCAGGACTAGACGGTTTCACTGGTGATCTACTAAATCTTAAAAAAAAAATACTAATAATAATACCAGTGGTTCACAAAACCTTCTAAAAAATAAAAGAGAAGATAATGCTTCCCAGATCATTATAGGAGTCCAGTAGCATTCTGATGCCAAAACCACACAAATCCCAATATCTTTTATGAATATAGACATATCTTCATACAAAATACTAGTAAGCAGAATCCAGAAATATATGGAAAAAATTATACTCCATCCAAAGTAGAATGTTTCCCTAAGATGCAAGGTTGATTTAACATATGAAATATACTATATTAATAGACTAAAGGACAATGTCACATGATCATCTCAGTAGATGCAGAAAAAACATTTGACAAACGTCAATACCCTTTCTTTTTTTTTTTTTTTTTTTAAGATTTTGTTTATTTGAGAGAGAGAGAATGAGTGAGAGAGAGCGCACACATGAGAGAGGGGAGGGTCAGAGGGAGAAGCAGACTCCCTGCTCAGCAGGGAGCCCGATGCGGGACTCCATCCCAGGACTCCAGGATCATGACCTGAGCCGAAAGCAGTCGCTTAACCAACTGAGCCACCCAGGCGTCCCCGTCAATACCCTTTCTAAAACCAGTCAGCAAACTAGGAACATAAAGCAACTTTCTAAACCTAATAAAGTATGTCTGCAAAAATCCCACAGCTAATAGCACACTTAATGGTCAAAGACTGAATGCTTTCTTCTCTAAGATCAGGAATTAGAGAAGGCTATTTTCTCATCACTTCTATTCAACAATTGTTTTGGAGGTTCTAGCCAGGGAAATTATACAAGGAAAGGAAGTACATGTATCCAGATAGGGCAGGAAGAAGTAAAACCATCTCTATTTGCTGATACCATCATCTTGATATAGAAAATCCTATGGAATACACTAAAAATCTATAAGAACTAATAAAATATTGTTAGAACTAGTAAGTGTGTTTGGCAAATTCCAGAATACAAGATCAACATAAAAAGTCTATTGTATTTTTATATACTTGCAATGAACTCTCAAAATTAAGAAAGCAATTAAATTACATTAGGAACCAAAATATAGAATACTTAGGAATAAACTTAAAAGAAGTGCAAGACTTGTACACTGAAAATCACAGAACATTGTTGAAAAAAGTTAAATGTCAAAGTTAATTTAAAAGATCATATGGCCATGATTGAGTTAATGTAAAGCCAAAAATACTTTCCAAATTGATCTACAGAGTCATTATAATCTGTCAAAATTCCAGCTACATTTTTTACATTTTGAAAAGCTGACCCTAAAATTCATATGGAAATGCAAAGAACCCAGAATAGCCAACACAGGATCATGTGTTTCTGGCATGAGGATGGAAATTATTATATATATAACAGATATAATTTTCATCCTTATGCTATATACATTATATATATCCTGTTTGTGTGTGTGTGCGCAATAGTAATGAGAATCCAGAAATAACTCTTACATTACAGTTAATTGATTTTGAAAGGTGTGTTAACCCAGTTCAGTGAGGGAAACAACTGTCGATTCAACATCTGGATAGCTTCATGCAAAAGAATGACGTTGGACCTCTACCTCACACCATATGAAAAAATAATTTATAATGGACTACAGAACTAAATACAATAGCTAAGACTGTAAAACAGTTTTAAGAAAATGGGAGTAAATCTTTGTGATCTTTTATCAAGCAATAGTTTAGTAGATATGACACAAAAAGCAGAAGCAATGAAAGAAGAAAAGTTGAATTTGATTTTATCAATGTTATTATTATCATAAATTTGTGTTTCAAGGGGCACCATTAAGAAATGAAAATACAAATCCAGAGTGGATGAAAGTATTTTCAAATTGCATACTTGATAAATGTCTAGTGTCTAGAATATATAAAAAAACTCTTATAACTCAACAATAAAAAGAAATTTTAAAATGGGCAAAGAATTTGAATAAACATTTCACCAAAGAAGACTTACAAATGGAAAATAAGCACATAAAAAGATGTTCAAAATAGTAATTCAGGAAAGAGAAATGATTATAATGAAACACCATTTCATACCCATTAAGATGATTAAAATAAAAAGAACAACAAAAACAATGGAGAGCTTGAGCAGTTTAGTGGGTTAAGTGTCAGACTCTTGGTTTCGGCTCAGGTCATGATCTCAGGGTCATGGGATTGAGCCCCACGTCAGGCTCTGCCCTCAGCATGGAGTCTGCTTGTCCCTCTCCCTCTGCTCCTCCCCCTGCTCTCTCTCTCTCAAATAAATAAAATCTTAAAAAAAGTAAGAAAAACAAGAATTGGAAAGGTTATGGAGAAACAGGAATCCTTAAACACCTATACATTGCTGGTTGAATTTTAAAATGATGCGGACACTTGGTACAATCGTTCGGCAATTCCTTAGGAAAAAATACTGTTATTGAAGTATTATTGGCATACAATATCATATTAGTTTCAGATGTATATCAAAATAATTCAGTATTTTTATATTACCACGATAACTCTAATTACCATCTGTCACCATACAAAGTTATGACAATATTACTGACCATATTCCCTATATTCATTAACATCCCCATGACTTATTTATTTTATAACTCTAAGTTTGTACCTCTTAATTTTCTTAACCTACTGTGCCCACCTCCCCAGCCCCTCCCCACTCTGGTCACTAAGTTTGTATCTTGTACCTATGAGTCTCTTTCTGTATAGTTTATTTTTGTTTTTTAGATTCCACATGTAACTGAAATCATATGGTATTATTTTTGTTCTGACTTATTTCACTTAAGATAATACTCTCTAGGGCGCCTGGGTGGCACAGTTGGTTAAGCGACTGCCTTCGGCTCAGGTCATGATCCTGGAGTCCCTGGATCGAGTCCCGCATCAGGCTCCCTGCTCAGCAGGGGGTCTGCTTCTCCCTCTGCCCTCTTCCCTCTCGTGCTCTCTGTCTCTCATTCTCTCTCTCTCAAATAAATAAATAAAATCTAAAAAAAAAAAAGATAATACTCTCTAGGTTCATCCATGTTGTTGCATATAGCAAGATTGCATTTTTTATGGCTGAGTAATAGTCCCTTGTATATTTGTATACCACATCTTCTTTATCCATTCATCTATTGAGGGACACTTAAGTTGTTCCATATTTTGGCTATCATAAATAATGCTGTAATGAACATAGGGGTGCATATATCTCTTTAAATTAATATTTTTGTTTTATTTGGATAGAAAAACCACAATTGGAATTGCTGAATCATATTGTAGTTGTAGTTTTAATTCTTTCAAGAACCTATTTTTTTCCATAGTCCCTACACCAATTTGCATTCCCACCAACAGTGGATAAGAATTCCCTTTTCTCTATATTGTCCCCAACACATTATTTTTTGTCTTTTTGATAATAGACTATCTAATGGGTATCAGCTAATATCACATTGTAGCTTTGATTTGCATTTCCTTGATGATTAGTAATGTTGAGCATGTTCTCACATATGTGTTGGCCATTTGCATGTCTTTGGAAAAATGTGTATTCAAGTCCTCTGTCACATTTTAATCGGGTTGTTTGTGTTTTAATATTGTTGTGTAACTTCTTTATGTATTTTGGACATTAACCTCTTACTAGATGTATGATTTGTAAATCTTTTCCCATTCAGTATGTTGCTTTTTTGTTTTGTTGATAGTTTCCTTTGCTGTGCAGTATTTTTTAGTTAGATGTAATACCATTTGTTTATATAAGCTTTTGTTGCCCTTGCCTAAGGAAAGGTCCAAAAAATATTGCTAAGGCTAATATCAAAGAGCTTATGACCTATGTTTTCTTTAAGGAGCTTTATGGTTTCAGATCTTATATTCAAGTCTTTAATCCCTTTTGAATTTATTTTTGTATATGGTATAAGATAGTGGTCCAGTTTCATTCTTTTGCATGTAGCTGTCTAGTGTGTTTATTTCTGGGCTCTCTATTCCTTTGATCTATGTGTTTGTTTTCATATCAGTACTATACTGTTTTGATTATTTTAGCTTTGTAGTATAGTTTGAAATCAAGAGGCATAATGCCTCCACCTTTGTTCTTTTTCTCAAGATTACTTTGGCTTATTTGGGGGCTTTTGTGGTTCCATAAAAATTTTATTTTTTTATTTTTTAAATAACTTTTTTATTAAGTTATGTTAGTCACCATACAGTACATCATTAGTTTTTGATGTAGTGTTCTATGATTCATTGGTTCCATACAAATTTTATGATTATTTGTTCTGGGTTTGGTAAATATGTCACTGGTATTTTGGTAAGAATTGCATTGAATCTATAGGTTGCTTTAGGTAGTATCTACATTTTTCAAATATTCTTCCAGTTCATGAGCATGGTATATTTTTCCATTTGTGTTGTCTTTAATTTCCTTCATCAAAGTCTTATAGTTTTCAGAGTGCTGCACCCCACAGATTTTGGAAAGTTGTGTTTTCATTTTTATTTGTCTCAAGGTATTTTGTGATTTACACTTTGATTTATTCATTCACCCATTGGTTGTTTAGTAGCATGTTGTTTCATCTCCATGCATTTACAATTTTTTCCAGTTTTCTTCTTGTAATTAATGTCTACTTTCATACCGTTGTGTTTGGAAAAGATGCTTGATAAGATCTCAGTCTTCTTGAGTTTATTGAAACTTGTTTTATAGCCTAACATGTGATCTATCCTGGAGAAAGTTCCATGTGTACTTGAAAGAAATGTGTATTCTGCAGTTTTGGAATGAAATGTTCTGTATATATCAAGTCCATCTGGTCTACTGTGTAAAGGCCAGTGTTTTCTTATTGATTTTTCCGTCTGGATAATCTATCCACCTATGTTAAGTGGGGTATTAAAATCCACTAGTGTCATTGTCTTACTGTAAATTTTTTTCATTAATGTCTCTTAATATTTTCTTAATAAACAGCACACAGTATATAGTTGGGTCTTGTTTGGTTTTTTATCCATTCAGCCAAACTTTTGAGTACAGCATTTTTTTCCTTTTACATTTAAAGTAACTATTAATAGGTATGTACTTATTGCCATTTTGTTACTTGTTTTCTGGTTGTTTTTGAAGTTCTCTACTCCTTTCTTCTCTTGATCTCTTCCTGTGTGGTTTGATGATTTTCTTTTGTTACATTTGAGTTCCTTTCTCTTTATTTTTTTTGTATCTAGTGTAGATTTTTGGTTTGTGGTTACCATGAGGTTCATATACATTGACTTATATATATATAGCAGTCTGTTTTAAGCTTATAGTCACAACTTCAAATACATTCTAAAAGCACTACATTTTTACTGTTTACACACACACACACACACACACACCTTTGTTACTGGTGTCATATTTTGCATCTTTTTATTTTGTGTATCCCTAAATTACTTAATGTAGGTATAGCTGATTTTACTATTTTTGTCTTTTAACCTTCATACCAGCTTTTTAAGTGGCTAATTCACTGTATTTGCTGTATATTTACCTTTAGTAGTGAGATTTTTTTTCTTTGGTATATTTTCTTATTTCTAGTTTTGGCCTTTTCTTTGCTTCAAGAAGACCTTTTAACATTTCTTGTCATGCCTATTTAGTGGTGATGAGCTCCTTTAGTTTTTGCCTGAGAAACTCTTTATCTGTCCTTCAGTTCTGAATGATAATCTTTCTGTGTAAAATAATCTTGGTTATAAGTTTTTCCCTTTTAGCACTTTAAATATATCCTTCCAGTCTCTTCTAATCTACAAAGTTTTTCTGAAAAATCATCTGATAATCTTATGGGTCTTCCCTTGCGTATAACTGCTTTTCTCTTGCTGCCTTTCAGATTCTCATTTAACTTGTGCCATTTTTATTATATCTTGGTATGGATCTCTTTGGTTCATCTTATTTGAGATTCTCTGTGCTTTCTGGACCTGGATTACTGTTTCCTTCCCAAGGTTAGGGATATTTCAGCTATTATTTCTTAAAATAAATTTTCTGCCCCTTTCTCTTCTTTCTAGAACCCTTATAATGTGAATGTTAGTATGCTAGATGTTGTCTCAGAGGTTTCTTAAACTATCCTGTTTTAACACTTTCTGTTCCTTTTGTGGTTCTGATTGAGTGATTTTCACTATTTTGTCTTCCAGATTGCCGATCCATTTTTCTATGCCATCTAATCTGCTGTTGATTCCCTCTACTGTATTTTTTCATTTCAGTTACTGTATTCTGGTTGGTTCATTTTTATATTTTCTAACTCTTTGTTGGAGTTCTCACTGTGTTCCTCTAATTCTTTTCCCAAGTTCAATGAGCATCTTTATGACCATTACTTTGAACTCTTATCTTCATTTCATTAGTTTTCCCATACCCCTGGGGTTTTATCTTATTTCATGGAGAACATAATCCTCTGCTCATTTTGTTTGACTTTCTGTGTTTGTTTTTGTTTTGAATTAAGTGGAAGAGCTACCTCTCCCAGTCTCAAAGGAGAGGCCTTGTTTAGGAACATCTTCTCTGTAAACTGTATTCCTAGAGGTTTTAAGGGCTGGCTAGAGCTAGAATGGATGTAAGCTGGGGAAATCCCAGGATGCATTGCATTGGGGCCACCCTAGTGGGTCAACTGGAGCTGGTACCGGTGCTGTCCAGGGGTTCCAAGTGAGCCATCCCAGCACCACCCTAGCAGGACAGCTGGAGCTGAAGTGGGCACAGTCTGGGGTTCCTGGGTCTCCCTTTGTTGGAGCCACCCTCATAAGATAGCTGGAACTGGAATGGACAGGGGCTGGGTGAACCTGAAACATACTTCACTGGGGTCGGCTTTGTAAGACAGCTGAAGCTGAAGTGGGTACAAGCTGGTGGGGTCTCTGGGCATACTGCATTGGGGTTGCCTTGGTGGGTGGCTGGATCAGGCACACTGTGCCAGAGCTTCCTTAATTGGATGGCTGAAGCTATAGTGGGCACTGGCCCCAGGAGGTCTTGGGATGGCCATACCAGGGCTGCCTTTGCAGGATGGCCAGGCGTAGAGTGGGCATGAGCCGGGGGATTCCTGAAGTGTGTGTTCTGTGGCTGTCCCAGTGAGACAACTGGTGCTGGTATAGACATGAATGAGGGGGTCCCAGGGTGTACCACACCAGGCCACTTTGGAGGGACAGCTGAGGCGGATGTAAAAAATCGTGCTCATCAGTGCCTCTGACCCCAAAGAGAGTTCCAACAGTTTACTGGTCTCTGGCAGATGCTCTAGGGTTGATAAATAGATTCCCCTCATTTATAGTCTTGTTGCCTTTTAAACTGCCTTTTTCCCTATCCCCCAAGGTAGGTAAGTACATGCAGGCTCCTCTGTGATATCCCTCCCTATTGCAGGTTGTTGCATTGGGGATAGAGTTCTTATTACCATATCTTCCTCTGTTCCAACCTTCACTATGTGGACCCTCTATCATTTGTTGTGCAGAAGCTATTGAAACAGCCCTCGTTGTTCTTCAGGGGGGAATAGCTCAATATGTAGGTTCAAATTAGGTGTGTTTGTGGGAGGAAGTGAGTTCAGGTCTTCCTATGCTACCATCTTGGACTGCCCTCTGAAATGTTACACATAATGTTACCATGTGACCCAGCAATTCCACTCCTAGTTAATACCCAAGAGAACCAAAAACACATCCACTCCAAATCTAGTACACAACTGTTTATGGTACCATTACTCATAATGGCCAAAAGTAGAAACAGCTCAAATGTCCATCAGCTGCTGAATGTATAAATATAATGTGGTTTATACGTAAAAAGGAATATTATTTGGCCATAAAAAGGGATAGAGTGCTGCCACATGCTTGAACATGCATAAACCTTGAAAACATTATGTTAAATGAACATAACCAGTCAAAAATGCCATATAATATGATTCAATTTTATGAAATGTCTAGCATAGGCAAATCCATAGAGACAGAAAATAGATAAGTAGTTTCCAGGGCCTGGAGGTAGGTAAGAATAAGGGGTGACAGCTATGCTAATTTTTATGGGACTTTTCATTGAGGTAGTGATGTGTTCTAGAATTAGGTAGCAGTGATGTTTGTACAACTCTGTGAAATATACTTAATACTACTGAATTTTAAAATTAAAAGTGTGAATTTTATGGTACTGATGGGACCTCAACCAGAGCAAATCTGATTTCATCTGTTTTATATACTGTACAGAGTTTTGCTTGACTAAAACGTTTAAAACTCCCCAGACTAAATGTTTTGAAAGTGTTTTTAAGCTGTATTACTCTAAAGACTCTAT
>NC_138369.1:30195073-30234665 GCF_054177405.1 Leptonychotes weddellii
TGTGTGTGTGTGTGTGTGTGTTTATGTACCACATCTTTATCCTTTCATCTATTGATAGACACTTGAGTTGCTTCCATATCTTGGCTATTATAAATAATGCTACAATAAACATAAGGGTGTATGGGTTTTATTGAATGAGTGTTTTTGTTTTCTTTGGGTAAATATCCAATAGTGGAATTACTGGTTCATATGGTAATTCTATTTTTAATTTTTTCGTAACCTCCATACTGTTTACCACAGTGGCTGCACCAGGTTGCATTCCCACCATCAGTGTAACAGGGTTCCTTTTTCTTCATATCCTTGCCAACACCTGTTGTTTCTCATGTTTCTTATTTTAGCCATTGTAGCGTAATGTGATATTGTAGTTTTAATTTGCATTTCCCTGATGATAAGTGATGATGAACATCTTTTCAGTGTCTTTTGGCCATCTCTATGTCTTTGGAAAAATGTTATTCATTTTTAATCAGATTAGTTATTTTTTTGGTGTTTTCTTTAAGTTTTTCATATATTTTGGATATCAACCCTTTATAGGATGTATCATTTACTAATACCTTCTCCCATTCAGTAGGTTGCCTTTTTGGGTGTTTTGGTGGTTTTCTTCACCGTGCAAAATCTTTTTATTTAGTGTAGTCCTAATAGTTCAATTTTGCTTTTTTTTCCCTTGCCAAAGGAGACATATCTAAAAAAATGTTTCTATGGCTGATGTCAAAGAGATCACTGCCTATGTTTTCTTCTAGGAATTATATGATTTCAGGTCTCACATTTAATCCATTTTGAGTTTATTTTTGTGTATGGTATAAGAAAATGGTCCAGTGTCATGTTTTTGGATGTAACAACCCAGTTTTTCCAACACAATTTGTTGAAGAGATTGTCTTTTTCCTATTCTATATCTTTACTTCTTAATTGACAATAAGAATGTACGTACTTTTCTGGACTCTATTCTGTTCCATTGACGTACGTGTCCATTTTTGTATCAGTACCATACTGTTTTGATTATTACAGTTTTGTATGTTTTGAAATCTGGGATTGTGATACCTCCAGCTTTGTTCTTCTTAAGATTACTTTGTGATCTTTTGTGGTTCCATAGAAATTTTAGGATTATTTGTTCTAGTTCTGTGAAAAATGTTGGTGTTTGGAAAGAAATACTGCATTAAATTTGTAGCTTGTTTTTGGTAGCATGGACATTTTAACAATATCAGTTCTTCCAATCCCTGAGCAAGGAGTATTTTTCCATTTGTTTGCATCATCTTCAATTTCTTTCAACGTTTTATAGATTTGAGAATACAGATCTTTCTCCTCCTTGGTTAAGTTTATTCCTGGTAGCTTACTATTTTTGGTGCAATTGTAAATGGGATTGTTTCCTAATTTTTCTTTTGCTACTTAATTATTGCTGTATAGAAATGCAAAGGATTTCTCTATATCCACTTTGTGTCCTATGATTTTACTGAATTCATTTATCAGTTCTAGTAGATTTTTTGGTAGTCTTCAAGGTTTTTGTTTATATATATATATATATATACATATATATATACATATACATATATTTTTTTTTTTAAAGTAAACTCTAGTCCCAGCTTGGGGCTCAAACTCACAACCCCAAGATCAAGAGTTACATGCTCTGCTGATTGAGCCAGCCAGGTGCGCCAAGGGTTTGTTTTTTTTATAGTATTATGTCATCTGTAAATAGTGGAAGTTTTGCTTCTTCTTTACCAACTTTTATGCCTTTTATTTCTTGTGTGATTGCTATGGCTAGGACTTCCAGTACTATGTTGAATAAAAGCAGTGAGAGTGGACATCCTTGTCTTGTACCTGGATCTTAGAGGAAAAGCTCTGTTTTTTGCCATTGAGTATTACATTAGCTGTGGGTTTTTCATCTGTGGCCTATATTATGTTGAGGTATGTTCTCTCTAACACTTTTGTTAAGAGTTTTTATCATGAATGAATGTACTTAGTCAAATTATTTTTTTTAATCTCCTGAAATGATCATATTTTTTCCTTTCTCTTGTTAATGTGATGCATCACGTTGATAGATTTGTGAATATTGAACCACCTCTCCATTCCTGGAATAAATCCTGTTTGACTGTGGCAAATGATTTTTTAACATATTGTTGGATTTGTCTTGCTAATATATATTTTTTTAATTTTATTTATTTGACAGAGACACAGCTGGAGAGGGAACACAAGCAGGGGGAGTGGGAGAGGGAGAAGTAGGCTTCCTGCTGAACTGGGAGCCCAATGCGGGGCTCAATCCCAGGACCCTGGGATCAGGACCTGAGCCGAAGGCAGATGCTTAATGACTGAGGCACCCAGGCGCCTCTTGCCTTGCTAATATTTTCTTGAGGATTTTCACATCTATGTTCATCAGAGATATTGAACTGTAGTTCTCTTTTTCACAGTGTCTTTTTCTGGTTTTGGTATCAGGGTAATGCTGGCCTTGTAGAATGAATTTGAATGCCTTCCTTCCTCTTCTATTATTTGGAATAGTTGAATAGGTATTAACTCTTCTTGAAATATTTGGTAGAATTCACCTAGGAAGTCATCTAGTCCTGGAGTTTTATTTACTGAGAGTTATTTTATTACTAATTCAGTGTCATTGCTAGTAATCAGTCTGTTCAAATTTTCTATTTCTTCCTGATTTAGTTTGGTAAGGTTATGTGTTTCTAGGAATTTATTCATTTCTTCTAGGTTGTCCAATTCATTAGCATATAATTTTTTATAATATTCTCATAATCCTTTGTAATTTCTGTGGTTTTTACTTCCCCTCCTTCACTTCTGATTTTGAGTTATCTTCTTTTATATGAGTTTGGTTAAAGGCTTATCAGTTTTGTTGATCTCTCAAAGAACCAGCTCTTGGCTTCATTGATCTGTTATTTTTTAGTCTCTATTTCTTTTCTTTCTGCCATAAACTTTATTTCCTTACTTCAGGTTTGGGCTTTGTTTGTTCTTTTTCTAGCTTCTTTGCATATAAGGTTAGGTTTTATTTAAGATTTTTCTTCTTGAGGTAGGCATGTTTTGCTATAATCTTGCCTTTTAGAACTGCTTTTGCTGCATTCCAAAGATTTTGGACTGTTGTATTTTCATTTACATTTGTTTCCGTGATTTCTTGATTGATCAATCCATCATTTAGTAGCATGTTATTTGGCTCCCATGTATTTGTGTTCTTTCCAGATTTTTTTCTGGTGATTGAATTTCTAGTTTTATAATGTAGGCAGAAAAAATATTTGATATGATTTCATTTTTTTTTAATTTATCAAGACTTGTTTTGTATCCTAATATGTTATCTATTCTAGAGAATGTTCTATGTACACTTGAAAAGAATGTGTATTTTGCTGTTTTATGATGGAATGTTCTGAATATATCTATTAGGTCCATCTGCTCCAATGTGTCATTCAAACCCACTGTTTCCTTGTTCATTTTCTGTCTGGATGATCTATCCATGGATGTAAGTAGGGTGTGTAAAGTCCCCTACTATTATTATATTACTGTCCTCTTCTTCCTTTATGTCTCTTAATAGTTGGTTTATGGATTTGGTGCTCCCATTTTGGGTGCATAAATATCTGCAGTTGTTACATCCTCTTGTTGGTTTGTTGCCTTTTTCATTAGATAGTGTCCTTCTTTGTTTTTTCCTACAGTCTTTGCTTTAAAGTCTATTTTGTCTGACAAAAATATTGCTACATCACCTTTCTTTTTCCTTCCATTTGCATCATAAATATTTTTCCATCACTTCACCTTCAGTCTGTATGTGTCTTTAGCACTGATGTGAGTCCCTTGGAGGCAACATACAGTTGAGTCTTGCTTTTTTATCATTCAGCCACCCTATGTGTTTTGATTGGAGCATTTAGTCCGTTTACATTAAAAATAATGACTGGTAGGTGTGTACTTATTGCCATTTTGTTATTTGTTTATGGTTGTTTTTATAGTTATTCTGTTCCTTTCTTCTCTTGCTCTCTTCCCTTGTGGTTTGTTTGTTTTCTTTAGTGATATGCTTGGATTCCTTTCTCTTTATTTTTTGCATATCTATTACAGGTTTTTGATTTATGGTTATCATTAGATTCCATGTATAACATCTTGATATGCATATAGCAGTCTATATTAAGTTGATGGTCACTTAAGTTTGAGCCCTATGTAAAAGTAATACATTTTTACTTCCCCATTCCCCACATTTTATGTATATACCATATTTTACATCCTTTTATTTTGTGAATTCCTTGACTGTTTTTATAGATAGAACTGATTTTACTTCTTTTGTGCTTTAACCTCTGTACTGGTTTTATAAGTGATTAATTTAACATTTTTATTATATTTGTATGTAGCTGTAATTTGTTTTCCTTTCCTTTTTTAAAAAAGATTTATTTATTATTTTGAGAGAGAGAGACAGAGCCAGCAGAGGGGAGGGGCAGAGGGAGAGAGAAACTCTGTGCTGAGCCTAGAGCCTGATGCGGGGCTCCATCTCATAACCTTGAGATCGTGAATACGAGATCACTACCTGAGCCAAAACCAAGAGTCAGTAGCTTAACTGATGGCTCCATCCAGGTGCCCCCTTTTTTTCCTTTCCTAATGTTCTTAGTCTGGCTTATGGACTTTTCTCTTCACATAAAGAATTTGCTTGAACGTTTTTTGTAAGGCTGGTTTAACGGTGATGAACTCCTTTAACTTCTGTTTGTCTGAAAAACTTGAAAATCTTTTTATCTCTACTTCTATTCTGAATGATAGCCTTGCTGGGTAGAGTATTCTTGGCTGCAGGTTTGTTTGTTTTCCTCTCAGCACTTTGAATATATTATGCCACTCTCTTCTGGCCTGCAAAGTTGCTGCTAAAAGATCAGCTGAGAGCCTTATGGGGTTTCCCTTGTTTTCTTTTCTCTTGCTGGTTTTAAAATTCATTATCACTACTTTTTTTTTTTTAAAGATTTTATTTATTTATTCATGAGAGAGAGAGAGAGAGAGAGGCAGAGGGAGAAGAAGGCTCCCAAGGAGCAGGGAGCCCGATGCGGGCCTCGATCCCAGGATGCTGGGATCATGACCTGAGCCGAAGGCAGACGCTTAACCATCTGAGCCACCCAGGTGCCCCTTTATCACTACTTTTTGCCATTTTAATTATTATGTGCCTTGGTATGGACCTCCTTAGGCTGATTTTATTGGGAGCTCTCTAGGCTTCCTGGATCTGGATATCCATTCCCTTCCCTAGGTTAGAGAAGTTTTCAGTTATTATTCCTTCAGATTAATATTTTGCCCCCTTTTTTCCCTTTCTTCTGCAATCCCTATAACGATAATGTTATTATGTTTGATGATGTTGCTGAGATCCCTTAACTTGTTCTCACACTTTTACTTTTTTTGTATTTTTGATATTCAGTTAAGTAGCTTTCCATTAATCTGTCATCCAGCTTGCTGATTTCTTTTTGTGCCTCTTACAATTGACTATGGATTCCCCTAGTGTATTTTTAATTTAGGTTATTGAGTTCTTCATTTCTGATTGGTTCTTTTTTATATTTTCTATCACTTTGTTGAAGGTCTGAGATCCTCCACTCTTTTCTCAAGTCCAGTAGGTATCTAGTACTATTAATATGAAGTCTTTTTTTAAAATATTTTATTTATTTATTTGACAGAGAGATAGAGAGAGAGCACAAGTAGGCAGAGAGGCAGGCAGAGGGAGAGGGAGAAGCAGACTCTCCACTGAGCAGGGAGCCTGACGCGGGGCTCGATCCCAGGACCCTGGGATCATGACCTGAGCCGAAGGCAGATGCTTAACCGACTGAGCCACCCAGGCACTGCTTAATATGAAGTCTTTATGAGGTATATCACTTATCTCCATTTCATTAGCTCTTTTGCTGTGGTTTTGTCCTGTTATTTCATTTGGGACATATTCCTCTGTCTCCTCATCTTGTCTAACTAACTCTCCGTGTTTGTTTTTGTGTATTAGGGAAGTAATTTATGTCTACTGATATTAAAACTAGTGGCCTTATGAAGAAGAGGTCCTGTGGTGCCCTGTAGCACAATGTCCCCTGTTTAGCACTTCAGGGATGTCTCCTTTGTGGGTTGTATGTGCCCTGCTCTTCTGGCTGATCCACATTTGCCTTCAGTCTAGTTGGATGCAATGGCCTCTGCTTTTTCTGGGCTGAGTTTGGTCCCTCTGTTGTTTAAGGGCCAGTCTGGGGCCATTATGGACTGATAGTTGGGTGGTGTCAGTAGTCAGACCAGATGCCTGCTCTCAGCCTGTTTCCTAATGTTGCAGTTGCACTGAACTTCAGGGTGCCCTCCCTGCATTGTCTCCTGAGAGGCTTTTGTTGGTGGGCAGAGACAGCAGTCAGGCTGCAAATTCACTGATTGGAAGGCATTCTCTCTGTAGTGCCAGTTATAATTTTCAGCTGCTAGGACTGTAAATGTAGCAGTATGTGTGGTTATATTACCTTCTCTTCATGGCAGGAGTCACTTTGGAGTGGTGGCAGTCCCTGCCAGGGCTACTTGCAGGATGAGACTAAGCAGGAGCCAGTTTGGATGGATTCCTACTGAACAGGTTGGGTTGGATGGGACAGTCCGCAGGAGAACACAGGGGCAGGGCATGTGGTATTGGCAAGTGAGGTGGTGAGTGTTCTCACTGGTTCCTGCAGGTGTCTGGGTATCTAGGCTGAGAAAGAAATGGTGTCCTCCAGCTCTTTTGTTCTTGGAAAAGTCTTATAAAGATCCCTGTTCCTCCAGAATATATTCTAAGATGAGTAAATAAATCTCCTTTCTGTAAACCCCAGACACTTTTCAAACTATTTCTATGCTATATCTCAGTGGGGGTTGTTAGATATGTTTAAGATGGTGACTCCATTTCCTGCTGCCCTTCAGCTCTCCCAGAGCCAAGACCACCAATTTTTAAAGTACCTGGAGTTAAGCCCCACCAGCTATAAAAACTCATGGAGTTAAGCCTCACTGGGTTTTCAATGCCAAATGTTATGGGAACTTGTCTTTTCAGTGCAGGCCCCCTGTGTCTGGGGTGCTTGGGGGATCTGTTCCTCTCCCTTCTCTGTGCATGTGGTGTCCCTTCCATTCATCATTAGTTTCCCTGGGAGTTTGGTGCCCAACTGCATCTCTGCCCTTTCTACTCTTTTTTTTTTTTAATTCTTTATTATTATTATTATTACATTCAGTTAGCCAGCATATAGTACATCATAAGTTTTTGTTGTAGTGTTCAACGATTCATTAGTTGTGTATAACACCCAGTGCTCATCCCAACATGTGCCCTTCTTAAAAGCCATCACCCACTTATCCTATCCCCCACCCACCTCCTTTCTGTAACCCTCAGTTTGTTTCCCTCTCTGAATTCTTCCCATTCAGTTTTCCCTCCCTTCCCCTGTGGTCCTCTGCTCTATTCCAGTTGTCAGGACGTAGAGAGAAAGAAGGCACTGTCAAGAAGTCTGACCTCTGAAATTGTAGCCAGGCCTTTCTCCTCTTTTTGATATGACCTCCTTTCTATGATTAGCAGAGGAAAGTCTCTTCTGATATTCGAGGGTTTATTTTCTGAGTTGGTTGCACTGATGTGGCTATTTTCTACGTGTGTCCATGGGACAAGGTGAGCTTAGGATCTACTCTACCAACTTCCCCATCCCTCTGTGTTGCTGTATTATTAATATTTCATTTGATATCATGTCAAAGTTGTGAATAACACAAGCCATTCAAGAGCCTCTTTGCAAATACTTGAGTGGCAGTTCACACACAGAAATATATGTGTTTACTCAAGTTGGAGATGCAATTAATCTAATAAATATGACAGTGTATATTCATTTCTATAGAGCATTTAAGTGGCCTCTTCACTTTCCTGTTTTGATTGATGTTTGAATTTCCCAGTACAATGGAATAAAGATTCCTATTTTGAGTAAATCCTATAACTTTAATAGCAGTCTTATGTGTCTATTGTTTTGTTTTGTTTTCAGAGTAGAAATCGGAATCTGTAGTCACAGAATGTGGCCTAACGTCTTCTATGTGATGCTTTTTTAAATGGACTTTTAGGATTATTGCTTTTGAGCCAACTCTCCTAAGATTTTCCTTAAAGATGATGCAATATCCTCATGTTGCAAAAGAGTTGGTCATCTTAACGTATCAAGTTTGAAACAAAGAGAACCGGGGAAATAGTATATTGTGAGGTTCCTTGTTTTATTTTTAGCTAGATTTTAAATATAATAGGGTCTGTGTAATTAGGGAGGGGGCATATTTTGAAGTCCTCAAGCATTTAAGAAACTTGTAGGATTCAAGTCTCCTTTTCCCATGAGAATACATTAAAAGAATGGGAGATTTGGGGATGCCTGGGTGGCTTAGTTAAGCGTCTGCCTTCAGCTCAGGTCATGATCCCAGGGTTCTGGAATCAAGTCCCACATCAGGCTCCAGTCCCACATCGGGCTCCAGTCCCACATCAGGCTCCAGTCCCACATTGGGCTCCCTGCTCAGCAGGGAGCCTGCTTCTCCCTCTGCTGCTCCCCCTGTTTGTGCTCTCTTTCTCTCTCTGACAAATACATACATAGAATCTTAAAAAAAAAAAAAAAAAAGAATGGGAGATGTAAATCTACAAATGTTGATTTTCATGCTGCTTTTTGTCTTCTTAGCATTAACTTTACTTCTGAGTACTCTTTCCCTAAGTTAGCAATATGGTGTGTCATACTGGTTGTTTGCCTTTCTTCATGGTATTTTTAAGCTACTCCCTTCAGTTCCAAAGTCATTAATTTTCAGAAGCTTTTTTTTAAAAAACAGTGCTCGAATGAATAGTTAAAGAATGTTTAGATAACAAGTTACAGGATTTTTAATTTTTTAAAAATCCTATCTCCAACGTGTAAGGAAACACATATTTCTGGGTGTGAATCTGTTACCCAACATATTTTCAAAGTGATTTTGAATGCTATAAAAACAGTACGGTGGTAACGCAAATCTCTTTTAGAAATTCCATTCCAAATAAATAGTGATATGGACCAGCAGCTTGTGAAAAATGTATAATCCAAGGCCCTACTCCAGATATACCAAATCAAAATCTGAATTTTAACTGGATTGTACTTCACAAGCACATTACATTTTGAGAACACTGATTTTTACAGAACTGAAAATGGTGACTGGTACTTCAGTTTGAAAGTCAAATTATTGCTGTTGATAACAATAAAGGGAATAATATAAACATAAATACAGTTTATAGGTAATTTTTTTCTCCTTTTTAATCTTGATACATTTTAAATTGGAAGATTTATATTATTTCAGCTATCTTCTGTAATGACAAATGCTATCACCATTGTGATTTCATACACATTAAAATTTACATAATTTATATTTGCACTAAAAGCTACACACACATACACACCTACTAATAATCCATTCCAAAAATATCCCACTAAACCCTGACCATTGTGTTTGTACATTTAGAAAATGCTCCTTCTGGGATTCCCAGGCCACATAAAATAGCGAAGAGTTCATTAGAAGGATGTCACCAGCATAGCGATAATTAAGGCTGTATCAGCAATTTAAGGGTTTATAACTCTGCTGTAAAGTTGTGCTCTGGGATAAAAGTCAGCACAAAAGCTCAACCTGGGAGTAGATTGTTTGCTGGATCTGGGAATAATGTGGGGGAAAATTGATTTCACTGTTTGTGATTCACTATACTGCTCATCTGATTCTTGGTGGCATTTGAATTAAGATGTTTTATGGACTGGTGATCATGGAGAACTGGTGTTTTCATTGATGTCTTCATAGACTTTACTCAAACTGTAACTGTTACAGTAACTCAGATGGTGCCACTGTTTATATTACATAAATGGGGACAAATATGCATAGGAAAGCTATTAAAAGGGAAAAGGAGTAATTCTAATTAGGCAGAAATGGTAACATATTTCGTTGAAGGAGGATGCAGTGAATTCCTAGGTTGCCTGTATATTTCTGCCAGGGAGACACCAAGGCATGCTCCTTGAACTGCTCTGGGATATCGGTAAATCAACGTGGATGCTCAGAAAAGTTTAGATCTAGCTCTTTTAGAAAACTGATACTCACATTTGACTTCTCTTAGATGTAGCTTCAGAGCTAGTGGCTAAAGGGAAGCCTCACTAAGTAAAAAAATCCTGGAGCTCTAGGCTCTTCCAGCTCCTTTACTGTCACTTTGCTCTTTGGAAGAGAGAAACTTGCCATCCTGAGACTTCTAGCTGTAGTAATCAAGAATATAATAGGAGTGAACTCCTGTAATAGTCAATTTGTGATTAGATACATTGTCATCTTGGGTACAAGTTTAAATGTGGTTTTAGGCACTTATCTAAAATGTAGTTCCCATATAAATAATTAGGAACTCCTGATTTTCAACAAGGGATTTAATATTAATGGTGTGGGTAATAGTTACAAGCTGGAACTCCTGAGTAAAACAGAACTGGGTTCAGATACTGTTACTGTTCCCTTTACTATCTGTCTGGGCTTGGGGCAAATAACTTCATACTTTTGAGCTTCTGTTTCTCTTTCTAAAATGTGATGGTGATTATGGCAGCTACTTCAGGGGATTGTTATAAAATTTAAAAAGATAATCTTGCAAAGCACAGTGTTTGGTACATGGTAGCTATTACTATGTTAAGTAATGCAGTGGCCTAACCAAAAAGGCTTTACAATTTGTCATTTATTTATTGATTCACTTACTCATATTCCACATATTTATTAATTGTTTTCATGTACCAGACACTCTGATTAGATGCTGGGTACAATGGTGAACAGGGTAGTTAGAGTTCCTTTCTCATTGAGTTGATAATCTGGTGGAAAGGACGCAATCAGATAAATAACCATGAATTATAATAGGTGTTAAGAGAGAAGCAAGCAAAAGTTTAATACGGAAAGTAAAAATGGGGAGAGGGGTATGATAATTAATTCAGAGTGTTCAGATAGGTTTCCAGCAAACAGTGTCTATAAAGCTAATAACAGAAGGGCAAAGAGTGTTTGGAAGATGAGCTCAGGGAAAAGCATTCCTGTTGAAGAATTGGCAACTGTTTATACCTTGAGGTAGAAAAAGCTTGGTATGTACAAGGATCTGAAAGAAGGCCAGTGGCTAGACCATAAGGAAAATGAGGTGGAATGATGATATTAGCTCAGAGAAGAAAGCAAGGGCTAGGTAGCATGAGCTTTGTAACCCAGGTGAGAAGTTTAGTTTCAGTTTCGAATGTAGACAGAAGCCCTAGAAGAGAACATGTAGTAAGGTTGATAGTTAAGAAGGAGCTTCAAGCTGCCCTATGGAGAATGGCTTGAAGAAAATCAACAGTGTTTCCCTAAGCTTCCTCCTTACTGATCAAAGGGAAAATTTCCAAACTTCCATATCTAGGGTTATTTTGTAGCTGATGAACTCTGGGATGTTAGATGTTTTCATTGTCCATGCATCAGGGCCTGGGGGAGATGATGCTCAGAAGGCACTTACTTGGTAAGTAAAAGCAGCTTTTTATAGCAGAACCACTCAAGATTGCATTTACTATTGTTTTGAAAGTCACCTCATCATTCATAATATCATTAGGTCATAACTTACTCACTTCCAGGAAAACTATATTTTACATCTCCCTACCTTCTTTGCACAAAAACACCACTTTGGGTATTTTTAAAATACAAAATTCAAGGACATGTGCCAGATCAGCATATTTCTCTGATTTTTCTCCTCTCTAGGTGGAAAATATTTTTGGCATGTTACAACAGAGTACTACTAAATGACCTTCAGAACTTAATTTGAGTGCATAAGTATCACAGAGTGAATATGGGAGTCTCATTAGGATTTTTGTTTTACACCATGTTTTTTCTGCTTATTTGGTCCATCTTTCCTTTTTGCTCATTTTACTTTGGCATGTATTTCTAGAGAAATTGAAGTTGTAAAAATTGAATTGAGGGTTTTCTTTTTTTGCACTCCATGTGTTGCTGAATTATTAAATAATAATGTAATAACAAGCACTTATCTAGTGCTCTATTCAAGGACTTCTTATTTGCAATTCTGCCCCTGGAGAACACTGAAAATGTTTCCTCTGTAAAGTTTCCAAAGTAACATCAGCTAATCTGTCTCTTCTTGATGTACTCCAACAATGCTGGAGTTTTTCATTTATTAGTTATCAACTAAATGAGTTGGATGATACACATCTATGAAGTAGAAAATTGTTTCTCTTGAACTGGGTTTGAAGTCTAATTAGGCAACTTTGCTTAAATGCATGCTCTTTAAATGTGGAAGGACAGCCTTCTGTGTGTTCTTTGTCTGCCTTACCCATTCATTTGTGTGTTTATATGAATGCAAATAAGTTATTAACCATGGTAAACACTATAGGCAAGTCAACCAGTGCACATCAAATTTTGGCACCTGATTAAGATTTGTTCTTGCCTAGAACTGATAATATGTAATATTTTAATTATAACTACGGGACTCCTATTGAGCTAGGCAAATTGTCAGCAGAAATAGCAGAGGAGCTTATAGTAAATAAAAGATGAAGGATACCAAACAAATACCCATAAGGAAGTTTTGTTCAGCCAACCTGTGTTGTCCCAGTATTTGAAATTTAGAAGATTTGAGAGAGAAACTAGGATTCATATTATCACTTGAAAAATTGGTCATTTGGCAAAAGTGGGTCCTCATTCCTGCTTGGCCCAAATCAGCAGGAACTAAGTAGTATTTGCCCTTTCAAATGCCCCCTAGTTTGCTAGGGTTCCTGCCTCTCATTATTTCTTTTAACATCTCACATGCTTTAGTTTTTTACAGTCCTTGCTATACCCCGGTAGCCTTTTAAGTGTATAATCATTAGAACACTAACATCACCTATGTGGTAGGTAGCTTCTACATGAGCCCCCAAACATTGGCTGCCCCTAGTTGTCATGCCCTTGTGTGATCCCCTCCCTTTGTGCATGGGCTAGAGCTAGTGACTGTCTTCTGAAAAAACAAAATTCAACAAAAGTGATGCGATCTTCTGAGATTAGATTATAAAAGGATGACTTCCATCTTGCTGGCATTCTCTGTCTTGCTTTCTTAGCCTGCTTGCTTTCATAAAGCAAGCTGCCATGGTGATAAGGCACACTGAGTAAGGAAGCAAGGGTGATCTGGGGCCAAGAGCCAGTCAAGAATTAAGGCCCTCAGTCCAACACCCCATAAGGATCTGAATCCTGACAACAGCCACACAAGTGAGTGTGGAAGCAGTTCCTTCACTGGTTGAGCCTTCTGATAAAACCATCCTCCTGGCTGATGCCTCGGTTGTAGCCTGAGAGACCCTGAAGCAGAGGACCAGATAAGCTGTACCCAGATTCCTGACCTAAAGAAACTGTGTTGTGTTAAACTGCTAACATCAGAATAATGTGTTAAGCAGCAATAGATAAATAATATATCTTATTACTTCAGAGAAAGATGGTGCTTTGAGTAGCCCATATAAGAAACTTCCCTTGGGATTATGGAAATCAAAGCAGTGAATGTTTCTATTCCCATGACTATAATTTTAGCATAAGGACTGATGTTGAAGGTACTCAGTTGCTATGAAACAAAAGGCTGCCAATGGTGAGTTAAGGGTCACAAGAGATTGTTATACAGAAATGTTGTTCATATAATATTATTTTATCAATATTCTTTGAGTAGATCTTCTTTTATGCCCCTTCAGATGTGCTTCCAAATATTCTGATTATCAAAAGTATGTCTCAAAAAAAAAAAAAAAGTATGTCTCAGATTCAAAAAGGCTGGACACTGTTGACCATATCAAGCTCTCAGAATGCCAGACTCCTACAGGGACTATTAGAAACTGCAGACTCAGTATTACTTTCTCAGTTGGAAAACAGGGTACTGTGCAATTCTGTATTCAGGAAGCTTTGTAAAACCCCCATATGGCACCTGTTTTTGTGTTCAGTTTAGAGATAAAAATTAATAAGACACAGAGTGCTATTCATGGTATCTTTAGGTCTGAGATTGTGGTATTTAGGATGTAAGTACTACAAACAGTGCAATAGTATTTTACTCGAAACTATTTTGACAGGTTAACGTATTCAAATACAAAGTGGAAATTAGGAATGATGAGTGCTAGGTTGCTGCTTTGACTTGTACTTCAGTTATATCTTCATTTTTCTGCTTCTCTATAATACTGATTTTTTTCAGATTAACCTGAACATCCTTTTAAGCACTTAATGATATTCACATATACATAGTTCAATGTGTGCTTTAATGTAATTTCTTGCAGCCCATAAACCATTTGTTTGTATAAACTTTGCATTCCTGTAAACCTTATGTAAAACATAATGGTTTATGCATTATATACATTTATTAGTAATGTTGGTGAATTTAATTTCTTATTGGGTAATAATATTATGTTTTATAAATGTTTATACTTTATGCATATGATGGTGATAAATACCAGTTGGATTTAGTTGAAAATAAAAAAGAAATATAATTTGTTATCTAGGTTAAAGCAGTTAGTAGATAAAACGTTAAAAACATAAATCATCAGAATCGTGTTTCTCTGTTATCTCGTTTCAATAAACGCTCCCAAAATAATTATCCCATTGTAAAATCCTTGCAGTATTCAATACATTTGACACGAGGGATGTGTATGTAGTTTTATTATCAATCAGCAGCATCACCTGGCCCTTGCTTCTGGTGAAAATGGTGGTTTGAGACAGCTTTCACTCTTCAAAGAATCCATTGACTAATCTCGCCCAAGTTCACCTTTTAAAGTTTTCCCAAGACCACTCATTGTCCATTAAGCATGCAAAGTAGATCAAAGGTTAATGATTCTTAATTGGGCTTCATTAAGTGATAATATAAGATCTCGAGCTCCTCATTATGCTCCAGGATTGGACAGCAATGTCATAACATCAGGAAATAATGAACTAGAAAACATGCATTATCATGCATTAGAACACTCCAGCAACTGATTATGTTTCAGATACATTGTCTCAAGTGAAGTATAAAGTGAGGTGCATATTAATAGCTTGGTCAAGTTCCCATTTTGAGAATGAACTATAGTTTCAATATAATGAAGACTTTCAGAAGTGAACTGTTATGATTTGGGAAGATTCTATTGGATCCTGTTTATGTTTTGTTCCTATTTATTAGCTACCCTCAACCATGAGAGACAAGGTTATTTGATCATTCCACCACTTGCACAGTCCACTTGAAACATAGCTTTTTAATCATGCATCTCTTTTGAATTTAAGTGCTGCTCATTCCTTCCTTTCCTGTGTGGCGATTTCAAACCCACTTTGGGTTTGAATCCCCCACAAGGGATTAAGATAGCATATTTGCTACCAAGCACATTTTATTTAGATCAGAGTCAGTTCTGTAGTTTTCATTTTGCTCAGAGAATGGGTATCCATGCATACTGAACAGTCGTACTGTAGTTAACATGTCAGGGAAAATGAATGCACAAACGTGTAGTGTAATTCCATGTGCTTTAGAGATAACCAAAATGAGGGATAATGAGCTAACCCTGGTCTTCTGTAATGCAAAGCTAATATACTCAAAAAAACATTGCCCTTCATCACAGTTTAATGTAATTGCTCCTAATCCGTAACCTGAACAATAAACTCAAACATCTTATCCAAACACTAACATTCAGCATCCTGTCTCCAGGATGTCAATATGACATTTTACATTCATATGCCTCATAGAAGAACTGGACAGCAAAAAGTGCCTCATATACCATGTTCTCCCTGAACTTCACTATGAATTTCTGTGAATAAAGAATCAAATGACTGAGTTGATACTAACACTTATAACTCAGATGATTGACAGAAGATGGATATGGTGATAAAATAAATCACTTCTACAAGATACATGACAGCAAGCTCATCCTAAATCCTACACAAAAGCATGTAACAGATTTGATGGGCCTTGCAGGCTGGAGGCTCAGAAAATTGTTAGAGTTCATATTTTGGAAACACTGAGGCTAGAAGCTATATCAACATATTTTTCACATTTAAGCTGATAAGTTCTGTGTGCACGCACGTGTGTGTATGTGTGAGCATGCATATAATAAAAACAGAATGAGAGTGGTTTTATTTTTGTCTAAGTATAAAAATTATCTTTTACCCCAATAAAATAACCTGAAATGTTACAAACGTATTTTGGGGGATGTCTTTCCTTCTATCTCCAAATAAGTACTATTGATTAGCTCCTATATATACTGGGAATCCAGAAGCTCCCATTTGTTAACAAAGCAGGTGCTGAATAAATACTGGGTTTGAGTAAATGAGCAAAGATTAACTACTCACTCATGTGGAATTATTCTAGGAAAAGAAAATTATAGGTCCAAAGGATATTGACTGTCACGTGTATACACTTAATCTTTCTCAGTGTAACATGTGGACCCCTATTTTACTTGTAAAAAAGGTTGGTTCCTGAACCCAGTGTGACGAAACAGATACTCAAGGGTGGAAGCCTGGGAAAGTGTGTTTTACACATGCACCCAGGAAATCCTCGTTCTGCATTCTTCATTTGAGTAACCAGTGGTATAAATTCAATTTCCTGTTTGGGATGCTCCTCCCCCACCACCACCCCCACAGCCCTATTCATTAACTTGATAAATATTTAACTCAGATATGTTGCAGGAAATCTGCCCAAACACTTTTGCATGAAGCTACCAGACTGGGTGACAGATATCTGAACACACAGCAGAGATGCACATAAACTAATCCATGTTGGGGCAGCAGGAAGGGCAGCTGTGAAGGTGTGATATTTGAAGGGCCCTTGATGGATGTATAAGACCCAGTCAAGGGAAGGCAAAGAAGGGAAGAGACAGATAAAGGACATATGCAAATAGAGAAAATCCAGTTTGTGGGCCCAGAGTCAATAAAACAGGGTGGATTTGAAACCTAGGTGGGAATTACGTGTGTTCATCAGTCTTCAGTACATTCAAACCACTTTCATGGCTTTGCCCTGCCTGGGCACACTTGTACGGTTATTTGCTCAATATGTTGCTCTGCCGCTATTCATTTCTTTTTTCAAATGCATTTGTTTTAAAGAGAGACTTCATATTGCTATGTGAATGCAGCATCAGCATTGTCTAGCATAATGAGAAGGCTACTTTTTTTTTTTATTAACACATAATATATTATTTGTTTCAGGGGTACAGGTCCACGATTCATCAGTCTTACACAATTCACAGCACTCACCATAGCACATACCCTCCCCAATGTCTATCACCCAGCCACCCCATCCCTCCCACCCCCCACCACTCCAGCAACCCTCAGTTTGTTTCCTGAGATTAAGAGTCTCTTATGGTTTGTCTCCCTCTCTGGTTTCATCTTGTTTCATTTTTCGCTCCCTTCTCCTATGATCCTCCATCTTGTTTCTCAAATTCCTCATATCAGTGAGATCATATGATAATTGTCTTTCTCTGATTGACTTATTTCGCTTAGCATAATATCCTCTAGTTCCATGCACATCACTGCAAATGGCAAGATTTCATTTTTTGATGGCTGCATAATATTCCATTGTGCATATATCCTGCATCTTCTTTATCCATTCATCAGGGAAATACAGATCAAAACCTCAATGAGATAGCACCTCACACCAGTCAGAATGGCTAAAATTAACAAGTCAGGAAACGACAGATGTTGGCAGGGATGCGAAGAAAGGGGAACCCTCCTACACTGTTGGGGGGAATGCAAGCTGGTGCAGCCACTCTGGAAAACAGTATGGAGGTTCCTCAAAAAGTTGAAAACAGAGCTACCCTACAACCCAGCAATTGCACTACTGGGTATTTACCCCAAAGATACAAATGTAGTGATTCAAAGGGGCAAGTGCACCCTGATGTTTATAGCAGCAACGTCCACAATAGCCAAACTATGGAGAGAAGGTTACTTTTTAAATAAATTAAACTGAAACAAAGTTAGGTTGTTAAATTCTAAGTCCCTGTTGTTGCCATCTGAAAATACTAAGCATGAAGCCTGTTCTTTGTCAAAAAGGGAGGGTAGCCAGTATCAGAAAGGAGGTAAAGCTAACCTAGCACCAATATGAGACTTTCTCCTTGTAAGAAAATTGGTTATTTAGTGCCTGAGCCATGTACCACCCCTTTGGATGGAGTAGGATCTACTATCATCTTGAAAGTCTTCTCTAATACATTGCCTACTCTTTGGGAATAATTATTTTAAATCATAAAGATTTTGAATTTTGTCCTAAGGGCAATTAGAAACTGTTGGAGGACTTTTAAATAGTTAATGGTATGTTTACCTAACTTGTCCACTGAGTACTCAGAACAGCCTCAAGCCAAAGCAGCAAGCTGAAAATACCTTTGAGTTTTCAGACTCTGTTTTCAACATTTAAGTGTGATTTTTATGCTCTGTAGACTAATGCAGCCACCTCTCATAATAATAATGGACCCTTGGGTAAAGCCTGTTGCACTATGATGTGAGAGCAGATACTAGGCTTTTCTTTACTTTTTCACCATCTGACCCCTCATCACTCCCATAGGGACAGGAACATAGCAGTACACAGTCAATGTATGTTAGTAAGCAGACACATTCATTGTGTGGCTTTTAGTGGCCTCCAATACATGCATTTTTAGGGTTGAAAGTCATAGATTTCATGCATATATTTCTTTCTCATACTGAAGGAAAATATGCTTTGGAATTACCAAGAGATTGATATTTCTATATTTCAAATACACATCTAAGAAGTCTCTGGTGGTTTCAATTATTAAGGGAGCAGGGCTCTGTATTCTCATTACTCCATTTAACCAATGCAATTTAGGTTTTGTATTTTATGTGTTGGACTCTGTGTCAGATTTCCATGGCTGAGAGGCATCCTTGTCTCGTCCCCACTTGGAGCTAGAAAAGATTGTTGCTTCCTCCGTAGGTGTCTCTACCCTCCTGTTAACACTTCACGCAGACACGTAATCTGCCTGAGCTATTTCCTTCCCTTTTTTTTTTAAATCCTTCCCCCTCTCCCTCTTTCCCTGCTTCACTCCCTGTTTCCAATTCATTCATTCATTCATTCATTCATTCATCCATCCATCCATCCATTCATCAAACATATTATGTGCCGAACTTTTTACTAAGTGCCCAGGATGTATTGAATTGCTTTAGGCTGCCAGGGAAGCTCAAACTTTTGAGGATGGCACATTAATTTCCCACTTCGCTAGGAGGTGGCCCCTTAAAAACACACTGCTATGTTGAGTCCATAAAATACACTTCTAAAAATCATCTGTACTTCTTTCCTCTGTGGGTAATTAGCAGATTTTTGAAAACATGGGAAACTTGTCCAGACAATGAATCAGGACAGTTTCCTAGACACCCACCGCATCTTCGGGTCTGTACTCTGTTTCAGGCCAAACGTTTATGGAAATTTAGGAATATCTGTGCAATATAAAGCCCTGAGTCCCCTGCTAAATTCATCTTGCTTATCATTATTTGGTGTGGATAAAGAATAAAACATGAGCATTGCTTCTTTGTCTACTCCTCACATAATCTGAAATCATTTTCTGTGCATAAGCAGCCTTTCAAAGTATCTTTAAAATTTTTATTTATGGAAGTATCACACACAAAGTGTGCAAACTATACATGTAGAGCTTAATGTATCATCCCAAAGTGAACGTACCAGATCCTTAAGGAAAACATGATCTGTGACTTAGAAGCCTTTCTCACACCTCTCCTATTTACCCCCAGTCCTGGCCAAAGGTACGATCCTAACAATACCCTACAGATTGGCTTTGTCTATTCGTGAACTTTTGATGATGTGGGCTGATACATTGTGGTCCCATTTGTTCCACAGCATGTTTGAAAATGAATTATGTTACCTGATATAGTTTATCACTGCATGGTATGCTTGTGTGACCATTTCTAGAAATCCTCTGTAATGCTGAACTTCCTTTTGGAGCTATTATAAATAATGATGCCGTGAACTTTACTGTATGTGTTCTGGAAACATGTATTGCTCTTGGGTACATATTTAGGTATGGGACTTGTGGTCACTATATGCAAATCATTAGTTTAGTTTTAGTAGAAAATGCCAAGCAGTTTTTCAACATGTTTTACACATTTATATTGATGTTAGGAGCAGTGTATGATAATTCTCTGGGCTTGACGTTCTTGCTAGCACTTGGTTCCACCAGTCTTCTTATTTTTTACCATTTGGGTGAGTATTGCAGTGGCGTTTGCCTTTAATTTGCATCTTATTAATCACTAATGAAGTTGAACACTTGTTCATGAGTTATTGGCCTTTGGGATATTCTTTTTTGTGAAGTTTCTATTTCAATTTCTTGTCCATTTTTACTGTGTTTAACTTTGTCTCCCTGATTTATATAAGTTATTTTATAATCTGGCTATAAGACTTTGTTATCTGTATTATGTATTCTATTCTGTAGACTGACTTTTCATTGTCTTACAGGTGTTTGCTCGCTTGCTTTTAAACTTAACAGAAATGTTTAACTTGAACATAGTCAAGTTTCTAAGTACTTTTTTGCATCCTGTTTAAGAAATTCTCACTTAAGACACACCAAGTTTCATGCTGCCTAACTTTCTAGAACATTGGTAAGAGCAAGTTTGCAATGTGATTTCCCATATCAGAGCTTGGTTAATTATTTTAGTCATTTGGCTTTCATATGGAATTTTTAAATGGATTGGAATTTCTCTAAATATTTTTCTGTAAGCCTTTTGAAACTAGTGTCTATTAGACCTGTATTAATGTTTACAGAAGCAACGCTGGCTCTTGCAGTGCAGTCTTTGTGTTTCCATTAAGCATTAAGTGGTTTAGAGAGAAAGGACAGTAGATTTTCTTAACTCTGAATTCCATGCTTTTTTGCACCCAGGATAGAACCATGGATAGGTAAGAAAAGTTGATATTTTGACACCACCATTTTATATGATGGTTCTTTTAGTTAATTTTTATTAATCCATGTAATTTTGATGAAGTATATTCTTTGTGGCCTGTCATTTCTATTTCCTTAATAGAAAAGGGACCAGGTGGCATAAGAATGGCTTATGACAATGCTCAAGTCTTTCTGGATCTAGGCTATAGTCATTAATTTTAGACAGACTCTCAAGTTGGATCACCACTGGTGATTATATTCTCAGGGGCTTGTTTGCACCAGTTGAAATCCATAGAGAGTGATTGAAAATCTTGGAATGTAAAATTGTAGGATGGAAGTTGTATGAAGGTGGGATCTATGTCTCATTCATCATCGTATTCACAATGGCGAGGCACACAGTAGGTGCTCAATAAAAGTTACTCCAATGAAAGAAAAAAGGGGAAGGAAGGAGGGAAGGATGGATGGACGTAGTAGACAGAGTAACTAGCACTGTCTGTCCCATCCTTGGCTCTTTCAATTTAGCATACTCAACCATATGCCACTGTTTCCTGGCACAAGAAATCTTGCCCTAAAGAGCAAATTGTTTTAAATGTTGCTTCATAATGACCTTAAATAACATTCAACCCTGCACTTGTTCTTATTAGCTCTATTTCATAAATTCCTGGCTCTGTACTCCCAGTTTAAATACCAGCTCTGGATTGGCAAACCATTTCAGTTACCCTTTGGCATATTTAAATATGGCTGCCCACTCATAGCCCTGTCCAAAACCCTGATTTCATGGCCTCATTGAGAGTGTCTCACTGTCTCACTCCCAACACTGGCCCTGTAGAAGTTCACAAAATGAGCCCAAAACAGGTACTCTATTAAGGGAAAGAAAATAATTAGAGAATGTAAATTTTATATTCAGATAAAAATGTCATAAATGATGGCTGGCCCACTTAATTATTTTGTGGCTATCCCCTTCATTCAAATTATTTAATCTCTCCGAGCCTCAGTTTCTTCATCTCTAAAGTGAGGGTAATAATTATACCTCCCTCAGAGGGAGGTTTTGAATATCAAGTGAGACAATGCAGGACAAGGGTCTGGCACAAAGTGAGCTGCCATTGCTATTGCTCTTGTCCCTTCTGTAATTCTTATTGGCATCATTGGTGTTCTTGGTCATCTACACTAGGAATTTCTCCTGGCATGTGAGTGAAGTTTGGAGACCCATTTACAGAGGAGAAGGTTGCTTGGTGAGAATGAATAAGAACAAAGGAAGCTGGTGAACTTCAGAGATGTTTGTATCAGGCTCCAGGGGTCGGATGAATTCCTTCTCCACTTGAAGGAGATCCTGTCAAAAGAACTGCTATTGGATGGAATCAACCTGCTCTCTCCTTTGAATGGTGTCAGAAAGAGAGATACTAAAAATTCTGACATTGTGTCTTTCTTTTTTTTTTTCCTTCAGTATTCATTGTCAGTCATCAAAAGTTTCTTTTATGGCTACATTATACTATAGTGAAATAAATGATTAATTAAATCATAGCTTATCTAGGATTCACTACATTACAGCTTGGCAGTCTTTCTGATATGGGGAGGCTGGCCACACTTTTCGATAAGGTTTAAGTGATACCAGCATGTCATTAGGAGAGCATTTGCAAATATTTCCTGAAGACACTGCCACTCTCCATCTGAACTTGATTTTTATGAGTTTTGTTTTCTGAAGACAAACTATTGAGCTGGGAAAAGTGCCCGCTTAAAGTCTGTCACCCTAAATGAGTTGGAAGAGGTTTGTGAGAGCAGAATAGGAAATTCACCACAGGAGCTGTTAACATATATTTTAATGTATCTTTTTGAGCCAGGAAAATATAAATTTTTCATTGATTCCTAATTTAATATGTATAGGGGGCTTCCTCAAACAAAGTAATATGAACTTTGAGTGAGACCAGAGTTTGAATACAATAAAGTATCTATCCCAAGACACAGTTTTAACAAATACCTCTCACTTCACATTGACACCCTAGTACTTTCAGATACCGCCCATATTGCAGTACTCTAGTGTTTTAGAGACCTTAAAAACCCATAGCCTAGCAGGTTGAATTCAAAACCTTGGTTTCAGCCAGTGTGAGGTGTGGACTTCAAACATGCCCTAGGGGAAATCCCATGTGAGTGGTCCTCACACTGCATTTAGAGAAGGGCCTGGTGAATATTGTTTTATGATTAGTGTATTGTGTGTCTATCTTGTTTTTAGTTTCTTTTGTTCGGTTGTTCTGTTCATTGGCAAACACGTTATACTACTTTTTTTTATCCATATAGTGTACTTTCTCTTTTAATATCCCTCCTTTGGAATCCCCAACTAGGCAAAGAGCTGAGTACATACTCAGGGTAGCATGTATCATTAATTTAGACATTAAAAGTGTTTCCCCCAAGACACATAGGACTATTATCATGGAAGCATTTATTAGCCTGTTCAAGCAGTGAAAAACCATGGTTATCATCAAAATAAAATGAATCACCTGCATAGGTAAGTTGAAGCTAAAACTTGTGGCTTCGCTAAAGACGCTAAGCCAAAATTGCACCCAGTTATTTTAGTCTTTGTGTCTCTATTCATTTGGCTTTAGTGTTGTTGTAGAACTGATATAGAGTGAAGTCTCTGGGGAAATCCTATGGATAGGTCAAGTTCCATATTAGTAAGTTGGACTTATCAGAGCAGCCTAATCCTGTAGTTGCCACAGATCTTTTTTTATTACAGCAAAGACAGTAAAATCAAAGAAAGGGAGAGAAGAATTTTTTTCAATGGGCCAAAACCTGGCTTAAAGTCCCAACATGACAGGGAAACTTTACATTATGCAGGTTGGAGGCAAATACTCATAGGACCCTAAGCCAAATGATAATGGGCACTTGGTTTTCACCATGGGCAATTTAGGGGTCCTGATGGATGTAGTCATTATCCAGGACCTGATTTGATAGTATTGGAGTAATCTCCTCAGTCATAATAGCCACTGAATGAATTACTTGCTTCTTTTTGACTCAACCATTAGGTGAATTCTCAATTGTAAGGCTTCCTTCCATGTTCTTGGTTTCTCTCCTTTGCTTTTGTCTCCCTTTTGTTCCCAAAGCCCTGCATAAATGTATCATTAACTTTAATTCCTAAGTATTTGTTTTCTGAGCTATGAGAATTGTGTCACGCTAGCCCAACAACTATTTGAGTGACTACTATGTGCCATATGCAGGGGCTTTAAGGGAATAAGCAACAAAGCTCCTTTTCTCATGGAGATCACTACAATTAAAAGTAGGCACATGTCTTTTGATTATAAGAAGAGTAAGTTCTGAAGGTCTAATACATAGCACAATGACTATCACTAATAATACTGTATTGTATACTTGAAATTTGCCCAAAAAATCTATGTTAAGCATTCTTACCAAAAGAAAAAGAAAAGTAACTTTGTGAGGTGATGGATGCATTAAGTAACTTGATTGTGGGAATCGTACAATGTACACATATATATCACATAATCCTATTGTCCATTTTAAATATATTACAGTTTTATTTATCAATTATACTTTGATAAAAGCTGGAAAAATAAAAAAATGTGATTAAAATTATAGTGAATATTTTAGTAGGGAAGAAAAGGAGGCTCTAAAAGCATATCGGGGGCTTTATCTAGTCTAAGGAAATAAAAGATATTCTGGAGGGCACGATGGATCATCTGAGACCTGATACTTGACAAGGAGTTAACTCAGGGATGGAGGAGCCTGTGGTATAGTTAAACAGAGGGAACAGAGTGTAGAAATGTGCCCAGAGAGGTCCAGGATGGCTGAAAAGCAAATAGTACAAAATATAGTAGAGAGTATCTTTGGGATGAGATGGTAGGTGTAGACAAACCATTCAGGGCTTCTTAAGCCTCATTAAAGATGTTGAGCTTTATCTCATGGGGAATGAGAAGCCATTGAAGTGTTTTAAGTATGAGGAATCAGCCACAGGACCTACCTCTTGCTCCTAAATAAAAAATAAACATTAGTGTTTGTCAGGATAACAGAGGATTTGGAGAAGTCTTAACTCTACATATCATGCTATTAACTATGGTGCTTGGGGAGTGGGATCTGCTAGGAGAGAGATACCTTATTTTTATTTTATATACATCCCTTTCATTCATATATAAATTACTTTTTTATTAGAAAGGGTTTTTTTAAGATGTCAAGTTAAAGAGATTGCAAAGCATTGTGTTCTAACTTCAACATTTTCAACAAAACTGTCAAGAAAGGAAAGAGCAAGTTAAATAGAATTAAGGAAAGAAAACGTGTCCAAAACAGTTACTTTAAAACTGAACCAAACAGCCAGAAAACAAAAACCAGACTATGTCTTCTTCCAATGAGACTTCTTCCTTCAGCATGAAGTGATTCTCAATAGTTTCTTGCATTGTCAAGGATAGGGACTTAGGCAGGGTTATATTTGTTGAGTATGCTGCATTCTTAAGAGTGTGGCTTTCATTATTATTTCGAAGACAACATTTTTCCCCCAGGCAAAAACATCTCTGAAATGATTACGAGTCAATAGGAAAAAATGATTTTATTTACAAAAATTCTGTTTTTCCCAAGTTTCTCAGGTTACCTAGGCTTTAGAGTTGGGTTGCAAAAAAAGGGAATAGAACTTCTCTGTATCTGTTGTATATGGTAAGTGTATTAGCCAGGTCTCTCTTCTAACACTGTGTAACAATCAATCCCAGTTTCTTATGACTGCAAATATTTATTGATATGTTCAAGGGTTTACCTTTCATTGTGATTCAGTTGAGCTTGGCTAAATTTGGTAGTGATAGGCTATATTTCAGGCTTTGTGTCAGGTTCACTGTGGCTTTGTGTGTATTCATTCTGAGGCTCGGAAAAGATTGTTATCTCTTTGGGGTATATTCTTCCCGTGGCAAAGGGCTAAAGTTCAAGAGAACTAGTGGAATCTTGCAATGCTTCTTAAAACCATGACTTAGAATTGAAATGCTATCACTTCTGCCCAGTGTAAAACAAGTTACATGGTCAAGCTCAAAGTCAATAAGATAGAGATGCATACTCTGCCTCCAATAAGGGGACTCACTACCAAGTTACATGACAAAGGGCATGTACAATTCTATTGCAAGGAGAAAGTGAGGCATTGGGAATAATAATCCAGCCTACCCTGGTGGCTAAAATATCATTAAATGGGAGTCATCTTTGCTTTTTCCATTTAGACTATGTCATTATACAAATTGAAACTCTTCAACCACTATGAAAAAAAGACTAACTAGAGCATTATCTCTACAGATACACTAATAGCAGACTTGATGTCAGTTGATTAAACAGTAAATCCTGTGCTATCATTATCAAAGATACATTGCACTCAAAAAAATTAAATCATCTGATCAAGCAGTATGATTTCTTTTTTTTTTTTGCCACATAATATCCACTTAAGGTATTCTTCAGGGATGAAGGATAGTTGTATGCAATAAATCAGTTTGAAATTGTAAAACTAGAAGTGAATCATTTCCAGAAATGATACAACATGAGGAGCCTGTTTCAAGAAACAAGCTTGTCATTTTTAGCTAATACAGCTAATTTCTTTATCAGGATTGAGATTGTGTTAGAATTAATAAACAAAGTAGTAAAAACAAGGTAATAAAACAGAGTAATAAACAATTCAAGAGTATTATTTTTGAATGGGAAAACATGGGTAGACTCTGATAGTACTCAATACATTTACTCTTCAAATTCTCTAACAAAGTGATGCTACTTTTAAAAAATGGTAACAAGGTGGTCAAAACTACGAGTCATCTTATAGGTTAACTGAGCTAAAAAAACCAAAATGGGTAAGTTTTGATGGGTGTCAGCCATAAATCCCATGTACCTAGACACTCTTCTATCACATTTTGCAAATATATTATTTACCTGCAATGATCTCCAGTTATGTCTCAGGGGTTTTGATTGTAATTTATAACTCACTGTGCAAATGGGGAAGTCAGGATGGCAGAGTGGGTAAGAGCCAGACTTGGGAGACCTTAGTTAAATTTTGTAACTCTGTGCCTCAGATACATTTTATGTACAGTGGGGGTAATACTAGCGCTTGTTAGGAGATTTAACAGAATGAATCCTTAAAGCACACTTAAAAGATTATCTAGCACACAGTTCGTGTTTCTTAATAAAAAAAATGCTTGTTAAATAATAGAGCTTATGGGTAGAGGATGCAGATGGATCATTTCCCAAAATCTTGTTTAAAGTGCATGTGTTCCCTGTATATTAATCTATGTCTGGGCCCTCATGTGCTTTTCCAATGTTCTCTCTTTTTTTTTTTTGAAGATTTTATTTATTTATTTATTTATTTATTTATTTATTTATTTGAGAGAGAGAGAGAAACAGCATTGAGAGGGGAGAGGGTGAGAGAGAGAAGCAGGCTCCCCACTGAGCCAGGAGCCTGATGTGGGACTTGATCCCAGGACTCCGGGATCCTGACCTGAGTTGAAGGCAGTCGCTTAACCAACTGAGCCACCCAGGCACCCTCCAATGTTCTCTTGATGGCAGAGGAGGATGAGGATGTGTTTGAAGGGGTTGGGACTATAGCCTGAAATAGCCCACAGCATTTGGAAATGTTCTTTCGAGTTTCTACTAAAATTGGGTTTACCCTGTAATTTATGTGCATTTACTTAAATATAAATATGGGTGCTCTGAATGACTACCTAAATTGCTTAATTTCTTCTAAATCCTCAAGGGGAAAGTTCATGCCCTGGGAACATGTAACATAAGGCTTCTTGTTCTTATTTACTCCTCTAGTCTCAGTACACTGCACAGTACACAAACTGTACACAGTACACAGTACACAAACATCTGGACTTGTTAACATTTTAGTTAAATAGAGTTTGGGAATGTCTTATATAGAGATGCTTATTACTGTTTCTTAACTGGAGTTCCAGATATGATTTTTCCATTTTTAAATATTAGTACCTCGAGACCAGTAGTTCTCAACCAGAGGTGATTTGCCCACCACCCCCCAACCCCCAAGGAAGATTTGACAACTGGAGGCATTGTTAGTTGTCATAACTGAGGATGCTACTGGCACAACCCCACACAGCAATAAATCATCTGGTCCCAGATGTCAGTATTGCCAAGGTTGAGAAACCTTACTCCAAGCCATGCCCAGAATGATCATGTTGTGTTTGACTGTATCAAGCCATAGAGATTCCTACTTTGCATTGAGGTCATTATCATATAATACTTTTTTTTTCCCCCCATGTCTCTCCCCACAGATCCATATGTTATGTGTTTTGTAGTTCCCTTTAGCTCCTAGCACTGATCCTGGGAAGTAGTAGATGCTCAATAAATGTTTATGGTTGGAATCTACTGCTATAAAAATGTCTTGCACCCAAGTCACTCTGCCACTCAAAGATAAAAAATATATATTTTTTCTCTCTTCCTATGGTTCAAATAGCACCAGAAATACATGGGATTTCAGAAACATCATGGTTCTTAGAAGGTGGGTTATACATCAAAGAGCTGAGGTTTGGGGAAAAAAATGATCCTCCAACAAGGGCAAGGTAGAAGCTGGTCAAGAATCAGGGACCTGGTTCTGACCTCCTCAGCTGTGTGTGAACAGTTCTCACCAGGCCGAGACATTCCTTTGTTCTGCATAACTTAATACTTCCCCCCAGGCTCTCAAAAGGGGTAAAACGGTAATGCATTTATCCTATCAGTGGGTAACTGGAGTTTAGTTAATTGTTCTGCACTCTTTTCTCCTGGAACCATTCCCTAATTTGCCTCAGCTTCCAAGAATATTCTCATCAGATCCTCAATTCTCACACTGCAATTAATGCTGTCATCATGTCACATTAGAATAGCTTTTTGGTGTGTTTACCTTTCCCTCTCAACAAGGAACTTCTGAAGGGCTTGGGTCTTACTTATCTTTATTCTCCCAAGTGCCTGGAACATGGTAGGTGCTTGGCAGTATTTGAATGGGTGAATGAATCTTGCAGACAGTCAATGTATAAATCAGTCAGTCAGTTTGGATGATACTTCCGTGGGTCTGTATTTGTACTGACACGTCAGTTTCCCAATGTACAGTCACTGTTATTTTAGCTGAGGAAATGCAGTTCGTGTTAATTTAAGGAAAAAACAAAGGGAGGTTTGTTACCTCAATATTTTCAAAGACCCAGAGTGTAGTTATATACGGGGAGCAAAAATGATGTGGTGAAATTTCTGTCTTTCATTCCTCCTCCTACTTCTGTTTTCCTATGTTACATTTCCTGTATGATTGGAACCAGGTGTTACACCTGCTGTTTTCAGCACTCCGTGTCTCTGTCCATCTCACAAACAGGCTTTTTCAACCTGGTGGTCAAGACGGCCACCATCAATCCCTGCTGAGTAACCATGCCCTGTACCCTCTTCAGAACTTTTCTAAGAAGAACTTTGTTTCAGTTTGTGTCATTTACCAGCAAATGAACCAATCACTCTGGCCACACAGGTTGGATCATTTGATCAGAGCCAACCATAGTACCAAATCTCTAGCTGGGGAAGTTAGAACTCCAGCCAGCTGTGTGGAATGGATTTCAGAGAAGAAAGAGGTATTTCATCACTACGAGTAAGTGCAGAAAGAACTGCTACACAAGAAAGCATAGTGAATGCCCAATATATCAGATATCCTATCACAGATTCACCATATGTTGCTTCTCTCTTTCTTCTACAAGGCCTGGAATCAAGCTTTATACCCCAGCAGTAATTGGTGAATATATATAGGCACCAACTGAAGAAAATGTGTGATAATTTACTATGTTAGGTATTGCCAACACTCTGGTTTATTTAGAATGACTTGCCAGCACAGTGCATGAAAAATTCCATAGCCCATAAATAGAACATTTATGCTCTGCTAAAATGTTTCCCGTAGCATACTGTATTGCTTTTCTTAACAACAAAATGATAAAATTTAGGAGAACTAAGTGGGTATGGTATGGATTATATGCTTTCATCAGATCAGGTATATCTTTTGGAATTACCTGACTTTTACCTAGTATGTTCTATGACAGTTTAATCAGAAGGACAAGCTCCTTTGAGATTGAGGGAATGCAATGAGCATGGCATCAGGCAACAATTGACATTCAGGACCATGGTGTCTTTATTCTCCATATCAGTGGCAACATCTAATTATAAAGAAGGAAATGTCAGTGCCTTTTTAAAAATAATTGCTGTCAGGGTGCTTGTATTAAATCTAACTTTAGTTGACAGGGACTACTTAAAATTATTTTACAGAAATGTACGATCAGACAAGGCATAAATATATCTTTGTCAAAACAGCAAGCAAGAGCTCTTGTTTAAAAACTTAACAAATATTGTACCTTCAGGCTTTGATGGTACACTTGATTTCAAATTCACTGGTGAAAGAAAAGTATTTGGAGAACTAGGATCTGTAAGTTATATATTATTATTTTGTATGCTGGGTTTAATTGCTCCTGAATATAGTGGATTGAATGTTCCCAAAACTTCAATTACATGTAATTAAATATAATGTAACTCAAGTTTTGCTAGAATGTTAGCTCAGTGGGTGCAGGAATTTTTGTCTCTCTTGTTCAGTACTGCATCCTCAGGGCTTAGCCTGTAAAAGTTGTCCAATAAATATTCATTGAATGAATGAATGGTGATTAGTCTTTAAAAATCTTCATGTTTCTTAACAATATAGACTTAAATATTGAACATACATTTTCTAGAACCATTCGTAACACATATTCAATTTACCAACACATATTTAATGAGCATCTACTTAATTGCAGTATAGTATTCAGTTCTGGAGATTAAATAACATAATTTTTGGAGATACTAATAAAAATTCAATCAGTATCTATTCAAATTATCTTTTTTTTTTAATATTTTTTTTTTTATTTGAGAGAGAGAAAGAGATAGAGAGCAGGAGAGGAGGGAGGTTCAGAGAGAGAAGCAGACTCCCTGCTGAGCAGGGAGCCCGATGCTGGACTCGATCCTGGGACTCCAGGATCATGACCTGAGCCGAAGGCAGTCGCTTAACCAACTGAGCCACCCAGGCACCCTCTATTCAAATTACCTTAAATGAAGAAAGGGAGCTTGTTGGATTATGTTTTGGGAAGTCATATGTCCTCAGGTATAGCTGTATCCAGAGGTACCAAAGATAAAACCTGGACTCTGTCTCTCTTTTTATATTTTTCATCGCTACTTTCCTCTGGGTTGGCTTAACTCTTATACAGTGTCTTTTCACCTGGTATCAAAGAAGGTCATGGGAAGGCCCCATTTCACCTGGAATTACAGGTAGCAATCCCAGAAAAATCAGTCCATTTCTCCATCCCCTACATCCATATGAATTCCAAAAGTGACTCTGGTTATCTCTCTTTCATGATATTGCTCATTTCTGAACCAGTAATTGTGTCTACAGGGTGAGAGACACTCTGACAGATGGGATCTTGAATCATGTGCCATCACTGGGGCAGGCAATCTGTAATTGGGACTGGCAACCTCTGGGACTAACATGAAGTGAAAAAGAGGTAGATCCCAGACAAAAGGACAAAGTTAAAGCAACAAGACAGATGTCCAGATGTCCACTACATTCCCTCTAACAAGCTCTCTGTAGAGAGTTTGATTTCAGTGGTAAACTTCCAACTCCCTTATGAGCAAACTGAAATGTTCAGACTGAAGTGATTTGTTCAAGGTCATCCAGTGAGTTAATGACTTATCTATGAGATAACTAAGATCTACAGTTTCCTGGTTGAGAGCCTGTTTCCATTGTATCATTTGGACTCCCAGATGCCCTGTAAACTCACTTCCTTTTTTTCCCTTCACTTCAAGCATAACTATTCCCATTTAGTAAATCATATCCTATTACAGAATTATAAAGTAGATTGGTCAATTGCACTTCCACATACAGGATAAAACTGACCTTGTATGTCATGTGTGGGGATTCCGTAATTTAGGTAAGCCCAAAAAAATGAACCATGACTTAATAACATTGCAGTGCAAGGATTATGTGACAGAGGATTTCTTTTAACTTATTCTGTAAGATACGGGTGACTTTTAGATATCACCCTCTTCCCGAGATGATTAAAATCAGTTCAATAACAAGGGTTTGTACTTTATGAGCTGAAACTCTTAGTCGATAAACCCAATGGAAATCATTGCAAGGATCGGGGCTCTGGCTGTGTTCATTTCACAGCCCCTTTTCACACAGCTAGTATCAGCTGCGATATTCTAGACTTGTCCTCAAAGCCTTGTGAAGAGGTAAATGACCATGAAGGAGTATAGGAAATGGAAAAGAACATCGGGCTGGGAGTCCATCAGGGCTCTGCAACTCTGGGCAAGACACATCATCTCTGAGTCCCACTGGCTACATCTGTAAGAAGTGGATACTTAAAGCACACATGTTGGGCAGTTCCATCAGTAATGGTAGCTTACGTTGCTATCATCAGGCAAAGGGGAACCTAGCCTGGCATTAGACTATAGAGACTGGAAAGTGTCTCTAGATAATCTTTTCTTCAAGCCACTATATTTGTTAGTAATTGATGTGAATTTCAAAGGAACAGATTATAATGAAATACAAATTATTACAAGCTGTGTGCCAGAAAAAAATAAAATTACTGTTTAAGCATATATAAAGAGAAAAAAGAGCAATTATTCCTAGAATTAGTCCCGCTCACATGAATAACAAAATATTAGGCAGCAAAATACTAACCTGGAGAAAGGGGAAAAGTTAGGTATTGTTCAGATTTTCTCTTCAGTTAAATCGAATTTTCTGGAAACATGCAAAAACATTCTGTGGTTACAATGCTTTGGAATCCTTTGCAGTGGATGTGAGAAGGTGGCCGTCTTGACACAGCAACCATATGATGAAGGGCATGGTCTAAAATTTCCTCATCATTCCACATGCCACATGGAGACTGGAGTGATTTTACATATTTCCATTCTTTGTTCTGTGTTTTAATTTAAAACTGCAGATGTAACCAACCATCTTTGGTGAGTAGTAAAGAAATTTGGGGCAGGGTTTAAACTATGTCTAACATGATGAGATAAGAAAGAGATGTGCTGTGTGTTAAAGGAGTAGGATAATGGCTGTTTGAATTTACTTCTCTGTCAATGTAAAGAAGATGATACTTTATTGGAAAAAAATGTATTATGACAACCAATGGCAGATAATAGCTGGTTGACAGCCTTAACATAAAATAAATGTTAAGGTTTCTTCTCTTTACTATGTCTCTGATTCGTCATGAAATGCTATAAAATATGTGTTGATAATAAGTTACTCATGTTTTATAAAAATACAACAATTTCCAAATGATACTATTAAGGGCTCTTTCAGTCTCAGATTGAAAAGTCAGCTTAAATTGATTTATGCAAAAAAAAGGATTTATTGATTCATATATATGAAAAAAATGTGTCTTCAGGCACAGTTGGATCCAATTGTTCAACATCATCATTAATCATGCTCCTATTTCTAAGCTCTGCTGTCCTCTGAGTTGGTCTTGTTGTCTGGCAAGGTCTTTCTGTGTGAAGACAAGAGAGCTACCCCCCACCCCCACCCCCACCCCCAGTTCCTGATTTACATCCTATCACCTTAATTACCTTGAGTCCAGGAGAACTACTTTTTTTCAATGGTTCCAAACACAATGCTGACATTGTATCTCATTGGACCGACTTGGGCTACATCAATACTAGTTTAACATCAACAAAATCCATAAATTTTGTGTGCATAGTATGCAATAAATTAAAGGTTTATGGTCAAGGTTAATACTAAGATGCATGATAAGGACTATCCTGAGTGTTACCAACCTGCATGATTAATGGTTTTCAGAAAACAGGTATTTTCAGCCCCATATTAGCAAAAAGTTGAAGATACTGCTCACTAGTGACTAATACCGGGTGACTTCCTGGTAATCAAGAGCCATAAATTTACTGTTGTCTAAAACTTTCCTATTCTTCAAGCAGGGGTCCAAGATCCTATACATTATGCTTTCTTTGTGTTTTCCAAAATAAATAATATTAAAATGTCACAGTTAATTAAAACTGGTTCTGTTTCTATAAACCATCAGATAAACTCATAATAGTGGAAAATATGATCATGTGTTACAGGGTTGCCTATGCAGTAGAATGTCATTACCATTTGGATTGCCTTTTTTTCTTACTGCCCTACTTCATAGAATAGACTGTGATCATGAGCGTGTCATGCTAATTCTCGGGCACCACCCCAGACTTGCTGAATCCAAAACTGTGGAAGTAGGTTCCCAGCAGGCTATATGTAGTGGAGCCATCTAGGTGATTCTGATACACACTAAGCTTTAAGAACTACCAATTGGGAACCCATAAGCAATTGGTTGTCATAGTTTTACAACAATAACAATTCCATAAAAAACTTTATTCTGATAGTACTAACACTAGCAGTAATAGGAGTAATTACAAATCTCTTGCTGTATGCCAGGCATAATGCAGATCTCATTTGATGATCACAACTCTCAAGTTAGGCACTCTTATTTGTCCCATTGTAAAGAAGAGATTAAGAGAAAAAAGGTGCTTATTCAAAGTCATACAGCTAGTAAATAACACCTCATTTTATCACCCATTGCATTCTATAATTTTGGCACTTGGAAAGGTAGTCTCCCCAGGTAGCAATGGAATAACAGTAGACTTCATACTCACTTTAATATAAACGCTACCTGTTTTTATTTTTAGCTGTATGGGAAAAGAAAAGATGGAATTATTATCAATTTTTTTAATCTTAAAACATTTTCCATGGTAAGATACAACTTGCCAGTCACTGCTGGGTAGAAGATATAAAGCTTGGGAGCTATCCCTTTTATCTGTCTGGGACCTGTGCACCAGTACAAACCTGGTCATTTTATTTCAGTCACTTGTAGCCTCAGTAGAGCCCACCATGTATGTTGATTGGTTCAATGGTGTAACCGGCAAGGTGGTAATAGCAAGCAGAATCAGGGCAATATATCTGGGCACAGTTTTTCTCTTGGCCCCGAGTCCTTTCTGGGTCCACAGTCTGAGAGAACACTTTCTGTGCAGGTGGCGTCCTGCCAGATTTGACAGAAGACCTGAATCTTTTCTGCACCCTGCCTTTTGTAGTCACTCAAGTCACGGATCAGGAGAACCTACTCAGATAATTGGAATCCTTTCATTTAGGGAATGGCTGCCTCTTGAGCTGAGCTCAGCCACAGCAAGGTCACATTCTTGTTTGGAGAATAAAGCTGTGTCTGTTCTCCCTGAACAATGTCATAACCCCTATCTTTCAGTGTCCCAGGGAGCTCATCTCCCTGCGGGGAAAAAGAAGCAAGGCGACTCTCCTGGTTGCAGGCACGTGCCTACACATGTGCTGCCCTTCTGTGCAAAATGCCCTTCAACCTGTCTGCCTTTGTGGTAACCATAGTTGAAAGATGGCTCCCCAGATCCCCACTCCCCGGTGTTCATGCCCTGAAGAATCTCTTGCTCTTGAATATGACTGAAACTTATCTCATCAGGTGACCCTTTAAAAGAGGGTCTAAGGGTCATTGACAGAAAAATCGGAGAAATTCAAAGCTGCAGAGACACCTCCTACTTTTTATGCCGTTTAATGGATAGGGCCTGAGAGTGACCTCTGGATGCTGAGGTCCTCAACCAGCATGTAGGAAAAAAAGGGGGGGACCTCAAACATACAGCTGTAAGGAAATGAGTTCTGTCAGCAACTTGAGGGTGATTCATAGCAGATCTTTGCCTAGTCAAGCTTCCAAATGAGGATAAGGACAGCCAGTACCTTGATTTCAGCTGTGAGAGACCCTGAGTGGAGGACCCAGCTGAAATGCGCCAGCCTCCTGACACACAGAAACTGAGAGATGATTAAGTGTTTTAAACCACTGTGTTTGTGGTGATTTGTTATGCAGCAAGAGAAGACGAATACAGCCTGGAACATGCTTAGCCCTCCATCCAGAATATTCCATCATGTAGTGGTAATTTCCAAGACTGTTACACAAAAACTAGATAATGTGGTTTCATAGCAAATGGGAAGCAACACAGAAATGCTGTGATTCTCATAGACAATTAAGTTAAGAGGGTAACACATCATATTGTCATTGTCCCTTCTTCTTAGTTTATTTGCCATCTCCCACATGTGGTATTATACATCTGTTCTCTGCCGTCTCAGCCCCTGAGTTTCTGGCTTCCAGTGTTCACACATTGATTCAGAATTGCAGTAATATGTTTCATTTCTGGAATTGCTGAAATATTTTCATTGTATCAGTAAAAACCGCAACATCTTGAAGACTTTTTTTTGGTCTATGTTGTTCATGTTTGTGGTGTTGGAGAACTGCATATTCTTGTTTCATAATACAGAAACAACTATAGCAAAAAATATAAAAATCAATACAATTTATATCTAATTTATTGTCTCAGATTGAAATTCAAGAATACATAGTCCAAATTAATGGACATGAAACCTCTAGTAACTGAAATTCTGGGCCTGTCTTTTAAACCCATATACATCAGTTTTAATTTTTTCCCTAAGTATCGACTTAAAGATGATTTGAAAGCACCAAAGTTCATCACAAATATCTATTTAGTTTTTCATTTGGCTGCCTTGGATCTGTAAAGAGCTTGCACTTGAGAGAAAAAGAAAGGGAGAGAAATAATTGGAACTCTCTCTCCTATTACCACCAAGTCCTATTTTGGAAGAATTGTCTATTATTTAACACCTTCCATTTGTTTTATCTTAGAAGTGTGATTCCGTTATCAGAACCTGAAGAAATTAAAACTAACTTAGAAGGCTTTGTCACAAGTATCTTGACTCAAGTCAGGAAAACTAAGCTTGTCACAGGTCTTCATTTTTAAGGTCTTTCCTCTAAAAGAAAGGTGATCTATATAGATGACAACAGGGGACCATCCTGAGAGCCCAGGTATTATCAGCAAGATCATCAGCATTAACACACATTAATTAGGCACTTTTGTGATCAGCTTTGCATACTGACTAATGTCTTCACTTTCACTTCTTTTTGTTTTCTTTCATTTTTCTATTGTCAACTGTATCTACCCTTTAGCCATCACTTTTAAGATGTCCAGTACATAATGTCACAGCTCCCCAGGGCTCAGCAGGACAATAAATGCCCAGAACTCCCTCTCTGTGCATATGTATCTATTCTTCTCTAATCCCATTTAGGTAGCTACCCTGCTGTTGCTGCTACTAGCTGCTCCTAGTGACCATTTTTGTAATATTTATTATGTTCCAGATTCTGTGAGATAGTATATTGGTTAGCTATTGCTGCATAACAAATCACCCTGAAACTTAGATGCTAAAGGAACAACAAACGTTAATTGTTTCACCGTTTCTGTGGGTTGGAAATCCAGGACTGAATTATGTATTTCTAGTTCAGCGTGTCTCATGAGATTGTAGACAAAATAGTGCCTGGGGCTGCAGTCATCCAAAGGCTTGATGGGGGCTGGAGGACCCCATTCTGAAATAACCCACATACCCGACCAGCAAGTTGATGCTGGCTATTCAAAAAAGGTCTTAGTTCCTTACCACTTGGCCCTCTCCATGGGGCTGCTGGAGTCTTTCCACAACATGGCAGCTAGCTTCCCTCAAAGCACAGGGTCCAAGGGAGAGCAAGGCACTCATAGCTTTAGATTTTATAACATAGCCTTGGAAATCACACACCACTATTTCTGCAGTATCTTACTGGTTGTGCAGGTTAGATTGACTCAGTGTGGGAGAGGACTTAACAAGAGCACGAATACCAGGTGGTAAGAATCAATGTGGCCATCTTGGAATATAACCTTTAGATGTAGGTATAGCACGTAATTTTTGCTTACAAAGTATATTTTCTGTATGCTATTCTCAACTACTAAGTAATTTTCCTGACTTGAAAGATGTGACAAAGAGAGCAGATTCTGAACATACTGACTAATGCCTTTATTTTCATGATGCTTATCTCTGAATCTGTCTGAATCTCAGTATTTAAAAATATTTACTTCCATATTACAATTTGCTAGTCACCATTCTAGGCACGAAGGATACCGTGAAGATTGAGGTAGACAGAATGCCAGCTTATATTCTAGATGGGAGAGACTCTAAACCAATAAATAGATACTGCGATGAGCATTATAATGTAAATTAATGAGCACTGAGATAGGAAATAACTGGAGAGTGGTGGTTATATAGGATAGGATGAAGAGAGAACATTCAATCCAAGACCAAAAGCATGATTAAGGAACCTGTGATGTAAAGATAGGGAACTGTGAGGGGTGGGTGAACAAGTCCAAGGAAAAATCAAAGGCAGAAGCCATTAGGGAAAGAGTTTGGCCTGTTAAGGAACTAAAAAAAAAAAAAAAAAAGATCAGTGTAGTTAAAACACACTGAAAGAGAAGGAGAGGGACAAGAGATGAAATTGGAGAGGGGAAAAAAAAAAAAAAGGCCAAGTCACATGAGCCTTGGGGGTCACTTCTGAATGCAATGGCAGCCACTGAGCCATTGACAAGTTTTTAGTAGAGAAGCAACATGATCTTCTTTATGTTTTGGTTTGATCGCTTGTGGCACTAGGTAGAAAATGGATGGTCCATCTCATTTGCTGTTAACTTTCATTCTTCTTTTTGTTTTCTTTCATGGGTTCTGCCTGTGCACACCCAGCCCTATGGCTGAAGTAAACATGGAGCTGCTAAATGGGCTTGCAGCACACCATTCCAGCCACAGGGGGAGCTGTCATCTTTAGAAGCTCTCAGGATATGCCACATTCTCTCTCAGTTACCTTCTTTAGCATTTAACAAACATAACTCTCTAACGGTGGTATTTATAAAAAAGACATTTTAGGCAGAGAAAAAATAGAACATAAACCTAGTGAGGTTACCAGTTTCTTTGCACTTCAATAGACACAGGTACCTGATTCTTTTACATGATATGATCAGTTATAATACTTTGTTGTCAGTTAATTTAAAAAAGACAAATCCAGTTAATATAAGTAGAAAACGAATTTACTGGATGACTATCAGGAGGCTTGGAAAATTGAAGGAGATGTTTCCTAAAAACAGCTTTTAGGAAAACACACACACACACACACACACGCACAGAAATCAGTACCTGGTCATGATTTAAGATGTAGGATCTAGTTCACAATTTCTTCAGGTTGTCACTTCCGGAATGAAAAGACTCCACCACTTTTTGCTGTTTTCCTTTTTGCATCATTCTTAACAGTAAAATTCTTGAGAGCTCATTAATGTAGCTTGACACTATGTAGTTCAGAGAAGTAATATTCCAGAAGGAAATCAGGGTGTCCTTGCCAAAAGTGATACTTTCCCTTCTTCTACCTCCAAACTCCCTACAGGATGAAGCAAGGGAGGATATTGGATGTATGGGAGGTATTAAATCTTAGGGGAAATTAATCTTGTGATTCTATCAATCTCACACCCAGCCAAGGCGATGCCCAGCTTATATGTTCAGGGTTATTTGATCAGTAAATTATGAAAAGTCATACACCTCATCTTTCTGCATAATAACCTCCAGTGTAAGAATTATACCCAGGGCAAATGTTTGAGACCAGCAGAGCGATCCAGAAAGCTTTGCTTAGAAGAGGCTTTAGCACATTCTTCCAATATTGAATCAATTCAACCTTGACTTTAATAAAAAAGTATTTGACATTTGTCCATCCTTATGTCAGATGGGTATTATTATACAGAAAATATATGACATATAAAAAAGAGTTAACTTTAGGGCGCCTGGGTGGCTCAGTTGGTTAAGCGACTGCCTTCGGCTCAGGTCATGATCCTGGAGTCCCAGGATCGAGTCCCGCATCGGGCTCCCTGCTCGGCAGGGAGTCTGCTTCTCCCTCTGACCCTCCCCCCTCTCATGCTCTCTCTATCTCATTCTCTCTCAAATGAATAAATAAAATCTTTAAAAAAAAAAAAAA
>NC_138369.1:30235165-30256273 GCF_054177405.1 Leptonychotes weddellii
AAAAAAAAAAAAAAGAGTTAACTTTAAAGTAGGTCCTCTTGTTACCAACATTAGCTGTGTATATATGTGTCTACTATGCTATACCGTTGGGATGGACTGAAGCTGTTTCTCAATTGATTCTGATTCTCCTATTTAAACATATTAGCATTGATTTCTTGGATTAGCTTGTTAGAACAGATCTGCTAGGCTATCCGTCCTTTCCTTAGCATACATTGACAACTAGCATTCAGCATGGTCCAGATACTTCTGTCCGTCCTTCTCATTTCCTTTAGTTATTTGTAGAATACAGTCAAATATACTGGGACCAATACAGCTTAGTTACTAAACTGATTAGGAATTGAACTCTATGAATAGAAGCTGTGATGCTTTGTCACTCTCCTGGCCACATGACATAAGTACAACTTTTGGGGTAGTGTTTCAAAATTCTCCCACCCAATGCCTTCAGTGCTTTGATGTCTTTCCCTTTACAAGAAATTTGGCATGATGAAGCTCTAGCCTTTTAACCACATGAGTTCCATTGGGTAGAAGAGCTGTGTGCTTCAGAGAAAAGGCTCTGGGTTCAGAGAGACCAGAACTCAAATCCTTAGGTCATTCCTCCTTACTGTGTGACCCTACACAATTTATTTTTTTTTTTATTTTTTTAAAGATTTTATTTATTTATTTGAGAGAGAATGAGAGAGCACATGAGAGGGGGGAGGGTCAGAGGGAGAAGCAGGCTCCCCGCCGAGCAGGGAGTCCGATGCGGGACTCGATCCCGGGACTCCAGGATCATGACCTGAGCCGAAGGCAGTCGCTTAACCAACTGAGCTACCCAGGCGCCCGACCCTACACAATTTAGTTAATATTTCTGGGCCTCTGTTTCCTGGTTTTCAATTATAATAACTGAGGTTAAGTAATGTAATATGTGTTAAATTCTTGTTACTGTGTTTAACACACAGCAAGAAATAAAAAAATATTTTAAATTACCAGCAGCAGCTTCACTTTCCCCTCATAACATGCCTTGCAGGATGTTCCCAGTCTCCTTGTACACAAACCGTCTTTGGTGATTTATTGCATTCATAAGAGAATCCATTGCACCTGCCTTTTAAATAATAAATGCCAAATGTTTTCTTTTGAAGGTGGTAAGGAAAAAGAGACCCCAAAGATCAAATGGGGACTTCTCAATGATCTTAGCTCAAGTGCCTTAATAAGGGAGAAAGTTATAGTTTTACTTAGATGTTCCATATATCATTGCTCATCTGTGAAATGAAGGGCACGCAGATTTATGCATTATTTAATCATATCAATATAAAGCTGCATAAAACTACTTTACGTTTAGTGCCATGTCTTTAGTCCAATATGCCAGGGAGGTTTCACTCTGAATTAGTGTGGTTATCACTGAAATCAAAACATGAGATAGTAAGCATGCCTAAGAGGAATATTAATAACAGCAAAACCAAAACAATAACCATAATAGATGGAAAGATAGATCGTACTCAACATGCCCGGAATACTTTCCATGCATTATCTCATTTAATCTTCACACTAAATGACATAGTTCTCAAAAATAAAAACACATATATATGCTAAGAACATAGGGTTTGGAGGTTAGACAAACGGAGTTGAAATTCAGGCTCTGTGAATTTGACCTAGTTATTTTTCACCTCCCAATTTTGCCATCTAGAAAAAGGAGTGTATAATTGTTGAAAAATGGAGACTTGGATAAAATCTAGATTGAGTTGGGTTTGATGGTAAGTTTTAAAATACAACACCAAAAGTATGCTCCTCCAAAGAAAAGATTTATAAACTAAACTTTATTAAAAATAGGATGGAAAGACAAACCACAGACTGGGTGAAAATAAATGTAAAACAAACACCAGGTGAAGGACAGCAAGCCATTAGAATGGCTTAAATCCTAAAAACTGACAATAACAATTGCTGGCGAAGATGTGGAGCAAATAGAATTCTAATTTGTTGCTGGTGAGAATAAAAACTGGTATAACCACTTGGAAGACAGTTTGACAATATCTTAAAGTTAAACCACAGTCTTACATGATCTAGCAATCATGCTTCTAGATATCACCCAACTGATTTGAAAGTTTATGTCCACACAGAAACCTGCAGGTAGATGTTTATAACAACTTCAATATGTGAATGCACAAATTATGGCATATCCGTACAGTGGAATATTATTCGGCATAAAACGAAGTGAGCTTTTTAGTCATGAAAAGACACGAGGAAACTTAAATGCATATAGCTAAGCGAAAGACACCATTATGGAAAGACTACATGATACATGATTTCAACTGTATGGCATTCTGGCAAAAGTAAAACTTTAGAGAGAGTTACCAGATCTTTGGTGGCCAGAGATTCAGGACTGACTAGATCAAGCATGGGGGACTTTTTTAAAGCAGTAAAACGATTCTGTCTGATACTGTAATTGTGGGTACATGACACTATGCTTTTGTCAAAACCCACTGAAATTTACAGAACAAAGAATAAACCTGAATGTATGCAAATATAAAAAAAATAGTTCAGAGGTCAAGAGAATCCCAGATGAATGTAGCCTGTGACACAACAACAAAACTAATCATATTAAAATATATGAAACAACCTCATGGAAAGGAGTAGAGAAAAACAACACTGAAAAGTAGTCTTGGAAATACGTGGAGTTTGTAAAACAAAAGGTAAAGGAAATTGTACATAAACATGTACTGTAGTTGACAAAGGTGTATCCCAAAGGAGCATGGGTTAAATATGTATATATACGGGTGGATAAACACATAAAAGTGTTCCTTCAGTAACGATGAGCACACTTAGCGTCCAGATCTTCGTTGCTAATACTATGATCTAATAAAAGGATCCAGGGCTCCTTGCAGAAGTGTCTCATTCAGGGACTGGGGCAGAAAATGGACAAGATGAGCCTGGGGCATCTTATAGTATCAGAGAGCAAGCAAGTGCACACACAAAAAGTAAACACCCTACACTGATGGGATCAAAGGGACACAGGCACTAACTGAAAGAGCTCCTAGTGAACAAAACTGGGGAAACAAAATAAAGTGGTAGTGGGTTATAACCCAAAGTATAAAATAAATATCCATGAGCTCATACTGATGTCAACAAATGAACAAATAGACAAATCTATGTAGAATTCCAAGTAATTTATTTAGATGCTGTACCTTCAAGGAGCTAAGGCATAACTTCCTACTCTTTAAAGGTAGGTTGTACATAGTGACTTCCTTCTAAAGTGAACAGTGTGAAAATGGGTGGGGGGCGGCAGGAGGAAAGATTAACTTTACAGAGGTAAATCTGGCAAACAATACTGTAGCCAGGTGATTAAGGTTAGCATCATCAGTGATGCCATGTTGATAGTATGTGTCTTTGACATATTAAGAAAATGATACTTGGGCTCTGTGGTCTTCCTCTTTGAAATCCATAATCTCAGTCCAATCTTGAGAAAGACCTTAGATAAATCTAAACTGAGTGATGTTCTACAAAGTATATGGCCAGTACTCCTCAAAACCATCAAGGTCATCAATAACAAGGAAAGTCTGACAAATTGTCACAGCCAAGAGGAACCTAAGGAGTTAAGATGATTAAATGTAATGTATTCTGGGTGGTATCATGGAACAGAAAGGGGACATTAGGGAAAAAACTAAGGAAATGTAAATAAAGTGTGGGCTTTAATTAAAAATAATGTATCAATATGGAATCATTAAATAAAACAAGTGTCCCACACTAATGGGAAACATTCATGGTAGGGGAAACTGGGTGTGGCCTCTGTACTATTGTCATAGTTTCTGTAAGTCTAATTCTATTCAGAAAAATTTGTCTTAAAACTGGAAAGTTGGTTTGATAGTTAAGATAATGCATAGTTCAAACATTTTACATGTATTGACTTATTTCATTCTTACAACTCTTGAGATAAGTGCACTTATCTCTTATAATCTTCACAATAACCCTGTGCGGTACCTAATATGTGTTAGCTTTTATTATCATTATCATTTTTATTTTGAAGGGTATTTAGACTTGAAGACAATGAATACCCTTCAAGGGGATGGGTGAACCTCAGAGATGATATGCCGAATGCTACGTACTTGTATGGCTTTCTGGGAAGAGTGTCCAAAGCACTCATCATGTCTTCAGGTCATATGGCAGAAGGATTTTTACACAATATGTTCCCTGGAGATGTAATCTGCATCCCTCAGAATTTGTTGCTTCAATTTTCCAGCATTAATTCAATGTAAAACATTCTAGCCTTTCAGGCCCCAACTGTAGAAACTCAATGAAGGGTCTCAAGATTTCCATTTCTATTTAATTAAATACATGTAGACTTCAGATTATCTTCTCCAACATCAAATGACAAATAGCTTTGAAATATTAATGGTGTTCTAAAGTCTCAGCTTAAAGGATGTCTTTAAGAGGATCAAAGGTGACGTCTTAATATACAGGTTAATTCATGACATTTTTTTAGAGGGGAGGATTTTATTCTCAATGATCGGGATCTCTGGTTTGTTGTGATTCTTTCCAAATTAGCACACATGGGTGGAAAATGAGTAGCAGCTGTCCCTGTCAGTGGGGACATTGACCTTACTTCAAGTTTGCCACAGTGCATATCACTCTCATTGTCTTGAAGTTTTACACCTTCTATCTTTATGTCTTCATTTAAATTTCATGCCTGGCCCTATAGGTATCCAATTTATGAAAGTTATTAATAGTAGCAGCTACCATCAAATATTGGAAGCACATCCAGATAGAAGAGAGAGAACTTACTCTCTGGAGTGCCAGAGAGTAAAACTTCTATAAAGGTTAACATCTACACTGAGCTAAATTTCTCCTTAATTAACCTGAGGAATATGTTGACTTGTGAGGTGCTTAGATCTCTGCCTGCAATCCTTGCTGAAGAGGAGTATCTGAAGTTGGGGTGGATGGAATGAATGGCCCCTGTGGATCTCTGTCACACTTTGAGAGTGTCCAGTTGTGTTTCTCTGGTACCTTTAGTTTCTTACTGGCCATGACCATCACCAATACAACTTCATTTCCTCTTCTCAGCTCTGAATGTGAAATTCTTTGGAGTGTCCTTGATATTGCTGAAGGATTTCTAAATAGTACTATTCAATTCCTAAGCATTCTTTTTTTTTTTTTTGAAATTATTTTAAACCAAGATGTTCTCTAGAAGGATTTATAACTTACCATTAGAAATCCTCTTCATTGCATTTTAGCCCTTTAGGATTTTGTAGGGATTACTAAGGGGATTTCTTTTTATCACTAGGGAAATATGGCTGCAGCTATTAGGTCTTAAAAAAATAAATCTTAGGTATAGCTTGACAGAAATGAATATATATTCCTCTCCAGAACAGGTTTCCTTATAACCAAAGACATTTTAAAAAGTATTTTAATTTGACAAGAACTATAGTAAAATAAAACCCGGAGGAGTTAAATCCACCTGCGAATGTAGCTTACTGCCGTAGACATTACTGAACATCAAACCATAGTTTGGAATGCACAGTACTTAGGAAGTAGTGATTTTGTGGCACTCTGTCACTCTTCCTTTTCAGCTCTACCAACAGCAATTGCACACAAATACAGGTGTCTTCGTCCTGTCTCCCTCTGTCTAGTCCTGCCTCTACACGCAGGTCCGTTCCACTAGCTTTCTTGCTGGCTGTCTGCCAGGGGTCACTCTCAGGAACCCCTCTCTTCTCACATACATGGCCATTTGTTTTCTCCAGGCCTTCCAGACAGCACACCTCTCATGCTTCACCTTTTAAATGGCTCACCTGATTAGGTCAGGTTCATCAAGGATCATCTCCCTTTTGCTTAACTCCAAGTCAACCGATGGGTAAACTCATCAAGGGAAAGCTATCCTTTCGTACTCCCGGATCCTGCTCCCACTGAAAGGAGGAGATCCCCAGGGTGGCTACACCAGAGGCCACCTTCAATACCACCTGTCACAAGCAGGTACCAGTTGTGGCTTTGCATTAGTGATGAGTCTGTGGATTATAGTTCTTTCCAGAACAAAGAGGTGCCCTTGTACATGCTGGGCAAACAGATACAAGAGCTACCACAGTCATCAAAGCATGAAAAGTTTTTGCCTTCCCTCATCATTTGTAGATTTAATATCATAAGCCAGCTTACAAGTTTTATAGAGCCCCACTTAATTATGTGTCACAATAGGAACTGTAGTAGAGCACAAATTAGACCTTAGCAGCAAAACATTCTTAATTAGAAAAAAATGCCATTTAGCTTCTAAACTCAATTTATTTACTCGGTAAGACAAAATATGACATGATCACTGAAATGGGTGCCCTCGAAGAGCTTATGAGTTTGTGACACAGTTATGCAAATATTGTGTGCAATACCAGGCTGAATCAAGTTCCAGCTCAAGTAAGGTGAGATCTGAGATGTCAGATGAAGAAGTGATTAATTCAGACCGAGTTGATTCCCACAGATATGGGGGCATTTGCCCTGAGACTGGAAGCAGAGTAGGGTAAGACATTTAACGCTTGGTACAACTTGAATGTGCAGAGATGTCATTTCTTTAAATAATGTATAAATAATATGATCTTCTTCACAGGTCCTTTACCCTGTCAGTAGTGAAGGAAAAAAATAACTATGGGCGAATCTCCTGTCAAGATAACAGGTCTGTCTGATCTTTTAGTTCACACAGTCTCTTTAGGACAAGTTCAGTTTCTTGTAAAAGAATTCTCTGGAAAAAAGGGCTCAGCCTCTCATTTCCACCACCACATCTGAGATATTCTCCAAGATGGCATCTGGGTGTGTGGGTAAAGAGGTATGGCTTTCTCAGTCTCTTGGTGGAGATGTTGAGGCCCTTGGGTCATGGATTTTTCTGGCTCCTATCCACTGAGTAATGTCCCTTCATCTCTCTTTAGCTTATGCACTTTGAGGTGGCTGATCGTATTGTTGACTTGGTCTCTTTTGGCATCACTGGAGCCGGTGGTGCTCCCAGCTGACTCAGCCTTATGTCATCTCCAATGGTACCATAGATGCCTCTGTGGACTGCCTGTGACCTCCATCTAGACCCGGCTTTAGTGGTTGGCTTATAGCCCTAGCGACAGGGCTGCCTTCCTCTTGCTCTAGCATCCCTATTGGAAGCCCTCTAGTCATAACCTTAGCAGCTTCTAGTCTGATCTCTACCACACCAGAATCAAGAGTGGATCAGGAACGCTAAGCCTCAGGACTTCCCTCTCTGTGCTCTATGTGACACACTGCATCTTCAGACTGACATGGGAAACAGCTCAGAAAACCATCTTATTCCAGCACCAAATGCCCTTTCTCATTTGCCCATCTAGTTAACGCCGAGTGAAGAAAATCAGGACCCAGCTTTGCTCTTCTTCTCTTCTCTTTCCTCCTTCCCATCATTTCCATGGGCTTTTTAAAAAAAAAAAAAAGACTTTATCTTATTATTCTTATCTGGATCTTCCTCATGTAAAACTCTAACAGAGAGACTAGTTTGCCTTTTGATATGTTAAATGAGAAATAAAATAATTTTGATTATATTTTCTTAAGAAAATAACCTGGCTTATAAGGCAATTGTTTTGCAACAACATTGATTTTTTTTTTAATGTCAGAAGCAAAAAGTTACCTATCTCCTTGTCTTGTTTCTGTTCCTACATTCCTAATACCCAGCCTCTTCTACCCCAAAACAGGTGGATGCACTGGAACAATGGAGTAAAAGGAAAAAAGAATCAGTGATGTTTTTGAAAATCACTTCAAAGAAGGTTAAGTGGTAGTTCAGCCAGCTGAGTAGGTAGGTGGAATAGAATAAGCAAATATACAGTAGGGAGATTCTCAGTGAATAGGACTCACAAAAACAGGATATGATTGTGCTATTTCGATTCTTTTAATCCCTTCAGATACGCCTATTAAAAATCATAATATTTATAATATAATTGGAACACATGAAAGAAGTTACCTATTTATATAGTAGAAGGAGAATTCACGGTGTATTTGTTGAACTTCGCAATGTGATAGAGAATGACACCTGGGAGGTGGTTCGAGGCCAACTCTGGAGAGTCTCTTCCCTCAAGATGAATAACAGCTGGTCTGGAGGAAACCAAAAATCCTCTAACATTTTCATTTTAACTTTCATGATTTTATTGAGAGGGAGAGGAATGTGGGAGAAAGCCTGACTCATTGAAGGTTTATGGTTCTGATTTACAGGTTGAAAGTGAACACACACCGTGCCTTGTGTTTTTAGAACTACAACATGCCTAAGGAATAAAAGCTGAGGTGGTTCATCTTGCCCTTTAAAGCCAACTTTATCTGATGTCATTGAGAAAGAAGTCTGGCTTGAGATAGTTGTTCTTTTCACAAGATAAATTTCATGCCAGATAGGAAAGCACTATATTGTCCTTTGCATCTCCTTTTCTGATACATCTTTATTTGCAGGGTTTAAAGTAAGGCAATTAGAGTTGGTCTCTTACCTAATTGTCTCTCTCTCTGACAGCTTTGGAGTTCTGTGAAAAGTGAGGCTGTTTTCCTCTATTTCTGTACCTTTCACTCCCTCCCAGTGCCTCACCTAGTTTTTGGTTTTTGTTTTTTTTCCACCTGGAGGGTATTCAATATCTCTTTGATCCATTAATTTGGTTGAATTAATTTCCTGGAGTTTATTTGTGCAGGATATTTTTTCCCTCTCAGAGTGGTGGGTTAAATACTCATTCTAATGGAGGAATCATTGTTCTAAGTCGTGCCTTAAGAATTCTTTCTCTTTCTTTCTCTCTCTTTTGAGGGGTAGGGAGTATCATTTTTTAAAAAGTATGAATCACGTTCTATTGAACACCCTTTTATGGCATTTTCTCATCCTTCAAACCTTCATTTCCCTTTCGAAAGAAAGCAAATCTTTCACACCCAAGTTTGGTGACTGAGGTAGGGAATCAGGATGGATGGTTCTCTTTCTGGACCAGATAATCAGTGTGATTTCTTTGAGGGCCTATTAAATGATTTTTATCAAAGCACTTAAGGACGAGATAACTTAACCAAGCCTCTCAATTTTTCTACATACACTTGCAGGGAAATCTCTGGCAATAAGCGATCTGGAGTTCCCACCCAAAGTTTGTTTGTTTGTTTCAGTAAATGAGCACATACTATGTCCTAGACACTGTGCTAAGCATTTTAAATATATTGTGTTATTCAGTAGTGTCATCCGGGTATTTACAACCAGGGTAACTTAGTCCTAGAAATAAAGCACTTAACGACCATTGCTAATTTTCCTTAGTGAGTGTGTGTGTGTGTGTGTGTGTACACTTATATGCACATGAATCTTACACACATTTCTTATCACTGTCATGCCTCTGTAATAAAAATATAAGTCTTTGCAGAATTGTACCTACAAAGGGATGGATAAAATGCAATTCTTGGGAGACCCTCCAAGTTCCCCAGGTGATGCCCCAAATATTTAGCCATCCAAGAGTTTTTCCCTTGCCCGTTGATGGGATGAAGAAGTTTAGACAAATGGCCATATTTTATCAGTAATGGCTATTTACCCAGAGCCATGACGAATGCTGGTCAGGACAAATGTAATTCATGATAGACCTAAAGTTGTTAGCAGTTTTAGACAGAAATCGGTGATTGATCAAAGCTGACTGGGTTTCACCCTGCTTTATTTTAACTTCAGCATTTAAAATGGAATGCAAGGCCATACGACCATGTTTATGTGAATGCCCCAACATCAAATAAATTAATTTGACTAAACCTTAATCCATTGTTTTCTTTGTCCAGAATGCGGTTAATGAGAATAAAATTTATTGAGCACAGATTTTATAGCCATCAACCATGCGAATCTTGGCAAACTGCTGATATTTTAGGGTGTTTTATGTCTCCCTCCCTGACCAATGTTTTCTGGTTTGCTGCTCACATTCAACATAAAATCTAAAATATTTTAGAAAGGTTTAAATACTTGTCTGAAACACCTTCAGTAAATAAAGGTAGATGTATGCAAATTGAAGACTAGCTCACACCTAATAGTGAAGACTAACAGTGGCTCTGACCCCTTCAGGTGGGGTCACAGCAGTCAGAATGCCAGCTTATTTACCTCTCCTTCAAACCCAAGAGGTTATATGATCACCCGCTCTTTAGGGTCCAGGCTCCAAAAGAGGAAATCCCAAAAACCTAAATAAATGTTAATCCTCTTGTTTAAAAAAAATTTTTTTTTTAAAGATTTTTATTTATTTGACAGAGAAAGACACAGCGAGAGAGGGAACACAAGCAGGGGAAGTGGGAGAGGGAGAAGCAGGCTTCCCGCCGAGCAGGGAGCCCGATGTGGGGCTTGATCCCAGGACCTTGGGATCATGACCTGAGCCGAAGGCAGACGCTTAACGACTGAGCCACCCAGGAGCCCTTGTTTTTAAAATTTTTGTAGTCTGAGCTGAAGGGCTACTAATTTGACTTTAGTTTCTGAGGCAAACCCTTTGGGATTCTACAAATCCAGCAATGAGAGGGGGGTTAAGTTTGAGATGAGAGTTTGTTTCTTGAAAGCTCTGTAGCCTTTGGCTTCCAATAGGAGGGACAGTAACACAGCATGGTAAAACCAACGAATGAACATACATCGGACAGCCTGGCCATCGGAGTCACTCTTCTCAATGAGGTTCACAGGCTGCTGTGTTGGGCAATTCCCTTCCTTGCTCTGGTCCTCGGTTTCCCCTTCTTTGAAATGAGGCATTTAGCCCAGTGATTTCTGAAAGACTTTCAGCTCATATGAGTAGTCAATAATAGAAAGAGGGGATTCCAGATTTGTAGGAGGTAGGAGAGTGTAAGACATTGCTGAGGGGGGCGGCTGTGACGATCTCCTTGGTGTTTTGCATTTCAGAAACCCTGGGCTCGTGGCAGGATATTCGTTGTTTGGGTGGAATTTATTTCTCAGGGTTTGACCTAGAATAGTCTCCCATGTAAGAGGAGGCACTAGTGGGAAGTTTTTCAACAACCTGTAATGTCTGAGCAGGATCCTGTGCCCATATATACCTAGCAACTAATACAGGGTCATCTATTTAAAATAAATTGACCCACACCAAAGGAACCATTGAGAGCAAGAGCTCAAATAGATGGCCTTACCGTTCCTGCCTGTGGTGGCAATATGGTACCACAGAAGGAGGGCCAGCTGGCGACCTTGAGGAGGTCACATCTTCTTTAAATGTGTCTGCCCTCTCTGCCTCAGGGCATGGACACCAGTAGTGACAGGACATACACAATTCCTGAGCGCTTACTCTGTGCTGGTTTGGCACCAAGCATCCCGCATGCAGAGAACATGGCAGCACAGTTAAGAGAGTAGACTGTGGACTCAATCTCTCCGGGTTCAAGTCCTGCCTCTCCTCTTACTAACTGGGAGACCTCAGGCGATCTAGTTAATAGTTCGAAGCCTGATTTTCCACATCTTGCATTCTTCTTTGTCTTTATCCTTACCTGGCAACTTGTAGAATCTTGAGCGAGTTTTCAAATGTCTCTGAGCCTCAGGTAACCCACGTGTGAAAGGGAGGCACTAACTCTGCATCTCTGAATTGCCATGCGCATTGCATGAACGTAATCCACATGAAAACACATCGAAAACCGTACGTGGGATGGAAAGGTAAGATATTATTTGTTATGTGTAAATGTATAGCATATAGTTGAGGCATGACTGAAGAAGTCATTTTACAAAAAGTAGATCACAGTGCTTATTGAGCACGCGGTCCTTGGGAGAATTGAAACTCGGGTCCCATTTTCAGAGCTCAATTTACTCAGGTTCAAAGAAAGACTGATTGATAGAAAAATGTGGGTTTTTTTTTCCCTTTTGGTCTCAAGAGGTCTCCATTTTCCCGCTATTTTTTATTACTTTTTGATTAGACAATTAAAAACAAAGGGTCAGGTTATAGCTCAAAATGAAATGATTTTTGCATCGTGTACAAGTGCTTTTCATTCATAGGCAGGCTGATGTGCTCAGAAGTGTATGACAAGCTTTCATGCCCATTAACAAAGGGAGAGGAAAGACCATATTATCACAACCACAGGGTTTCTGTCTGTTTCATGTTCAGATAAATGATGCTCATGCTTCTGAGGGACATAATTTTACACGGGCATAGGAACTATCATTTCAAAATGTTTACTTGGGGGCACCTGGGTGACTCAGTCAGTTAAGCGTCTGCCTTCAGCTCAGGTCATGATCTTGGGGTCCTGGGATCGAGCCCCACATTGGGCTCCCTGCTCAGTGGGGAGTCTGCCTCTCCCTCTCCCTCTCCCTCTGCCCCTCCCCTTGCTCATCCTCTCTCTCTCAAATAAATAAAATCTTTAAAAAAAAAAAATGTTTACTTGGCCTCCTCAAGTATTCCCCCACCATGTCTTCCTGTCTCTATCATGCCTTTCTGTGAGGTTCTAATATAGGAGACACAAGTTTTATTTAACAAAAATAAAACCTGATATCTATAACCCTTGACCTCAAGGAGCTTGTAATTTAAATGAGAGAGAAGACTTAATCATTTCTTCCTCTCTCCCTTGCCCTCCTCTACTTCCTATGAACTTCCATTGTATAGCACATTTTACAAGATATGTATATGAGTGTAATATTGCTTAAGACTCTCCACTGTCCTGAAGTTTAAGCAGATAATGAATTATTATTGTCTTTCTTTTGAAATCTGAAAAATTGAAGCTCAAAGTGATTAGCCCCAAGTCATAGAACCAGTAATGCTCAGACTGGTCAGCCCCTCCTGATGCCAGGGCATCTTCATTCCATCACACCCACCACGCAAAACACTTGGGAAAACAGTTCTTGGAAAAAGCAGCGACTGCCCGTGAGTGCCCCCAGGAAGCAGACTAGACATTTGCAGGAGGGAAGGGTACCCGACTTTGTCCATAGGTGCTGCGGGGCACATAAGAGAAGCTGATCTGGTGTCTGTCACTTAGAGAAGATTTATTGTGATGGGGGAACCAAGATGCACACGTATGGAACAACAAGGGTCTATAAGCCTGGAGTCAAGTTGTTACTGGTGAAACAGTCTTTAAGTATTTAACCAAAATTTTTTTCTAACAGGAAGCAAATACTTCCAGTAGGTGTAGCTTATATTCAAACATTGCATATATCATATAATTGCATGTAATATATCTAACAGAGGCAAATTTTGTGTATTTCATATAGAAAATAGATATTTTTTAAAATGTAGATTAGCTCATATCCTAGCAATCTCTGTTTAGGTATCATTTAACTGGAGTAGAACTAAAAATAAATCATATGTCATTAGATAATCTCACAGTACATCCATTAATTTCCCTTCCTGCTAAAAAGCAATGAAATTGTGGTTTGAGCTGTGCTAAGAACATTACATGAAAAATGAGGAGAGGGAATAAAGACAGATTAGAACATAACTACGGGGGCTGGAATTCAGCCAGGTCCTTTTAAGCCTTGCCAACTTGGAGACAGCCTCTCTCCAGGTGAACTTGAAGTATGAGTACTTCAAGCTCAGAATTCCACCTCCCACAAAGCAGGACTCCACACCACAGTACTGGGGACATATTGAGTCAAATAAGACCACCACAAGCAAGAGGGGAAAATTAAATGAAAGGCTGAATGGAAATGGAAAATACAGGTGATCACTTCTGTATTACAGAAGAGAGTGTTGTGGTTTTGTTCCAGCTTCGGTCAGAGATATTAACCTCCTCTCTACAGATCTGGCTTAAATCCTTAGTGAATTCCCAAACAGGGTGTGAATTTATCACTCAATATTGGGAGCATCTGGGGCTTTACATTTTATTAAAATTATTCTTTTTTTCCCACCACAGATGCTCCACAGAGCAAGGTCTGTACATTATAAGTGAAAAGTGATTCCCCAAAAGGAAATCTTTTATCACTAGCTGTAACTTAGAGTTGCACACGTACTTTATTTTGGATGCTTCCTGTGGAGAAAGCAGCAAAGGGTTGAACTTGGAGACAGGTTGACAAGTGAGTAAGCATCCAGCCTGCAGCTAGATCTCCTGGATGGGGAGATAGAACAACCTAATCTAGCAGGTGTATTCGAGGTTGGCTCATCTGTAGAAATGGAGACCAAAAAAAAAGAAAAAAAAAATAGTCATCTGATGGGATAATTGTGAAGATAAAAGAAGATCATGGATGTAAAGCATAATCGCATCACCTGATAGGTTGTAAGCCCTCCATAAATATTAACTAGTACTATTTCGAGGTTGTCTGATAACTTGACCCCAAAACATTTCTATAGAGAGGGCACGTGATGTGATGAGCACTGGGTGTTATACGCAACTGATGAATGATTGAATGCTACATCTGAAACTGGTGATGTACTATATGTTAGCCAATTGAATTTAAATAAATAAAAAATGAAATAAAATAGCAATGATTACCAAAAAAATACATTATTATGATATATTTTCTGATCTATACAGCAGGACCATATGGCTCTGTACTTATTTCATTTTCTCTGGTTCTAGTGGTAAGTCAGTGTGTCAGTATGCACAGGTTTACTTGATTTTAAAGTGGCAATTCTTTGCTTCTTAGTAGAACTCTCTGGAAATAAGCCAAAACTTTAATGAAACCATCTGATGTGATGCCAGGCTACTTGAAAGGGAACAGCCCAGGATGGCATCTCTCCTATACCTACACTGAGTCTTCCTCGTAGATCTAAGGTTAAGTGAAGTTTGAATAAAGGAGAATTGGGGAGAAGAAGAAAAAGGGACACTATGAGGGTAAAGGTGAACGGAGTGCCCCAAAAGAATAAATTTTGAGCAAGACACTCTCCCTCTTCTACTCCCACAGCCACGCCTCGCCCTGCCCCCTCCAAACATGGCATCTGATACAACTTTTCATGTGACTCGATATTCATCACGTTCTAGAGATCTTGGCTACCGGCTTTAGATTTTTGAACCAAATAGGCACAATCTTCTTGGCAACACTTTGTGTTAGAGTAGATTTGAAAGTCATGCTGAATGTTTCCTCACTGGTTTTCTTCATTGGTAGTGAAGCAGATAATTAAGATTTCCTATTGCTCTTTCTGATTTTTTTCAGTGTTTGAAAGCAACAGTTTGACCTATGTGAAATAAACATGTATAAGAAATTCTTATATGCTAGCTGAAAAAAAAAAACGTAAGTTCTTGCTGGGATAGCTTACTCTAAAGCAGGACAAATACCTGCCGCTCTATAGTCTGAAATATCGCCTAGCCATTCTCACTCATTGGTGGTTGAGTTGGGGCCAAATACCCCAGAGTCACCAAAGCAGTAGTACAAAGTACCTTTTTTTTTTTTTTCCCAAATGATACCAAAAGCTTTTCTACTGTAGAAAATGTAGAAACATAGGCTAAACCTACAGCATGGCCAAACTAATTGTCACATAGACAGTTAAGTTTTGTTTTGTTTTCCATAAGAGGAAGTAGACTAATAAAATTGTGATCACTGTCATGTGAGTTGTTCCCAAGATAGATTCATTAGACCAGAATATAAATGTTCATTCTTGCAAGTTGGATCTGTGTCACATTTGAACTCCTCCACTCACATGTACATTTTAAAACCCCTAAGCCCTGTTTCTTCATCTGTGTAATAGAGCTATTTATAGTACATGCCTCAAACAGCTGTTGGTGAAAACTAAATGATAATGTATGTAAAGTCCTTAGAATAGCACAGGAGATAAGGCAGTGGCTTCTTAAGTAATTGTTTAAGTATCATTCATTCATTATTTACTAAGTGCCATCTCTAACCACAAGAATCTTACCATATTTAGTGTATTTTTCTCAAAGACAGTAAGAGGTTGCTTGTTTATATTTTTAAGTATGTGTGTGTGTGTGTGTGTATTTACACAGAAATATGCTAAATGGATGGTTCAGTGCTTTCCACCAAGCCCAGAGATACCAACTTTTGTACACACATATTTTATCTGACATTTTATTATGAACATTTCAATATCCAGAAAAGCAGGAAAATTTAATGATAAACACCCATGGCCAACACCCAGCTTGCCCAATTAACATTTTATTATATTTGCTTTATCATCTATCAACAAATCCATTTGTCCTTCAAACCACTTTATTTTTGCTAACGGTTTTATTGAGATATAATTTAATATACCATAAAATACACTGGTTTTAAACACACGACTTAATGATTTTTAGTAGATTGAGAGAGTGCACAACCATCACTCTACTCCAACTTAAGAACGTTTCCATCATCATGGAGCACCTGGGTGGCTCAGTCATTAAGTGTCTGCCTTTGTCTCAGGTCATGATCCCAGAGTCCTGGGATCGAGCCCCGCATTGGGCTCTCTGCTCAGCCGGGAGCCTGTTTCTCCCTCTTGCACTCCCCCTGTTCCCTCTCTCGCTGTGTCTCTGTCAAATAAATAAATAATATCTTTTTTAAAAAAAAAGAACATCTCCATCGTCTTCAAAAAGATTCCTCATGCCCACTGACAGTCACTCCCTCTTCTTACCCTCAGCTCCACGTAACTATGAGTCTGCTTTTTGTCTCAATGGATTTGAAAGGCCACAAGTTGTCACCAACATAGCATGGGTTCATGGGCGTGCTCCTATATTATGGTTCCCAGGATTACAAAGATTTTTGAACTGTCCATGACAAGAGGGACCTTACTTTATTTTTCATGAAGCAGAAGTTATATGACACACAAAAACATTTCCCTATGATTTTTGTTATCTCTCTGCTCACTCTAATTCCTCACACCTAGCGTGCAAAATCATTCCCATTTTATGGATACAAAAAAATAAGACAAGAAAGAGGAGGAGGAGAGACTGAAAGTGGCCAGAAAACCAGGAGACTCCTGCTGTTCATCACTTTGCTGACGGCTCTGAGGCCGGCTTTGCTGAATATCGCTGTACCTGCATGGAATATCGCCGGATGGGGGGACCAGACACAGGCGATCCAGCGGCTGATATTTCTGTGGGTTATCAGCTGGGCTGGTAATTGCTTGAACAGACTCCCCACTATGGCATTTGAGAGTGCAAAGAACAGCAGTGGCAGGTGTTTGGAAACTGCATTTGGTATTGGCCTCCTACAAAAAGGAGCTAGATGCTGACTCCGTGGGTGATGAGGGAAGTCGAAGGCGTTCGCAGACGAAAGTTGCTGCTGTGGCAGGCTTCCAAGCAAACAGATTTAGGTTTCTTTGACATTAAAATCCCCTGAAGATATATAAGGATGGGGAGCGGGCAATTGGAATGCCACCCTCACATGTTGAGAATCTTCTCTCTCGGAGATAAAATTGTCAGTGCTCACCCAACGCAGGGTATCTGGGAGTTGTCAACTCTGAGTGCAATTAAAGTATAAAAAAGCACCAGTGCTTCCAAAAGGCTGTATGGACACCGTTCCCATTTCTCTGTTTCCAAAAAGATTGGCTCCTGACTCATTCAGAGGTGACGCTGTCCTGGGTTCCTTTTTCGTGGCTTTCACCTGGCCCACCGAAGTTCTGCTTGGCCTTCCAAGATCGAGTCTTCCCAGCTTAGGTTCTTTGTCAATAGGTTAATTTCTCCCACATTGTATATTTTTTGGAAGCTAAAAAAAACGCAAAACAAACACCGTGTAATTGGTGTTTGCAGTCAATGTACTTAGATTTTCTCTGATGGTTCAGTCCCTGAAAAGCAAATGCTTAAGGGCAAAGTATCAGAACCGGTCCCTTTTATTTCAAGCAGTGTGGCTTGAGTGTGTCTTTGGTGCAACTTGCTTTGAATTTCGGACACAGCGTCCAAGCTCAGTAAACACCCTTGGATGAATGAATGAATGAATGAATGAATGAAGAGCACAGGGAAATACTCTATTGTCTTGAATAAATGAGTCATTCCTGACTCTTCCCCACTGCACATACACACCTTCCTTGGAGTTTTGAAGGTTTTGCTCTGAAAGGGCAATATGCATTTTCATCTCAGATCAAGATGAAGGAGCTATTTGCTGCTTCTATAAGGATCATAAGTATTCTATTGCCTCTAATATTGCTATTTTGTAGAGAGACTTTGAGTTCTGTTATTTAGATAGGAATCTTAAATCCAAATAAGTGAATTATTTTGAGTTACACACTTCCCCCTCCTATGTCTTGGCACATTAGTCATGGAAGGCATTTTAGAGATCATGCCCTAACAGACTGGGTCTCTTCAGGAGTAATTACTTTGTCTCTCTTCTATTGATAGCAACTCTAACACCTACCACCTATGAAATCCTGGGCATGTTAATTAATTTCTTTGAGGACCAGCTGTCTCATCTATAAATCACATATAATGATTCAAAGAAATAAGTGTGTATGAGGATTAAATATTGGCCTATAGGTTAGTACTTAGCCAAAATAAATAGCACCTGCTGGAAATGGAGAACTTTTGTTTATCTCTATCCAATACCTATTTCCATTTTCCCCAGAGAGTCTGGGGAGTCCTTACGATTTAGTTGGTGCTGATCACACCCGTGTTCTGTGGATCAAGCATTCCTGGCTAATGAAAGCTTCCTGTGACCCATTTGTTTAAGTTGGTTTGAGTTGGGTTTTTGACATCTGCAATTAGGAGTCTTGATTAACATACTGCTGTACGTATTAATTAATAGTAAAACCACCACAATATAAAACTTCTGTCAATCTCTTGTATAAGGTTGATGCTCAGTAAAGGCTGAATACCTGAAATCTCATAGTTAAGTAGAGTAGAACCAAGGGAAAGGATCACTTCATAAGAGAAATGGGAATTCTGAACCATCTAATCATTCATACGTTTCATTCCTCAGGGTATGCTGAGTGATATTCTAAGCTTTTTGTTTAAAACACACATACTGGTGAGATTGTCTTGGTTATAGGTTGATTTCAATAATTCATAATTTAAAAATATATTTCCATGAACTAGATCATTCAAAATGGAATTTTGAATTACTATCATTTCTGGAATTAGGAAATGGCATTCTTATATAGGCCAAAATATGGGACTAAGACCAGTTAAATTCACTCCCTTTCATTATTTGATAATAGACTCTGTGACCGTGACCATAAAAACAAGATGTGCTGACAGCAGATATTCATGGACCCAACCTAGGACGCTGATATTGACCAAGTATGCAGTGGGGAAAAAAAAAAAAAAAACAATAGGGAAGAGTTGTTTAAAGCATCTCTGTTGTACCAGATACTTCAGTTGCATCCTCTCATATTCAGAGTGAGTTAATATTATTCATAGGGAATTGTTCATCTTAAAGTGGATTTTAATTATTCCTGAAACTAAGCATCAATTAGACTGTCCCTGTCTGGTCACATAAAAAAGGCTTCATGAAATAACATTACCACTGAAAATGCTTCCTTGGACTCCCAGCTGAGTTGGGAGAGGTAGCACCTTCTCGTGAGATCATGATCAAGGAATCATTTCTGGAGGAAAATTGACAGCACATCAATCGGAGCTCCTAAAATGTGTGCTAGAGTTAATGTGGCCTCAACAGGAATCTCAGAGATGAATTAGCTGCTCTAATCAAAATTAGGTTGTGTTCACTAAACAATAAGCCATCGAATAATATCACAAGCATATGTTAGCATTGTAAGACAGGATACGTAATATAGACTATTGATCTTCAAGTAGCTAACAGACTCCCAGTTGGTTTATTTTAAATGCTACCCACACATCAAGTGCGAATGGATAACTTGGCATGGTTTTCATGTATTCGTGAATGTAAGTCATGATATTCTGGGAATGCTACATTTTTGAGGTGGATTATCATAATAATAAACATATATTTGAAATCTATATTTTTCTTACCTTTTTTAGTTTAAAATTTCTCTTTGTTGGTTTTTATTCAATTACAAATATATTCCTTACTCATTGTAAAAAAGTAAAAGAATATCCAATGATGTTGAATTAGTAGGGGTCCAATCAGAAAAGAGAAACCATACAGTAACTGGAACAGGAAGTTAAATATGAAGATTTATCATCTGTAATAGGAGATTGGAGTATTAAGGGACTGGCTACCAACATTTAAAGAGAAACCCTATATAATATTGGAATAGGAGATATAATGAGCATTCACTATGCTTAGTGCTCAGATAGAGCACCTTAGGAGAACCTTCCTCCTGCAAGCTAAGATCTAGACCTCGTTGGGTTTCATGGACCTTCTTAATTTTACCAGATAATTTTCCCTATTGATTACATGCACTGGGTAGGAGAGAAATTCAGAATTTTCTACAAAGAGGGATTGGCAACTTGATTCCAAATGTCAGGTCATGTGTTTCCTTCAGGTGAATTGTCCGGGAATAAAGCTTTAATTTTCATATGCATAATACATTTCTATGATCCATTAATGCAGCTAATTTTTGAAAATTTCATTTTTCTGACAATGACAACTTGGTGGGGGGTTAAATGAGACTTTAATCAAATGCTGGCAGAAAGTGACTAAATACCAAAGGAACGAGTGGAATTGTTTTTGTTAATTCTTTCCTTTGCCAAATTGATGGCTGATGATTAAATATTTTGTAATATCTTAACAGAAACATGGAACTGAAGGCAACTATGATATTAAATCCATTTTTTTGTCTCTCTTCTCTCCTTGGCCCCGATCAATGCATATCTAATTTTATTTATTTATTTATTTATTTATTTATTTTTTAATTTTATTATGTTATGTTAGTCACCACACAGTACATCATTAGTTTTTGATGTGGTGATCCACGATCCATTGTTTTCATATAACACCCAGTGCTCCGTGCAGTACATGCCCTCCTTAATACCCATCATCAGGCTCCCATTCTCCCTCCCCCCTCCCCTCTAAAACGCTGTTTGTTTCTCAGAGTCCATAGCCTCTCATGGTTCATCTCTCCCTCCGATTTCCCCCCGCCTTCATTTTTCCCTTCCTTCTCCTAATGTCCTCCATGCTATTCCTTATGTTACACAAATAAGTGAAACCATATGATAATTGACTTTCTCTGCTTGACTTATTTCACTTAACATAATCTCCTCCAGTCCCATCCATGTTGATGTAAGAGTTGGGTATTCATCCTTTCTGATGGCTGAGTAATATTCCATAGTATATATGGACCACATCTTCTTTATCCATTCATCTGTTGAAGGGCATCTCGGCTCTTTGCATAGTTTGGCTATTGCGGACATTGCTGCTATGAACATTGGGGTGCATATGGCCCTTCTTTTCACTACATCTGTATCTTTGGGATAAATACCCAGGAGTGCAATTGCTGG
>NC_138369.1:30256773-30262555 GCF_054177405.1 Leptonychotes weddellii
GATCTTGGGGGGGTCCTCTCTGCCTCTAGGACACGAATGTTTGTTTCCTTCCCCAGATTAGGGAAGTTCTCAGCTACGATTTGCTCAAATATATCTTCTACTCCTTTGTCTCTCTCCACCCCCTCTGGGATTCCAATAATTTTGACATTGCTTTGACATGCTTCATGGTGTCACTTATTTCTCTGATTCTATTTTCATGGATTCTGAGTTGTTTTTCCCTAGCCTCCTCTTTTCCCTTTTTATCCATTAAATTGTCTTCCAGGTCACTTATTCGTTCTTCTGCCTCAGTTACCCTAGCTGTTAGATTATCTAGATTGGATTGGATCTCATTGATAGCATTTTTAAGTTCTGCCAATTCAGCTTTCATTCCTGCCCTTAGAGACTATGTTGCCATTAATTGATTTCTCCATTCTAGCTATTGTCTTCGCAGTTGCTAGCCTGAATTCTATCTCCGACATCTTGATTATATCTGCATTCATTTGTAAATCTCCTGCACAAGTCATAATCTCTGTGTCTTTTCTATTTTGGGGGTTCCTCCTCCTAGTCATTCTGTTGATGGGTGATTGAGGGAATCTGTAGAGTCCAAATTATTGACCAGAACCCAAGCAAGATGCACCTGTTTTCTAGGGACCTTAGGGTTGCTGGCCTCTTGTTCTCCCAGCCTGTCTTCTGGGGGAGGGGCCTGCCACACTGTTACTCAGGCAACCCTGTTTGGGCAGAGTTGCCCTGCCCCCTCTGTGGTGGGGGATGGGCTCAGTGGGAACCGGTTTTGGGGGCTTTTGTTCTCTGGTGGCTTTCCCTGGCAGCTTTCCACATCTCTTCCATGAGTCAGAGCAGAAGAGACCGTTTCCAACCCTCTGCCTCAGAGCAGAGAGACCGCAGTCTGTTCTTCAGTGAGCTCTCCAGGCTACACTGTCTTTGTTTCTGTCAGGGCTGCTACAAACTGCAGTGTCCTGGGTCGTGTGCCCCTCTGCAGCGCCCCCAGTCCTGCCTCCAGGTCGGAGCACGTCTCTGCCCTTTGTGCTTCTAAAACCACTCCCAGTTCCTGCGTGCACAACTCCGCCGCTCTGGGTTTATGCACAGGGGACTGCAGTTCGCAGGCGCGACTCCACCGCTCCGGGTTTCCGACCCAGGGGCTGCCCTAAAGTCCCTTTCCCGCTGCTACCTGTCTGTGGGTCTGTGCCCATCTCCAGCGTGCGAGGCTGTTGCTCACTGGCGGTGTGGGATCCCCAGGGCCAGGCTCCCTCCCACTGCCGTTTATCCTCTGGTATCTGCCCCCAGAATCACTGCTCCCTGCTTCATACCTCAAAACCAACCGCCCGCTATATTCTGTTTGTGGAGATCCAGATCTATTTTCTTATATCTCAGGCTGATTTTGTGGGTGCTCTGAGTGATCTGGTAGATATCCAGCTCAATTCCGTGGACCAGTTTGAATAGGGTCCCCTACTCCTCCACCATCTTTCCCCCACCGCATATCTAATTTTATAAGAGAAATCTTACCCTGAAGGAAATGTTACCTTATTAATGAGTATTTAAATCCATAGATGAAGGCTCATTTGCCTCCATAGATACTTTATTTGAAACACATGAAAATTAATGGTCTGTGGAGTTCTTTTGGGGTCAAAACTTTAAAACATATCCACTTTTTAAAAATTTATGGTTTATTTAGGCTGATTTCCAAGAAGGTTTTCCAAAATGGAAATACTTTAGCTGAATAATGCCTTTTGCATATTAAATTTTTGCTGGAGACTGACTTTGTGAGGCACAGACTGGGATCACAGTAAGAATGTGTATTTATACTTCTGTGTGCCAAAATTAACTTTTATGGATAGCTCAGTTACATGTGAAGTAAGGAAATGCTCTTAGTGTTCCATTCTCCCCTTTACCCCACTTCCCATTTGTCAAGAACATGGTATTAATAAGTGGAATGAAGAAAAAAGTAGAGATCAAAAAATTAATACAGTGTAAGCAAATGTTAGAAAGCGGATCAATAACTTATGGGAACTCAGTAGTCCTGAATCTAAACTCAAGTAGTTACTTACAGTTAAGGTGCTTGGGTTTCTATTTCTCAGTTAGCTGTGCTGAATTTCCATTTTATGGTCAGTTAACCATTCGTTCTTCCCTAATGTGTGGCAAGAGGATATTTTTTTTTTTCCTATTTGTCGCTCTTTACCCAGGAGAGGCACCTGCAATTCTGTGTGACTTACAACTCCCACCCCACCCTAGCTCCAAATAAAAACGTTACCCCTGACGATGATGCTACTAGTATTTGGAGTTGGGTCCAAGCCTTTCAGAGAGTTCTCAAGGCACACATAGAAGGGTTCAAGTAGTGTGTGGTATAACTTCTAATCTCTCAGAGGCTTAGTTGCCAAAACAATTAGCAGGTTTAGTCAGGGGGAAGGAAGCAGTCCATCTGCTTCTTTTGTGCCATTTAAAGCAAACAGCCAACTGATCACTGAATCCCTCAGACAATTAGTCAGAACCATTTGAGGCCCCCTTGTCCCCATGGCAACCTCATTGACACATTCCTAGATGAGAAGACAGATGGTTTTGTTGGAAATGAACTTGCCTTTTAAATATATAAAAGCACCTTATAAATAAATAGTGCTTTACCACTAAAAGGCTTTCGCATGCGTTCTGAAATCTGATGCTCACAGCAGCTCTTTTGTAAAATGAGTGATTTTACAAATGAGACAACAGAGACTTAAAGAGGTGAAATGATTGCCCAAGTTTGTATATGAGCCAGGATCAGAACTTTCCTATCCCTGGACTGCCAATCTAGTGCTCGCTCTACTACATTTTTAGAAATAATGGAAGGAAAGGGCTGATCTTGGATATTTTATGCCAAATGATCTAGGAATACTCCCTATCCTCTCCTCAACTAACCCACCCCACTTTATGGTGTCCCTTTAAGAGACAGATAAACAGGGAAGTTGCTTAAGAACCTAATAGCACCTCACATGCAGCTGAGCATGTGCTAAATAGCAAGTCAGAAGTCCTGTCCATTAGGGGCACCTTGGGGATTTTTCCCTCTCATTTAAACACAAAGGTAAGTCTCAGGCTATTGTCATTGGTCAACTACCTGGGACACAAGAAAGAAAAGCAAAGAGTGCCAGAAGATATATGATTAAGAACAATCACAAAGCTCTTCCTTCTTTGTTATCACTCCAGCTGCCCACAGAGAGGCAGTCCACTCACATTGTGTCACATCGGTATGACCTTTGACCTCACAGCATCCCTGCCTGCTGGTAAACAGGGACCATTCTGTGACCTAGACATAACATGTCCTAGAGTTTGACCTGTCGAGTGTGTTTCACTCTCTCGGGTAGGGAGCCAGGTAGACAGGGAATAAGGAGAGGCAAAATCTTGGTTGTTATCTCTCCTTTAGAGTTCAACATGCCTTCTGAACCTGATTTGCATTTCATAAAGGACTTTTTCCAAAGAATTCATGGACAGTCTCTTATTGATTTGTACTGCCAGGAAAACAAGCAGATTTGCTTCTATTTCTCAGTCTAGGCTTTGTTGCACAAAGACAGAAAGCAACTTAGCCATAAATAGAGAATTGTAAGAAGTATTAAAGACTTCTGAGTTTTGGCCATACGTAAATGCCAAAGAAAGCTTTGAGGCTCTAAAATGAGCTCTGGTGTGGCTATCTTCATATCTTTCTTTGAGAGGGGGAAGAAGATCTCCACCGATATAAACCATCACAGAATATTTTTGGCTTGTCTTCTGGAAATTATAATATGAAATTTTATGTCTTCACAATGGTTAGGGCAACTATGAGAGGTGTAAGGAAAATGTTGGGGTTGAAAATAATACTTAAATTTTTCATAAAATTGCCCATTAGTTATTTCATACAGAAAGTTTTGCTGTTTCACCCTATTAGAACATAAAATTGGTAAAGTCTCTTTATTATAGACTTAAATAGAAGGAAAAGAATACAGTGATTACTTGGTGATTTTCTGTGTTATTATTTTTTTTTTTTTGGATACCCTGAGATGACATAATTATCTTCCATCATTATTTTTGGACAAATATTATGATTTCCTTGGGATTTTTTTTTTAAGGCTCCCTGGACTCAATATGTCATGGGAGAAACTATGTTAAGAAATCCATCTCTCCATGACTTTTAAAGAATTTTTTTCAGCTTACAAATGAATTAGTGCAAAAAGTAGTAGAACTTTAGAGTGAGACCCAGAACATAACTCTAAACTCAAAATAGATGTGCTTTTCCAAGGATGTAATAATTCTTTTCCCATATGATGAGTTGGGTGGGATGCTACTGTGTCTTCACTTCCTCTGAGCTGATTATTAAACTTCCTTATGACTCCCTCAGGAGCCAGACCCAACTTTATGCTACTTTGGGGGGCAGACAACTTGGTGAATAAATGAACAGGCAGAGGAAAGGGTATGGCAGGCACATGCACATCCCACGCAATTTAATGCTTGATACAAAGGTTTTATTTTTTCCTCCCCAGCAGAACCCAAACCCCAAAAAGCAGATTGATTTTGGAGCCAAAGCCAAAAGCAAGACCAACAGAAAGCACAAGGTGTGAGAAAGACATTCTTTAAAAACTTGTAATTGGAAAATCCCACAGCCTTGCAAATTATCTGAGTAGTGAAAATTTGGATAAAATTTTTAAATTTTAGAAATAAAAATTTGGATCCAGAGATTTTGTTTTGCCATTCTGTCATATTAATTGTGGTTTTTATTTTTTGGTTTTTGGTTTTTGGTTTTTTTTTTTAATCCTAATAGCCTTGGATTTGGGCCTGGTCCCTTGCTCTGTCTGAATGTGCAGTAATGCAGGCTAAGGCCAGGTTAGTAGATTGGCAAGCTGGATGTCTTTTAGGGTAGCAACTGGAAGCTAGCAGGAGATCTCTTTAGCATGCATGAGTTTAGGGGAATCTCTTGTTAAGGTCTAGTCCCTGTCTCTACTCTATGTTAAGTGTCCCTATAAATCAATGTATAGATAAGAAGGGTGTTTGTTTGCTTATTTGTTTTTAGAGATGGGGGGCAGGGCAGAGGCAGAGGGAGAAAGAGAATCTTAAGCCCCGTGCCTAGTGTGGTGCCCTATGTGGGGCTTGATCTCACAAACCTGAGCTGAAATCAAAAGTCGAGGCTTAACCGACTGAGCCGCCCAGGCACCCTGATAAGAAGGGTTTCTAATAAACCCCTCCATTCTTGCATTTACACAAGAATTTCTAAAGCCCTCACTGATACTTTAAAAAGTTGGCTCTGTTCAAATATTCTCTTAAACACTTCTTTGCACAGTTTGTTTAGATAGCAAATCCCTTTTTTCTTAAATATTAAAATAGAGATATGTAAAGCAACACTCTAAGTTATTACAGGTTATAAATTAGTGGAATCTAAATTGATGAGGTTTTACTATACATTAAGTATAGTACATCTCTAGCACTTGTGCCTAATGAATTTTTGCTCCTAGTAATTAGGTGTTATTTAATTATAGTTAGAATCTTTAATATCACCTAATTTAATCACCATATTAAAAACTATTTAGAGAGTTGAAGTGCTTTGCTAACATCACAAATTTAGTTATAGAACCGAAAATGTGATTTCTTTCTCCTATTTCTGTGTTGCTGGTGAGAATTAAGTGCAGGCATATATTGTTACATAAACTGTAATTCAATGAGGACTACATGAAATGTATCGCTGTGTTGTATGTAACACTTAGCATATGGTGACTCTTGAGGAACGATGGGAGACGTGTGTGCATGTGTAGCGGAAGAAGTGTGATGAAAGAGACTCCATTTTCCATGTCCT
>NC_138369.1:30262655-30304826 GCF_054177405.1 Leptonychotes weddellii
CCAGCATAGTTTTTGTCACTTTCTATTTCAAAATAATTACAGATTCACAGGAAGTTGTAACAAACTGTATGGGGACTAGTGATGCACCCTTCACCCGGCAGCTTCGCGAGCATTAACCTTGTGTCTGATTATAGTACAATAGCAACACCAGGAAATGGACACTGGTGCACTTCACCAAGCTCATTCAGATTCCACCAGTTATACCTGCACTCATTTGTGTCTGTGTGTATGTACATGTGTGCGTGCGTGTGCATGTATACATGAGCATGCATGTGTGGTAGATCTATGCAATTTCATCAGATGTGTAGCTTCATTAACCAGCACCGCAATGAAGATACTTCATTGTACTGTCATCCCAAGGCTGCCTTGTGAGCCTCTCTTATAGCCACACCCACTTCTTCCTCCCCTTCCTTAGCTGTTCACAACTGCTGATCTGTTCTCTATTCTCTAGTTATGTTATTCCACAAATACTCTATAAGTGGAATCATGCAGTATGCAGCTTTTCAGTGAGATTTTTTCCATTCAGTATAATTTCCTTGGGGTTTGACCAGAGTGTTAGATGTATCTATAGTTCATTCCTTTTTATTGCCAGGTAATATTCCATGATGGAGATATGCCACAGTGTAACCATTTACCTGTTGAAGAACATTTGGGTAGTTTCAAGTTATTGGTTATTAAGGTAAAGATGCTGTGCATATTTTGAGAAGAAGAATTTCTCATTTCTCTGGAAAAAATAACCAACAATGCAATTTCTGGATCATAGGGTATTTCCTTTTTTACTTTTTAAAGGAACTGCCATGCTATTTACCAGTGTGGCTATACCATTTTATGTTCCCAGGAGTAATGTAGGGGTGATCCAGTTTCTCTGGATCCTTACCAGCATTTGATCTAATTACTGTTTTTTTATTTTAGCCATTCTGATTCATGTTCAGTGATACCTCATTGTGGTCTCAATTTGCATTTCCCTAATGGCTAAAGATGTTGAGTATTTTTTCAAGTGCTTATTTGCGGGAGGTATATCCTCTCCAGTGAAGTATCTGTTGTATTTATTCATTCATCTTCTAGTTAGAGTGTTTGTTTGCTAATGTTGAGTTTGGGGAGAACTTCATCTATTGTAGATTATGTCTATTATCATATATGTGATTTGCAAATACTTTCTTTCAGCCTCATCTCCTTAATGCTCCTTTGCAGAGCAAAATCCTCTCTTTGCTGAGCAAAAGTTTTTAATTTTGACAGGGTCCAATTTCACAGTTTTTCCTTCCATTGTTGTTCTTTTGATGCCAAGCCTAAGCACTCTGCTACTCCTAGGTCCTGAAGATTTTCTTCTATTTTTTTCCTGAGAGATTCTGGCGTTTTATGTTTTAGATGGAAGTCCATGATCCGCTTTCAGTAATTTTTATAAAAGGTATGAGGTTTATGTTCAGGCTCATTTGATTTCCTGTGATGTCCATTTACTCTGGCAACATTTGTTGAAAAACTTATTCCATGTCCATTGATTTTAAAAAGATACATAGTCCCTAAGTAAATTATGTGTCCCCCATAGTAATAATGAGAAATTTTTGAGCACTCACTCTGTGCTAGGCATATTTCTAAACATTTTACTTAAATTATTAACCATTTATTATTTTGCATAAAAACCCATGTGGGCAATATTATTATGTCCATTTTAGAGATAGGGAAACAAAGGTTTGAAAACATTAACTGATATGCCAAGATCATAAAGGTATTGTGATACAAAGAATTAGAATCCAGATCTTGCTGATCGAAAACCCATGACAAGCTTAATACTAAAATGTTTCCTCACTAGAGGAAGCTCCGAATCAAGCCTTTTCATCTCTCAAGTCCTCATTATGTCATTCAGCTAGGATTGATGACTCCTTTGGCAGACCCTTCACAATATGTTTCTGTAGCTCAAGAAATCAGCTGGAAGTTTGGAGACTGGTCGTGAAACTGAACCAGGCATTTGCTATATTATCTATAACCATTTTAGAAAAGGAAATGATGTCTTCATCCAGAATCATTTTTTAAACAATACTCTTTACCCTGCCAGTAGTTAAAACCAGAGTATCTAACACATCTTTACTCTTTTTTATTCAGTTTGTATTTAACAGAACTTCTTCCAGAGTCATTCTGATTTTTAACAAAGGTCACATAGCTAAGGATGACTTTCCTTATTTATTGAGTCTCTAATTCCTTTTTAAAATCTTGATAGGCTATTTTCCTGGACATTAACCTGTAGTAATGATTTCTTTGTGATTTACATGGTACACCCTCAATTTACATATATTTCTAATGTACTTTTCATTTCATGGAGGCTTGCTTAGATGTTGCCTATTAGAGCAAAATGAACCAGAGTCGCCTAGTGCCATATATGGCTTGGGAGGAAATTGGTAGGAGTTTTTTGGTTGTTTTGTTTTGTTTGGTTTGGTTTTTGTAGTTCTACTTTTTTTCATAAACATTTGGTACTTGGTCACCTTTTGTAAATAGAAAATCTTGTGGGTAGAACAGAAATTCAGAAGATGAATTGTTTTGCTTCCTCTACTGATTATTTCCTGAATGACCTTGAGCAGCCTCCAATTCTAAACCTGCCCATCTTGGCGAGTGCCGATCACAAAGGAAATAAATGCTTTGCTCTTGAGGGTTAGCTTTTATTGTTTTACTGCTTTGCCCAATGTATCAGCTGGTTTTTTAGAAGCAAGAAGAAGTATGTGGGTCTTTTGCCAGAGCCAAGAGAAGGCCCATCTAGGGCAGTAGGCAAGACACAGACATGGGTAAAATTTAACGTGACACAGTTTCCAGAAATGGAAGGTCTCTGAGTACAAAGAATCCGTGTGTTTCATTCACTGCCCTGTCTCCAGAATCAGCAAGAGAGTCTGGCATTCTCCTCTGTCTGTTGTTTCAGTTCCTGTTTCCATACCTCTGTGTGGAGCTGGGAAGGGAGTGAAATCAGCCGAGGTGACTTGGAACCTCACGCTCCATCCTAAGGCAACCACACAAACCCCAGCCATCTGTTGCCTTCATTGTGCCCAAACAAGCCTCCCAAATGATCCCAGCCTTCCTGGGGAAACAAAATTGGAACAAGAAAAAAAAAAAAAGAGTTGGGGATAATCTTAGTCAATCTGTTTTCCCTCTCTTGGTCTCAGTGTTCTCTCTGTAGAATGAGGTAATAACTCCAGATCTCACCGGTCTGTTGTAAATATGGAATGAGATTATACAATGTAAGGGCTTTCCAAATGGCAGAGCACTGTTCCCAATCTAAGGATTGTTACTGTTGCATAACAGGGAGTGGTCCACAGTTTGGCTTCTGCTCACATTGACTGGTTCATATCTTAACTATAATGCCAGGATGAAACTACTTGGAAAATGGGCCAGTCTTCATTTTTCCCATGGGGGGAAAAGAACAGGGGAAAGAATAGGTAACTCGAGGATTCTGAAGGATAATAAAGATTAAAATGTGGAATTAGGAAAAACAAAACCATAGAATTAAGCCACGTGAGTTCAAATATTGGCCCTACTGCTTATTGAGGTTCTCATTGCCTCAGTTTCACTGTCGGCTAAACGCTGTAGGATAATGATTCTTATCTCATGGGGTTGACGTAAGAATGAAATGGAATTACATGAAATTATTAGTAAAATGCCTGGCACTTAATAAATTTCACTGCATATGAGCTATTATTAAAATTTCCAACTACCCTCTGCACCTCTTACCTGGTTCTCTCTCCTTCCTTGCTTTTCTGGATTGTGAAACATGGGTGTAATTAAAAACAGAAAATTTTGTTGTGTATCATCTTGAAGAAAGTCCACCTGGAATATTCCCTCAGATACTAACAAGATCTCTTTGTTTCATATGCATCCTCCTGGGCAGAGTTTCTTTTTGCTAGGAATTGTCTAGTTGCTTCTTCTGCTTTAAGGACAAAACAACAACAACAACAAACCACACACACACACACACACACAAATAAAAGCTAAAACATGGGAGGATTATTTTTTCTTGTCTCACATGTCACCACAGCTAACACCTGTCCTAATTCCAGCCCTGGTGAAATCCAGCAGGCCTTCTCACGTGGCCGCATTTGGAACCTTGTCAATTTCAGGGTGATTTTTGCCTGAAGCCACTTCAAGTTGCTCCTGCTTTAGGTGCTGAGGGGCCTGGAGGTGGCAGGCTGGGCAGGATCCCTCCACACTAGGGCCCCGGGTTCTGTAGGGCTGCCAGCTTCGTGTGGGTAGTGTTCACTCTCGCCCCATGCCCCGCCCCCACCATTTTAATTTGCATTTCCCGCAAGTTCCTTTGAGCCAGTGATCCAAATGCAGCCTGCATGGAAGAAAGGAATATCATCATGTCTGATTTAAAAAACAAAAACCAAAAAGCCCCAGCAGCGTGGCTTGTGACTCTACCACAGAATGTGAAAGGGGAAATTCTTGCCACTAGATGATTGAGTCAAGTTCTGGTGGGCAGCTTGCGCTCTGAGCTCTCTGCAGTGTTTCTGCACTGAGCCCAAATCAATTAGCCTGATCACTCTTTGTCTTCATTTGTGTGGAAATGTGTAGAAATTCTGTTGTTGTGAATTATGTAATATAACTTTGGAAAGGTGACTTAAATTCTCAGGCTGTGGTTTGTATCCTTTAAAAACTGAAGATAATTTGAATATCAAACTACCCTAGGCTGAAGGGCAGAATTAAGGGTGACTCCATCTGGAGTACTTAGTTGCAAAAGTGTTGGGGCAAAAAAACATGTCCTATTAAGATCCTTTTAAGACCTGGACATTCAGAATCGGATGAATGTGAGCCTTGAGAACATAACTGACTTTAGATGCATGCTTGTCAAAAGAATAGCTAAAATCATTGTGAAACACTAAAAATATTCATTGTCATAATTTCTAATAACCTTTATACAGTGGTACTATCACACAAAGCTTTATTTGGAAAGTCTGAGGGTGGGGCTTCTTGTTTTAGGAATTCAAGAAATTCTTGGTTTGGTTAATATGGAGCCCTAACTAGAACCACTAAAGGCAAACACTTGATAAAGCTACGTAATTGCAGATCATTAGTGGGGAGAAGATTTCAATTTGCCTTCAGGCTTGACATTTCTAGGAATAAAATTAAATTATTGAGAAAAGATTAAGGATGAGATAAATTGCTTGGAAAGAAAAAAGTTTGTAAAATGACTGAAACCAGACATTAAAGTAAACATCTTATTAAAGTCGGCATGCCTAGTTAGAAGAGAGCCCACACACAAGCCAGCTGCCTTCAGAAACCCAATTCAAATTGGTTTAAGCACCCAAAAAAGAAATTAAAAAAATTAAAATGTAGTAGCTCAAGTGAGTACAATAATCCAGAAATAAAACCAGATCCAGGAACTCGATGATGTCATTAGAACTGGGTCTCCCCCAGTCCATGTTTCTGCCTTTCTTACTTGGGTTTCACTTACTGGGAAGAACCTTCCTGTCATGTCAAGATATTTCAGGAGCTCCAGGCTTCATGTCCATCAGGTCAGCACGTCCACTTGGGAGAAAATGTCTTTCGCAGGTGTATTGGCAATTGCCAGTTGCCAATAACGTAGACAGAGTCTACGTTACTTGGTGTGGGTCCTATGACCATCCCTAAGAGCTTCACAATTGCCTGGGCTCAGTATCAACTGTTGCTTGTCCCTTGTATCAGACAGCATAAGAATACAATGAAGGTGTTTCTCTGGAGGAAATTGAACTTCTGTTACCAGAAAAGGTGCACTGGCCGCTTGGGAAACAAGAACAACATGGTGTCCTCTACCACCCATCTGCCAAGGCTAGATTTGAAAGGCATGGGGTGGATGAAGGTAAAACCGAGCAACTCGAGCCCAGAAAGGAAAGCAAAACTGAAAAAGAAAAATGAGAAATTCCCCTCCCCCCCGCACCTCCAGACCCTAAGATCTACTTCACCACTAGACATAAAAGAGCAGAATTAAGGCTGCCAGAGGTAGAGAAGGCACACCATCGCCCCAACATGAAGTCCTGTCTAGGAGATATGTTGGTATTTGTGAGTACTCTTCAGGGCCAGATGCAGAGCATCCAATCCAGTGTGCGCCACTTGAATATGATGCATGTGTTTCAACCCCATGTCCTCCAAATGCACATACCTGAATAATACCAAAAAATGAAAAATGTCTCTCTAAACAATTTTTTCAGGTTTTTCATCGCCCAAACATAGATCGAGACTATTAATACCAAAGTATACAATAAATTCATTCTGGAGGAGAAGTATTTCAGTGAATAACCATGCCCTGTCATTACATCATTGCATATAGTCCTATCCCTGCTTCATTGTTCAGTGTAATGATTCTAATCTGAACTTCTCTGCCTGTTTATGGTGTAACCCTGGGCGAAAGTGGCTCTAAGTTTGCTTATTAGTTCCATGGGGATAATAATACCCTTTGCAGAGGTTTGTTATCTCAATACCTGACAGACAGTAAACACACTTTGTGATTATTGTTCAGGCATTTGGCATCATTTGGAAACGGTCTCAGAATTAATGAGACATATTTGCTTATAATATTCCAAGAAGGTATAATACACCAATGCTCAGTATTAGGGACCTGGAAACCAGACCAAGAGTTACACTACTCCTAGCTCAACCTGGCTTCTGGCACAGATTTTATCCTGAGGGTGGCTCCTACCTTGTCCATCCAGGCTCCCTGGGAATAAGCCATAATACTTCCTGTTGTCAAGAGACTAACTCTTTTCCCAAAACATTGATGGACTTAGCAATAAGTTATCTTGCATACTTTAGAATTCCCATCTATTATTTCTTTTTCAGGTGGCCAGCCCCAAAGGCAAAATGAAAATTGCTTGAGTGGGGAATGAGACAGGGATTCAGAGAAGAAAAGGAATTTTCTAGCCAAATTGGGCAAGCTTAAGTGATCCCTTCATCATTTTTCTGGCAATTTTCTTCTTCCCTGGAGCCTGACCCTGCAGGACAAGGATCTATTTTCAAGTCAATTACTATTCATAAAGGGCATAATTACACAAAAATCAGAAAACCCTATTTCTCTTATTGTGGTAATGGAATGGTAATTTTCAAAAGAGCTACAATACATAAGATAGAAATGGCATTTGCTTTCTTTCGACTTCTCATTGCTTTTAGTTTAATACCATACCATTCACAAATCTCCAATTTATCAGCAGAGCAGCGATAAGTGGCAGTTTATAGATTATCTTTAAGCACGAGAACAAAAGAAAACAAAATAGTAGTTTATAACACACCATGGTGGCCAATCAACTTCTCACTGAATTCAGGTGATAGACCCTCAAGAGTTTGGGTGGTAACAGTGGGTACAGAGTGAGCTGCACAGAAGCCTGTTTACCATCTGAGACTCTGAGTTCCAGGGCTCACCCCCAATTCCCTGCCCATCTTGATACTTCCTATCTTTTTCAGCTACATTTTTTTTTTAATGTTTGCTATGGCTATGTGCTAAGTGCCTTACACATACTGTCTCATTTGATCTACATACATACCACTTCTCTGTTAGCAGTTCTACTCTTCCCTTCTTTTGTAATTTTCATTTCATTCATCCATACCCTTCAGTGAACATTCACTGAATGCCCACTCTAAACCAGGCAGTATCCTAAATACTATGTGTATAGTGATGAAGAAAAGAAAGGCCTACATTCTAGTGGGGGAGAAAGATGTTAAGTGAGGGGAGAAGAGTTTGTGGTGGAAGAGAAGAAGGAATCAAGAAGATGAACTCTGAGCAGAGATGTAAGTGAAGCAATGGTGTGAGTGAGCTCAGGGGAAACTGTTCCAGGTGTAGAAGCCATCATATGCAAAGGTTCTGGGGAAGAAACAGTGTTTGTGAAGAACAGAGCATGGCCTCTGTGGATGGAATGTGCTGAGAGAGGTATGTGTGCCAGGGCCTTGTAGGCCAGATAAAGACTCTGGATTTCTTTCTGAGGATAATGGAAAGCTGTATATGGGTGAAGCAGGGGAGTGACATGCTTTAACCTGTGAGGAAACTGAAACTAAAGCAATGATACATAACTCACTGTTAGGACACATCTGGGAAGCCCATAGCCAGGGTAAGGGTTCTATACATTCCAAAGCCTAAATCGTTTATAATCACAGCATAGATTTTTAGTTATTCAATAGATATTTTCATATATATGTGCTCTTCCATTGACTTTATTGATAACCTTAACTTTTGAAACCAACTTCCTTCTTCTGTTGACATCCCCTCACTCAAAATCTAAGCTGGCTTATTTCTCATCTTGTTCCTTCACCTAACTTACCTCTGATCTCCCCGCTCTGGCCACAGATCCAGTGAATTATTCCCCTATAAAATTCACAAGCTATAGCCCTACTTTTCCATGGGTACTGCTCTTCTATCAGCTTCTAGCTCTGTATGCTCTATCTTCTCAAGATTTCTGGCCCCTCAGTAATCTGATATGAGCCTACCTTTCAATCCCATCCCTCCTTATTCCTCAGTATCTCAACTTGTTCATCTGCAGGTGATATGTTGACCATTGCTCTTTTAAAAAATGTTTTTACATACAAATTATATTCCTAGATTCTCTTCTAGAAAAATCAAAAAGGTAAAACCCTGGACCCATGTTCCCACAGGTTGAAGCAGAACAGTGGCTACTCATTTGGTGTAGGGAATGACCTCTCCAATTCTCCACAGTCCACACTACTCTCTCTAGCCAGACATCCACAGACATCACACATAACCTGTCTGGTCTTTGCAGGCACTGACACAAATTTTGGCAATAAATAAGAATACTAGCTCTAAGTACTTTCTGGAGCCAAAATACTGGGTTGAAATTTCAGCTCTGCCACTCACTAAACTTAAAATGTTTACTGGTTACTTAACGTTTCTTGGCTGCTCTGCAAAATGTAGGTAATAGTCATACCTAGCTTCTGTCCCTGGTATGATGATTAAATGAATTAATACATGAAAAAAAAGAACATTTAGAACAGTGGCTGGACATAGAAAGCACTCAATAAAGGTTGACTTTTGAGGTTGCTGTTTATAATTCTTGCTCTATATCAGTTAAATTGGTATAGTTGTCACATTGAACGTGCCTTTTACAGTCTCATCTCCCTGCTCTTGTGTCCGTAATCCTCATTCCCTAAAGGCCTACCCAGTCTACTGTGATCATGACTCTGATCCATCTCTTAAGGTCTCCTGCCAATCTTACCCCTTTGTGAAGCCTTCACTGGCCACCATTGCTGGGCTTCTTTTCTCACTACTTCCCATTCCTCTAGCTCCAATTAGCTACCCATTGTAGCCTCATCTACTCCTTTGCATTGCTTTTTAACTGTCCTGTGCTGATGTTTTCTCTCTCTAACCAGATGGGAGATTCCTAATGGAGACGTATGGCAGGTGATGATTGGGTCATGTTTCAACCTGCTGGCAGATAGTTGGCACCAATGCTCTACAGTACAACATTCATTGTCTGAAATCTCATGAGGAAAATTTTATCAGGACATTTTCTTGGCCAGCAATACCAAGTTAGAAGGTCATGTTTCTGTTTAATCAGTAGAATGTTGAAATAGGTAGCAAAGTACAAATAATACAGTTGTGGCATTGAAATAGCTTTTTCACCCCTTCTAATAGAGGTTGATGTGGGTTGAAGGTCATTACTATGTGACACTAGGTCCAAATTAAAGCTACAAACCCAATAGGCAAATTTGTAAAAATCACCAGAGTTCGTTTCTTTGGAGTTCCGAACATTAAATAGAAAACTGTACATATACATACAGAAATGAGCGTGGTACATATTGGGCCTTGATCTTCAACATGGCTAAAAGATACAATGTGAGAATTCAAGTTATATTAGGTTATGTGATAGAGATAATGAAAATAATTACTGAGAAAGTGTGGAAATCAATTACATCAAGATTGAACCATTGAAGATGACTGTTAGCGGAGATGGAAGATGCAAAGTGTACTTTTTCATAAATGTCAGTGAATTCCTGCCTAAAATTCAGTCAGATCTCAGAAGAATTTTTTAAACCTGGAAGGAGGATACTTGTGGCATCATTTGCATAAGTCTCTGAAATAAAACACTATTCCATATGCCACCATGGTGGGGAGTAGCGCTATAATTACCAAGGCCACTTTCTAAATACTACTGCTGAAATCCATCCATATGGGAACCAAAGAGGTCCTTTGATGGATAGTTATTACCTCTGTGGGGGAAAGCTAAAGATATGTAGAAATATTACAAGTCATTCGAGGTTTTAGCAGTGGGTCCACCACAATTAAGTCCTAGTTTTCTTAAAGTAGTGACCTTCTAGAATGTTCATGTCTGACTCTCGCAAGGACCATGGTGTCTGTCAGGCAGGCAGAAGGGAGTGATGAGATCATTTGATTGATCACAGAATACCAAATTAATTCTGCTGGCAGCAAGCTAAACCCACAGTGCCAGCCTACACAGTGAAATGAGCAGAAAAAGTAATTTGATCCCCTGGCCAAAACTAGCCCTGGAAGTGTCAGCCACTTGACCCTACTGAGAAGGTGGACAGGAATTGAATTTTGTAATGAATTACTTGTCACTCAAAGATATTTGATTTTACAATAGGAAATAATAACTCCTCCAACGAGTGGCCATTTTGCCGAAACAGGAAGCAATAAATAAGTGCTAGTGAAACAGATGAAGAATATTCATGCATCTTTAGGTCATCTTCAGCTCAAAACTTAGATCAAAGTAAGGTGATTCAATCTGAGAAATGTGACTGAGTAAAGAAGGAATAAAGAAACTGTGGTTTTCAAATGACCTTCCACTAAATATTATTTTTGTTCTATGAGCTTTGTCTTACAAATCTATATATTGTAAATCTGGTTTGTGTCCAACCTAGAATAATGTAATCCACTTACATTTATTGGTTTGGTTCTGATTGCAAGTAATCATTAAATCTGGGTCATGCAAAACATTGACCAACTCTTTGTTGTACCAAAGAAGTATTGAGAACTGAGGACCTTTTAAAAAGGCTTGATGTACATTCAGCAGTCACCAGTATTTTTCCTCAAATGTGACGTTTATTGGGAAGGAACCTTTATATTCTACTTTATTTCTCGTAGTGGGAGGTAATTATTGTCTATAAGTACATTCAGAGGATGCCATGATCAATGGCTACAACATAGGGAATGACTAAAGGAAAACTAAAACCCATGCTAGAGATCTTTATAATTTTTTGTTTGTTCATTTGCCTGTTTTGTCAGAGATGATAATTTACTTGTTGAAGGGACCCAGAGCTTCATGAGGTTTTCTTTTGTCTAACATGTCTACAGCAGGGATGGTTGGAGGCAGACTGATAGAAAGTGAAAAGCTACTCCAGTTTCTCTGGCTGACAGACAGTTAAATCTGTCATACTGAAATTTCTGCCTTAATAAACATGTTTTTATTAAGAGAAATGGGGTTAATGAATCCATTTACTAATGATTCATTCTGGTAGTGAATCTATTTACTAATAATTCTTTCTTTCGGAACAGTAGCTTTAATTGCTATAGTACGTACTATTTATCAAAGCCAGAAAATTGAATTAAAATGTTTTCAGGATATTAGATTCTAGTATCAAGCCAGATGGCTATTCCAGCTACCTTTAAGTTGGGGCATTATAACAACTCATTCAGCTGTGGAGTAGAATACAAGAATTTTTATTCTCGCTTGGTCTTTTTTTTTTTTTTTAAAGATTTTATTTATTTATTTGACAGAGAGAGAGAATGAGAGAGAGAGCACATGAGAGGGGGGAGGGTCAGAGGGAGAAGCAGACTCCCCACCGAGCAGGGAGCCCGATGCGGGACTCGATCCAGGGACTCCAGGATCATGACGTGAGCCGAAGGCAGTCGCTTAACCAACTGAGCCACCCAGGCACCCTATTCTTGCTTGGTCTTGAATGACTTCTGGCAGGAGTTTTTAGTGCTAAAGGGTTTCCACATTTTTAAAGATACTTCTTCACTTCTTCCTTTAGCCCCAGGAGAAATGCCACGTGTTTTCTCAAACCAAAACTCCCTTAGTACTGAGGTATATCGTACTGGTTCAGAGCATGGAGATTAGCTGTGAAACCAAGATATTGATTAAGGACTTAACATGTTTGTACCTCAGCTGTCATATCTGTAAAGTGGGAAAAATAATTGTACCTATATCCTTATGTTGTAGTATAAAGTCACATTTTAAATAATGCTTGACCTGTGGTGTTATTTATGTGCTGTTATTATCTCTTTCAGAAAATAATGTCTCCATCTGTTAATTAGCAACACTTGCTGTTAAAAGTCTGTGGTATCTGGGGGTTCCTGGGTGGCTCAGTCAGTTGAGTAGCAACTCTTGATTTTGGCTCAAGTCATGATCTCGGGTCATGATATCGAGCCCCACATCAGGCTCCACACTCAGTGTGGAGTCTGCTTGAGAGTCTTTCTCTCCCTCTCCTTCTGCATCCCCCCACCCCCGCTTGTGCTCATGCACTCTCTCTCTGAGTGTCTATCATAAGAGATGTCATTGAAAGCAGTTGTATAATTGTTTTTGAATGTTTTCATGTATATAGTCTTGTATATAATTTAATGTACCTGGCCTTGGCATTGTGAAGAACACTTTTTGCAGACTTTGGGACAGGAAGACAGCAAATTCAAATGGAGGGTTAGTTATAATGTAAATCAAGCTGGGTAATAGAGGAAAAGAAGAAGATTGAAGGAGTTTTGATGTTTGTTTATATGTTTATCGAGTGGGTACAACCACTTCTCCCTCTCCCTGAAGCCACCATCTTTCTTCCCAATTTTTGCACTAGCCACATTGGCCATAACTCCCGAATGAATGCCTCTTCCCTCCTCCAGTCTGTTTTCCACACTGCAGCCCACACGATTACTTAGGATTGTCCACCACCTTATGTCACTCCCCTGTTTAGCATCCTTGCTGGTTGGCCTTTGGGTAAATAGAAAGCATCAAGCTCCTGCCTCCCTCTCTAACTTCATCTCCCATCCCCCCTCACTCAGTGTCTCTGACCATGCTATCCTTCCCCCAGTCGTTGAACACATGAAGTATTTCTAGCCATGGCACATGTGCACATGCTGTTCTTCTATGTGGACACCTTCCCTTCACACTTCCTACCTCTCATTCCTGCTCATCCTTCGGATCTCGGCTAAAGATAACTTTCCTAGAGAGCGCTTTTTGAAGCCCAGCCACCCTACCCCAGAATTTAAATTAGTCTCCCTCATCATTAATCTGTTTTTCTGACAAAGCATACTGACCTTTTCCTTTGTATAACTTACTTTGATTTGTAGTGTTACCTTTTTCTATGTGTTTGTTTAACATCTGTCTTCCCCAGGAGACAATTAACTCCACAAGGGCAGGGACTGTATATCTGTTTCTTTTTCTTTTTCTTTTTTTTTCTAAACACTGTATCTGGATACCCAGGATAATGTCTCAGACATGGTTGGTGCTTAGTGAATAGTTGTTGAATCCGTGAATGCATGGGCAAATGAATGCCCACTGTGTGCCAAGCACTGAGCTAAGTGCACAATACTCATGATTTTATTCTCTCCTCACAATAACTTCTTGAGTTAATTACCATTAGAATTTCCATTTTCCAGGTGCCTGGGTGGCTCAGTCGTTAAGCGTCTGCCTTCGGCTCAGGTCATGATCCCAGGGTCCTGGGATCGAGTCCCACATCGGGCTCCCTGCTCGGCAGGAAGCCTGCTTCTCGCTCTCCCACTCCCCCTGCTTGTGTTCCTGCTCTCGCTATCTTTCTCTCTGTCAAATAAATAAATAAAATCCTTAAAAAAAAAAAAGAATTTCCATTTTGCAAATGAGGAAATGATCTATCTTCATAGAGTGGGCATAGAAGGGAATATTTGGTTCCTCTGAAAATTCGGCTACCTTCCCCTAGAATACATAGGGTGAACTGAATGACTTGCCTCCAAAGAATAAAGTATAAATGGAAGAAAAACAGGTAAAAATGGTAACTGTATTTACAATGGATAAACCTAGAAGACACCATCTTACTCAAGTGATTGAGGTTAATATAGCCAATGGCAAGGCATTGATATCATGCACCCCTGACATGATGAGATAAGAAAGACACTTGACCTGGTTGATATCTGTCCCCAAAACTCATAATTCCAACTTAATCACAAGAAAGCATCAAACAAACTCAATTTTAGGGACATTCTACAAAATACCTCTTCCCAACTCTGAAGATTATGAAAAACAAGGAAAGATGGAGACATCGTCAGAGATCAGAGAAGATAAAGGAGACATAGATACTAAATACTATGTGTGATCCTGGAGAAGGAAAGGGACAAAGGTGAAAAAACTGGTGAAATACCAGGAAAGCTCTAGTTTAGTCAATAGTAATGTACCAATGTTAATTTTTCAGTTTTAACAAACGAACTGTGGTTATATAGGATGTTAATATTAGGCCAAGCCGAGTAAAGGGTATATGAGAGCTCTCTATAGTAGCTTTGAAACTTTCTGTTAGCTAATATAATTCTAAAAATTAAAAAAAAAAAGTTAAGCAGCCAAATCGGGTTACTAATCAGGACTGATATTTAGCTGGTATACCCTGGTTGTTTACAGCTGCCAAGATTTAAGTTGATGTGGCATGTTGGTTGGGATTGGTCAGAGCTCCTGTATGGCATGTTGTTGACTATTTTGAATATTAAGAATATGTTATACCGTCTCTGTTCAAAACAAAACAAAACAAACCTATAACAGGCTTTGTTTTAGAGTATTTTCTTTAAAAATATTTTGTTTCAGAATAAGAAGAAACTGTTTTGTGACTGTAGTCATTTTATTTAACAGAGCGGTTGTCATGGTGAATCTAGTGTTCAGTGAATATTTCCACATCAAAATTTCTGATAATGCTAATTGCATAGAACCAGAAAGACCAGCTGCTGCTGGTGTGACTTCAGAGTCTTATAATAACTTGATACATTGATGCCTAACATTGGAAGCCTTTTAGTCCAACATCATTTAGGGCATGTTTAGCTTCGGATATCATCAAAGATACCCCAGCACATTTCCATGTAAAATGCAGTACAGACACCAGCAGCATTTGGGAGCTTTCTAGAAATTAAGAATCCCAGATCCCACCCCATACTCACTGACTCAGAATCTGCAGGTTGTCAGTAAGGTTTGAGGATCTAATGTATAATGTAGTGATGACAGTTGATAATGCTGCTAAGTATAATTGCAATTTGCTAAAAGAGTAGAACTTCAACGTCTCACCAAGAAAAAAGTAAAGGTAGATATGTGAGGGGATGGTTATGTTAACCTGATGGGGAGAGTATACATACACCAAAGTATCATGTTGTATATTTTAAATATCTTACAGTTTTGTCAGTGACAACTCAGTAAAGCTAAAAAAAAGATGTTAAGATTTTATCAATAATTATTATGATCTGCTATAATAACATGTCTCTTGTATAAAATTAGCACGTGTTGTAAAAATGTACATAATAATTTGGGGCATTTTTATATAATATTGAAGCTAGAAACTCATAGGTTTCTTAGCTGGCAATGCAAGAAACATGTTCAATTTAGTATAATTTCCATCATTCCAATTTTTATTTTCACATCATCATGGTTCTGTTTAACTTGAAACCTTTTTCAAAAAGGATCTCATCAAAAACCCTTTCTGAGGCTCTGTTCACTTAGATCTCAATCTCCCATTTAATTTTTCTCGGCCATTATTAACATGTGTTGATTTCATTCCCTTTGTCTTAATCATTTTTGCTAGGAAATCTAACCACAGCATCCTTACTGTGTATTCTAAAGGGGCCTGGGCCCTGCTGCTTCCAGCATCAACCTAATTTGAGAGGCCTTTTCATGTGAAAATCACTCCCCATCATCAAGGGCAACTCGTTAGTTAATTAAAGATGACTTAGCACACTCACCCAGCATCCTACCAAGACCAGCCTATTGACTCCTGGCAAGGGTTGGCCACATCACACTTGATGTTCCCAGTGGGAACTTCTATGAATTCTGAAATCTCTTAAAGATGTTTTTGATCTGTCCCTCTAGGGAGAGGAACTTCTCAGGGGCACAGATGTGATGTGAAGCCTGAGCTAACTGAGTTCATCTCCAGGCCTTAGATCACATGAACATGAAAAACACGGCTTTGCAGCCAGTTTCAAGGAGGTGTCCCTGTGAGGGTTGCTACAGAACTGGCCCAAGACAGCCAAGTCCCTTCCCTCCCATGGTCTGCAAGCACTGCTGAGGGACAAAGAAACTAGACCAGCCCCCTAGAAAGGCCCGGACGTAGCTAATGAAGGCGCTGGGCCTGAGTAGCACTGGACTCTTCCTCCAGGGCACTTCCCACTTCTTACACCTCTTAACCGGTGTTTACCTTCAAGTCAAAGTTATGAATATTAAGAAGAAAAAGATTATACAGCCAGTGGAATGCTAATGTCTTGAGTTTTTAAATTGATTGGCCCGGGCAGATGAAGCCCCCCAGACACAGTCAACAAGTTCTTTTTCCTCTTGCACGGGCCAGGCTGCTGCTCTTAAGGACCTCAATCATTTCCTTTGTGAGGAAAAGAAAGCATCCATGAGAAGGATAACGTTCAAGGTAAGTGGTCACTGCTGCAGCTGAATTGAGACAGAAGGAGGACGTCATCTTTCTCATGTGGCGCAATTTCATTTACAGCCGGGATGGTCATTTATACTTTCACATCGCGTCATAAATGTGTCCCTGCCTTTGGGAGAGAGTGAAGTTTGATTTGGGGCTTAACGGAATGAGATGGAGATATAAAACATCTTTAATGGGAGAGATCTGTATCACATGGGTTGTGAAGTTGAAAGTTTTATCACAAATGGAATTCATGTCCTTACCTCAAAGAGGAGGCACGGCTGGGCTGACCCTAAGTAAATCTCTACCTCCCTTCACCATCATGGTTAGCGATACTGACATTCGGCTCATTTTGTGTGGTTTACAAAGAGCTTTCACGAACAGAAATGTGTTTAATCTTCATACCTCTCTGGTGCACACAGTATGGTTACTCTCCTTTACCAAACCTGTTCCAGCTTTGAAATTCGACTTTTCTAGAACATGGGGCTGCCAACGATTGGATATGGATGAGGGAGCATGGGGCATTCCAGGAGACAAAGTATATGGGACCATGCCCAGAGCTGGGAATTCAGTTTCTAGATGTCTGAGGAGGTGCAGAGAGTGAGAAAGGAATGCCAAAGACTCTGGCCACCTTTGTCCAGCAGCTTATCTGTTTTCTGCAACCATCCTCCCCAGGGGATGCTGCCCAGCTCCCAGGGATAAGCACGTGGTTTTAATTGGCGTTTTGCCATAATCTGAGGCTTTGTGTCCCATCTGACTGGTTTTTAGTGGGGCACAACCACTCTGGGGCTTAGTCAAGCAAAGGAGGCTTCTGTGGATTAATACACCTGTTTCTCCTGTAAAACTATTGCCAAGGGCGTCGGCAGCATTGGGTGCCAGTAAAGACAGATTTCCCGGTGACAGTCTTCCCGCATGCAAAGGATCCTCCTTCCCAGGGGATACGTGAACAAAGACAAAGCTGAGTTTCTCCTCACAGTAAACATTTGTTCCCACCCCTTTGTGTAAACTGGATCATTGGAACTCATAGATTAAGACTTAACTGTACCCATATTTATATACAAGCAATTTACATGTATTACTTTATTCAAACACAAGAGTCCTGTGTCAGGGTTCTGGTGGGTATTTCAGACAAGGATTCTGAGTTCCAAAAGCTGAAGCGACTCACAGAGTCTGAAGGCAAAACTTGAAGTGTGGCTGTGGGATCCTAGAGCCCGTGTACCTAGCCATCTCAAGAATTATCCCACCCTATAGATGGAAAGTTTTCTATCACTGCCTGGATTGAAGTGAATTTGTGTGGGAAATTTCTGGGGCCTTCTCTTCATGAAAGGATCATCAATTATGACAAGATTTCTCTGATAAGTCCCGGAAATTTTGTTCTACGCTGCACAGGTTGCTTGAAGGATTTCTTTTTTAGTATTTCAGGGGTGGGGGTGGGGAGATCCAAGCTTTCCGTTTCTCTCTCTCTACATAACTTTTCAATTCCGCCTTGTCTTTTCCTCTGAGTGCTATTTCTGTGTCTCCTCTTATTTCTTCAAATAAGTCGTCTGCCATAGGAAGACTACTAGCATGTGATAAATCTCTGCTAGACAATTGTCAGAAGTTATTAAGGCTTCTAGATGCTACTATGAATATGAACTGGCAAAGATAACTCAGTTCTGAAGGTTTTCATAGTCATGAACTCATTAGAAGTGCTGTAGTCCGTCACCACCGGCAGTCCAGACAATGCATTTTACTTGTTCTTTGTGTTGAAATTTTCTGACTCTGTGTAAGAGGTAAGAGGTGAGACATATTTTCAGAATCATTTTGTCACTCGCTTTCGTGACACCAGCTCCAAAAATAAGGTTCTAAAGTATTTGACAGCCATTACGTGGCCTTCTTATTCTGAGAAGATGCCCAAAGTTTTGGCTCCAAAAGATAATGTTCTAAAAAAGGACAGCCAGGTCAGGATGTAAGAAAATGAGAGGGGAGAGAGCACCATTTCAGTTTCAACAAGGAGAGGTATATTTTAAGGTGTTGCCTCAACGTTGACATTTTGAGGTTTCGCAGATCCAGACCGGAGACCAAAACTGCCTGGCCCCAGTGACTCACGCGCTGTGGGCGCTGAGAAGTGGAGGGGGGGTGGGTGGGCAGTTCAATTGTCAGCTCAATATTAGAGCCCCTGAGATATTTTCTTCCTGTGCTACTTGACCTCTCTTTGATGAGCATTATCACCATTTCCCCCCCCCCCCCCACTGGGAGAAAATACCGTGAAGGAAATAAAAGGTGAAAGGGATAGAAAGGAAAAGAATGAATGAATAGTGGGTAGAGGCCAGACTCCCTGACAGTGGGAGAAGAGAGAGAGTCAAATGAAGCCCTTTGGTTTTCTTCCAGAAACCTAAAAATACCCACCTCTTGCCTGGTGGACATTTCTCCTCTGTTTTCTTTATGCATATGCTGTAGGGGATGCTAATGGTGCTTAACTGCCTTGCTCCATGCACTTTCCTGCTGTTAGAAAGAAACCAGTCAGTTGGGTAATCATGATAATTAAAAAAGATGTAAACTTTGAGAGTGGCTGACACTAACTCATTACCCTAAGCTGTCTTGCCTGACTGCTCTAACATTAATTCTAATACCCCATTACATCAGGCATGTAAAAGTCTCCAGCTAATGTGAACATTTCTTCCTCCCTTGCTTTCCTCACCTTATGCTTTCCTCCCTCTTGCCTTCCCTCCCCCCCGCCTTTCTTCTTTTCTTCCACATTCATCAGGCTGACTCTCACTCTGCCAGCCTAAGGACCACACTCAGGTAGCCTGTTCCAAACCAGTCTATTGCAAATCTGAGTGTACATGTGCACTTGGGGGGCTAACTGAAATTCTGATTAAGTAAGTCTAGGGTGAGGCCTGGGATTGCACTTTTTAGCCATGTTCCTGGAGATGATTATGAGGAAGACTCCGGGATTACGCTTCGGGAAGTTTCAAGAGAGGGGTCCACTCCTTGCTAGTGCTGTTAGAGATAACTGATTTTTAACAAAGCCAAAGGCCCTGCTAGAACCTGTTGCTCAGGTCGTGATAGGGTAAAATAGTTCTCATGTCAACCCTGGGAAGTCTGAGGACTTATCCCAGTGCTGAAAGGCAGGCTTGGGGGGCGGGGGCGACCACATCCAAATGTATTCTTCCCCGCTGTTGTGATGAAGAAGTGAAGCGGCTCCTAGGTGTCTCAGTTCCAGCAGAAGTGGATTTGAATCTAGCCTCTATGGTTTTCTAAGGTAACCTCTCTAAGCCCCGGCTTAAAGTAAGGATGAAACTAATAATTGCCTAAATGTGTTTGTGGGTGACCTCAGTGAAGGCTTAGCAAGCATCAGAATACGGGAGTTTAGAAGTGTGACCCGTTAATATTTTGAGGTGATTCTTGTCACATTTGGTGTGTCTGTGTTCAGTAAGAAGATGAGAGAAAATTCCAAAATTTCTCACATTGTCTATACTTGGAGTTAGGAAACATTTAATGTGATCTTACATGCAAAGTTAGACAACTTTCAGGGTTTACACACATGTCTTGATGTTTTTAATGTAACACTGATTCCCCGGTCAGTACAATCATTTGGAACTTGATCCCTATAGGTATAAAGGATTTTTCAAGAGGAACAGATTATCTGTGGGCCGAGTATGAAAATAGAATCTGGAACTGCTAAAAGATCCAACCAAAAGTATCTTTCCACTTGGCCTGGAGCTTTTATCTTTAGTGTTGATCCCTTGGATGAAGGCTCTAGAGGAAAGGTCAAAGGTAACTATTTCCTGGGAGGTATGGTAGACCCACCTCCCAGCAGTTATGGGACATATTATGGATTCAATAGCAGAGGAAAGTCAACCCTCAATTCACAATTCATTAGGGAAGCACATGGGAGCCATGTGGCCTAGATGAGCTATTTAGAAAATGAGCTCAAAATGGTGAGAAAAGAACAGCATTTCTTGTCTTTATTGAAGGCTTCTTAAAAACATTGATTTCTGATCTATATTAATGAAGAGTCTGTTGAAAATAATAAAACCCCAAGCAAAACAACTTAAGCCCACCCTCTCCCCCCCCGCCCCAGAAAATGGAGGTGGAATCTTTCGGGTTGAATTACTGCACTTCACAAGGACACAGCTGGTTTGAGAGATGGCAGGATGCTGGGAATCAAACAGTGCCCTCCCCATCTCTTGGTGTTTCTTGCTTGCTTCTGGATTGGTTTCAGTCTCAGGAAAGATCTTGCCGTGGGTAGCAAGGATGGCCACTAGCCACTCCAGGTCTACTTTTTACCAGGGCATAAAATTCCAAGGAAACACAGAACTCCTGCTTCCCAAGAAGATCCATGGAAGTCCTGAAATCGAGTTTTATAGGCGTAGCTTTGTCACACACTGGTCCAGGAACCGATTATGCAGTCCTAGGAATGGAACTGTGTCCTTCCAATTGGTCAAGCCTGGACCATGCACACTGCATCCCTGAGAATTCACATGAATTGTGGGCAGGAGAAAAAGCTGATTTCTAAGAACCAAAAAGGAATAAAGGTGATCTATTCCTTTAAAGAACTTGGAAAAGAGATGGAGAGTCTAAGCCTTTGCATGAAAGAAGATGAGCATTCCCTGGTGTCTGTCAGAAACAAGGTATTTTTTGCAAATACTTGACAGTTTCCAAAGGGTTAAGAGTTCAGAAGTTGGGAGTGGGGGATTATACCTACTTGTATTTTGCCCCTTAGCAGATTTTACTCTCACACACACTGTGTGTGTGTGTGTGTGTGTAAACGTATACAATGATGCAATGAGCTTATTTACCTCAGAAATGGGGATGTGATGCCAGCCAGAGGGTTTTACTCAAATGATTGAGATGTGGCTAAGTGATTTTCAAGTATAGAGCTATTTGCACTCCGTAACTAAAAGTAGATGCTCAGGGGAAAATTCTCTTTCCCCGATCCTATTGACTTATGGAGATGTATGAGGAGATCCAAGCTCTGAGCAGAGTGAAATATGGCTTTGTATTGCATTTGCTTTCTGCCAAAGATAAAAATCACTTTACATGAAAAGAGGCTTATTCTCACCAGGTGATAAGCTGCTTTTTTGTAACAAAGCACAAGCACTCTGGAAAACCTTATCAGCGCCCACGGGCTGCTGGAGTGCCCTTCAAGGAGGGAGGGACTAGAGGGCTTAACACCGTCTACTTGGCACCAATATGCCCTCAGATTGTTCTCTGGCTTAGGGACCTGCTATGCTTGCAAAGCCTCAGCTTCCTCATCTCTTCAGTGACTAGGATAAAGTAACCTAAAGTGTGGGGAGTTATGAGGACAAAATAAGATTAAACCGGTCATGGGGTGCCTGGGTGGCTCAGTCAGTAAAGCGTCTGCCTTGGGCTCCCAGAGTCCTGGGATGGAGCCCAGTGTCGGGCTCCCTGCTCAGAGGAGAGGCTGTTTCTCCCTCTCCCTCTGCCCTTCCTCCCCCTGCCGCCCGACTAGCATGCTCTCTCTCAAATAAATAAATAAAATCTTAAAAAAAAAAAAAAACCTGTGAAACATATAACACAGGACTTGGCATATTATAAGGATACAAACAACTGGTGATGGGTGAGTTTGTGACTCTTTGGGGTATGAGAATGCAGTAAATTGAATATAATAATTCCATGCAAGGCAGGCAAATGTTACCTTCATTCTATTTTTTGAGAAACTGGATTAAAAAACAGACTACATGTTAGGTTAAGAGAATAAGCAGGGGTTTTTTCCTGACACGGTAACTCATCTGTTTGGGGTACAGGTTTCTCATCTATGAAATAAAAGATTCCAAGTACAGTCTTTAGGACCCTCTTAGACTTTAAAACTCAGAGATTCTCAGTAAAAAAAAAAATGTCGGTAGCTTTAGTTTTTGTGTACTTTAAGAACACGGTGAATGTTTTTGAAGTGGAGCTAAACCTTACATCAGGCTAAGCAGTGATTTGGTAGTGGCTGAAACTGCTAAAATATTAAAATTGCATTTCCTCCTCCTACAGTTGGATATGCATTGGGTTGGGAGGTCAGAGCTTTGGATTCAAGTCACATTCATGCTTTTGTCCTACAAGGATGGATGGACTAAGTGCCTGCTCTGTCCCTTGCTCTGTGCTCAGTACAGGGGTTATATTTTAATTGGGGGGAGGGGGTAAAAATAGGTGACAAGAGATAATAGCAAATTATACTACATGTTATGAAGGAAAGAAAGAGAGCAAGAGGAACAGAAATATTGCTAATAGGGGCAGCCTCATTTTCCTATAGCAAGGCTTCTAAAAGGAGATGAGACCTAGGCTAAGGTACAGAGTAAAAAGAATCCAACCACACAAAGGAGAGAAAAAGAAGGGCATTCCGAGCAGAGGGCAAAGCAAGTGCAAAGGCCCTGGGTTAAGTAAGGTCTGGATATCTTTGAAGAACTGAACAAGTATGTGTGAAGCAAGGTGAGTCAGGGAGAGAAAGTAATATGTGATCACAGAAAGGAAGGAGTCAGGTCATATGAGATCTTGTAGGGTTGACAAGAGCTTGCATTGTTTGTTTTTTGTGCATTGAGGCACTGTTGTTCCAAGGGACTAGAATGATCTAAGTTATCATTTAAAACCGCTCTTGCTACAGTAGGGAAAGAGATTGGAGGGTTTAAGAGTAGATGCAGGCAGTTAGAATGCTGTGAGAGAAATCCAGGGAAGAGACAATGAGGGGCTAAACTAGAGGGGGCGGGGAATGGGGATTATGACAGTATCATGTACAGGAAGAAATGTTTCAGCCTTTAGTGTCTGCGTAACTTGTTTGCGTTGCTTTCCATCTCTGGAACTCAGTTTCACTATAACAAGGGCATGCAGAATGCAATCTCTTAGGATTCTCCCAGATCAACATTTTATTCTGGTTTATAAATATCTCTAAGCCAGATGAACCCTTCCATCAAATCTGTTTGGCTTAGGTCAGATGCAGTAATTTGCTCTGACCAGCTTCCCAGATATTCCCCAAGGCAAAGATGTGGGAATATTGATGTACCGAAGAATAAGAAATTAGTGTAGATCTTATTGAGAACTGTGGGGGTTGGCTGGCCTTGAGCAGTGTTATTTTCTTTCTTTTACAGTTGAAATGGCTTCAGAATGGCCCACTCAGGTGCACAAATGAATTTCCAATTCCAAATTCAGGCTATAAATTTCATAAGTCCAGATTACAGATTAATTACGTTTCAGTCCATGGTATTTAGAACGATGGTTTTCATGGAGAAGTGCAAAAGATTGAAAAGAGCCATGATACAAGTTTTATTAAACAAGGAATTAGAAAGAGTAAATTCTCCAAACCTCCCCTCAACGTTTTTTTTCTTTTGGTGTTCAGATAAAAATGGTAAATTAATAGAACAAAACAGGGTGGGATGCCAATACATTCAAGAAAAGCCAAAGTTCATTTCTGCTTGCAGATTCAAATGCTGCCGGCAGATCAATGTGAGCTTCACCGTGTGCTTTGCAAAAATCGTTCTGCAACTAATATCCTCAAGGACAAGACCCAGCCTGCTTTGACTGCTCCAGGAGTTTGTCTGGATTGCTGTGGGAGGCAGTGTTTTGTACTAGGGAGACTTTGGGGGACTCTCTAGTTACGCCACCCATAAATCACATCATCACGGTCCTCACAAAAGTAGAGAGGGTTTTAACATTTGCATTTCTCCCCACATAAAACTGTGTGCTGTGTATGTCACCAGCCTTAGTCAGAAGTTTGATTACATGCTTCTGCTTCAACTTAATGAGATGACGACCATGTGTGTGTGCTCGCTTTCTCTTTTTCTCTTTCTCTCTTGCTGAGTTCGATTCTCTGGAAGTGATTCTGTTAGCAAAGGGCTTTTTTTTACACTTTTGTTAGTGTTGTTGTAGAATTAATATTTAGTCCACATGTAATTTGTAGAAACACAGTAGAAGTGGGTCCATAAAATTAGTATTTCTTGAAAAAAGCAGACAAGGAGTTATTAAATATTAATATTTTAAAACATTTAATATTTTAGGGACACCTGGGTGGCTCAGTTGGTTAAGTGGCTGCCTTCGGCTCAGGTCACGATCCCAGGGTCCTGGGCGTTCTGCATCAGGCTCCTTGCTCAGCAGGGGGAGCCTGCTTCTCCCTCCCCATGTTGCTCCCCCTGCTTGTGCTCTCTCTCTCTCTGACCAATAAATAAATAAATAAAATCTTTTTTAAAAATCTAAAAAAAAATTTTTTTAAATAAATAAAACATTTAATATTTTAAAATATTTAAAAATATCTATTAAATATTTTATTTCTTCAAAACCAGTTTTAGGATGCAGGATGGAATAAGTTAATCAATCTTTATTTGTTGAGCACATACCATAAGGAAGGAATTATGGCAGGTCCTGGGATGGCAGCAGCAACTCAGGAGCCAAGGGTCCTGCCTTCGGGGGGCTCACCATCAAGAAAGAAGGCAGGCCACAGGAAGCCAGTAATTCAAATGTAGTAAGTGGGGAGAAACACGGAGGGCAACCTTGGTGGATAGTGGAAGAAGTCATGCTTACTGCTCAAGAATGAATAGCTATTACCCAGGAGGAGGTGGGAAGAATTTTAGGCAGAGAAAAGAGAGTCCAAAAGCTGCAAGACAGCCTGCTCTTTTTTTTTTTTCAATTTATTTATTCGAGTATATTTGGCACACAATGTTACATGAGTTTCAGGTGTACAACAGAGTGATTGACCATCTCTATTGTCTATGCTCTGCTCCCCACAAGTGTAGTTACCATCAGTCACCAGAAGATTCTATTACAGTATCATTTGACTCTATTCCCTGTGCTGTGCCTTTTATTCCAGTGGGAGGCAGCATGTTCTGATGAAGGAGCAGAGCAAGACCAGTGTGGCTAGAAAGGAGAAAGAGGGAATGCAGGAGGGTCTCAAGTAAGACCACCCATGTCCTCAGATGTTAAATCATCTGAGGTCTTCAAGAATCGGGGGACATTTTTCCAAAAGTCATAAAAAGTCCCTGTTGGAGAGACAAACCCTACATAAGTAAGCAGGACACTGTCAGAGGAAGAATATGAAACAGGGCAATGAGACACAGAAAGCTTAGAGGAGACAGTAGCTGGGCTAATCAGGGATGTCTCTATGAGGAGGTGACATTGGAACAAAGACCTGAATGGCAAAAAAATCGCAGAGAAGAAATATGAAAAAGGATATTTGTCCAGCAGAAGAGTTAACAGTGCAAAGACCAGGAAGCAAGACTGTGCTATTGGTTTAATGAATAGATAGAAGGAAATGTTTAACTAGAATTTAGACCTGAGTCCGGATTAATTTCACTGCTCCCCAGGGCCATCACCTGTCTGGGCTTCCTGCTTCTTGAGGTGTGGAGGCGTTTTCTCTTCCACTAGACTGTAAACAACTGGACGTAGGGACTGTGTCTACTCAGTGCCGGGGGACAATGACTAGGACTGATTAGGCACTCAGGAAAAATTTGTTTCACAAAAGAATCTCTAAGATAAAGGGGCCATATATCTAGTATTAAAATTCTAAGACTAGAAAGAAACAGTTCAAGTGTTGGAAATCAGCCAATCTAATAACCCAATTTTTAAGAATCTAGAAGTCAAAGCAATCAATAGCTTGTATAGGGTAGATACAATCCAAGTAACAAGATAGGGGAAAAAAATAAGGCAAATAGGGTTTCTGAACCTCAGTACTATTAACATTTTGGACTGAACAGTTCTGTGCATTGCTTAGCAACATTGCTAGCCCCCGTTCACTAGATACTGGTAGCATCCGTTCCATGGTGACAAACCAGCCTGTCTCTATGTATTGCTGTATGGCCTGGTTAAGACCACTGACGTAAAGGTCTCAATGCCATGACACTTGCTAAGATGCTGGGGAAGTTGTACCACCCAGAGGAGTTACAGTTGATTTGTGTGCAAAGATTTCTTGAGAGGTATAAATGTGTCCCCTGAATTGAAATACTGGAAATCATACATGTATTCTTAGCAGCAGCTAAACAAAGATGCTTAATTTTTTATTATTTTTTTATGATGAGTGTTCAGACATCCATCACTGTAAAAGACACCACTTTCAAAATTTTTCTTTATAAATATGTAATATAATTGTAGAATAAGCCTCCTTTATCATTCTGATGGGGGATCAGACTAATACTCATCTTTTTATTGAGTTTTATCAGGATTTTATTCTATTTTTTAAGTAGTTTGGGAGGGAGGGAGAGAGGACGAAAAGGGTTGATTTACAACGTGTTGTAATCTATGGAATAACACAGTGCCACTTTATCATTAAGTTGTACCATACAGTTTTCCTGTACAGTTTTAATTTTTAAAAAGAGCTTTTTTTCCAATCTTAAATATTCAGAGAATATAGGCAAGTATAAAAAAGAAAATTAAAATCATCTATAATCCCACAATCTAGGGGCAACTATGTATATTACTCTTTAATAGATTCATTTATTCTTTCATTAAATTATGTGCCAGACACTGTGCTAAGGCTAGAGATTCATGGTGGACCAGATGTACAAGGTACCTCTTTAGGGGAAGCCTATTTGCATATGTATTATTATGTATATTCTCCCTCTACGCAGACCAGATGTACCTGGACACCTGGCTTTGGCCAGGAACTGTTTGGCTTTAAGTGACAGAAACCTGAAAAATATTAAATTAATTAAATTAATAACTTTATCTTATTTGTATAAGAAGTTTGAAAGAGAACCACTCTGGGCCCATCCAGTGAGTCCACACTTCCACTGGGAACTAGACTCCTTTGGTTTTCCATTGTGCTATTGCTAAGCATGGATCCATCGGTCCAAAGCTTACAAAACAGCTGCCTCCTTATTCAGCTATTCATCTGGGTTTTGAAGTGGGAGAAGAGAAAAAAAGCCCAAGGAAGGGCCATATGAATCTGATCCTATAAACAAGCTCTCTTAGAACTTCAGAATTTTCCCAGGGACTCCTCTTTATATCCCTTGGCTAGAACTGTGTCACATGGATCAAGATGCAAAAGGTGAAAAGAATCATACAAAATTGTACAAAGTTAAAAGTGATACATGTCTTTCCAAAAGTAGATGTTTTCTTTCCCCAAGGTAAGCATTAACTGTTTAGAATTAGACTTCCATAAGCATGCTTATGTATATACAAAGAGAGTCACACACATTAAGTCTGTTTTTTCTTCCCACTAAAAGGGTATGGTAGACATTTTCCTCTTCTCCACAATCTATCATTGGCAACCTTCCAACCTTCCAGATCGGTGTGTTTAGACTTAAGCCATTTAGAAATAATAACTGTACCATAGTCTATATGGTGAACATATCACAATGATTAAACTGTCCCATCTTAGTAGACAGACTTTCTCCCAATTGTTAATAAAGTCACAGTGTATATCTTGGTACTATATCCATACACAAATGGATGACTTCTTTTGTACATAAGCTTTCTAGAAATAGAATTACTGGGTCAATATGTATGAAACATTTTTAAACATTCTAATATTTACTATCAAGTTGCCTTCCAAAAGACCATAATCATACTCCTACCAACAATATATGAAAGTTTCCTTTTCCACATTTGCATCAACAATGGATATTATCAATATTATTAATGCTTTCTAACTGCATAGGCAATAATGTATCGCTGGATGGATTTAGTTTGAAACTTTTTATTATAAAGCATTTCACATATACTTGAAAGTAGAATGAATGGTAAAATAAACTCTCGTTGCCCATCATCCAGCTTTAACAGTTACCAGTATATGGCCACACTTGTTTTATCTGTGTAGGGTTTAATCCTTTTCTTGTTTTTCCTGGCATTTCCCTCCCCTAACTTTTTATTTTTTGCTTGTTCATCTTTTAGTTCTTATCCTAGTACCAATTTTGATTTCTTCAAAGTCTTGTGTATTTGGTCTTAAAGCATCATATCCATGAGTCAAGTTTTCTATCTATAGCAGAGATAATAAATATGTGGCATGAATCTCATTACTTGTCCCCTTCTGTACCTTGGTAGATATTATTAATTGAGCAATACATCTTTTGCAGTAAGCCCAGGTGTATCCTTACAACTCTTTAGCAATATGCTTTAGATCAGTGGTTCTCAAATTTTAGTATGCATAGCATTACCTGAAGAGTTTGTTAAAAACAAAAACAAAACAAAACAAAAAATCACATTCTTAGATCCCTCCTCCATAAATTTTAATTCAGTAGATTTGGGGTGGCACCTAAGAGTCTGCATTTCTCATAACCTGCTAGGTGATGCTGATGGTGCTGGTCTATATATGACACTTGTACATTTTTCTAGACCAAGCGCTTCCATTGCTGTGCACATGAATCACTGGAGCTCACGTTCAAATGCAGATTTTTATTTAGTAGGTCTGCTGCATAGCCTGAGATTCAGCTTTTCTAACAGGCTTCCAGATGTCCCTGGTCCATGGACCACATTTTCAGTATGTAGATCTTCAATGGCCATGCTGCCAGAGACGGCTTATGAAGTGAATCAGTGGGTCTATGCCTGACCTAGCAATAAGGGCTTTTTTTTTTTTTTTAAGATTTTATTTATTTATTTGAGAAAGAGAATGAGAGAGAGAGAGAGCATGAGAGGGGGGAGGATCAGAGGGAGAAGAAGACTCCCTGCCAAGCAGGGAGCCCGATGCGGGACTCGGTCCCGGGACTCCAGGATCATGACCTGAGCCGAAGGCAGTCGCCTAACCGACTGAGCCACCCAGGCGCCCCAATAAGGGCTTTTTTGATCTCAAAGAGACCTAAGTATCACTACATACCCTAAGCCCAGACTGGCTGCAAAATAATCAACTGGTAAACTTTTATTTAAATTTAGATTCCAGGTCCCTCCAGTGAGAAATTGATCCACTGAGTTTGGACAGGGGTCTGGGAATTAAGTGTTCAGACAACTCTTTTGTCAATTTGGGGGCACAGGTAAGTTTTGGAGCCACTACTTTGCATGCCATAGATGACACACGGGCGTTCTTTCTTGGATTCATCTGGTCCCTTTCCAAACCATCCATCTTGTCAAGACACATGTAGTTGCATTGACCTTTTATATGATGGTGCTGCATGCTGTGGGCCATGCAGAAATGAATCAGGAGTTGAATCAGAGATGATCCTATCTCTCTAGATCTGAAATCCTGGTGAAAGATGCAGATATAATAACACATAATCCCTATAGGAAGTCAGAGAAGGAAAAGATTGCTTTTCTTTCTCTGTTTACTCCTTTTTAGAAGTTAAATTTAAACGTTTACTCAATAGGAAACTTCCCTTTCAAGAAGAAATCTCACAAAAGCATAAAAATGCCAAGGTGATGGTTTTCCACATAACATATAAGTCATAATATGGGTTTTGCATATGGATTGTAGTGCCGATTATTAGCTAGGTTTATAACACAACATGTTCATTACACAGCATATATGACAGTAGGAAATGAACACCACCTAGAGAACCATAACTTGGTTCATTCTTTGACTTTGGGGGAATTTCAATTTGTAGCCTTAATGATATACAACTGTAGTTTCTGCATTTTAAGTAATGTGCCAATTTCAGTCTTGTTTTCTGAAATTCTCATTCTATATGGCTTTCTATACAGGGTGTAAAAGTTACAAAACGCTAATAATAATAATGTAAGTGATATGTTTACCATCTGCTGGATGGTGCTATTCACTGTCATTAAGATTCTGAAAGAACCACTTGAGAAAACGGAATAATGAAGAGGAAAAAGAACTGTAATCAAGCATAAAAGCACTTTTCGAAGAGGGAACGGAGACATCTATCAGCAGTGACCTTTCTAACACTGATGTTGGGCCAGGACTGTAATTGTCCATCATTCTTTTCAATGGTCAATACTCTGCTCACCACAGCTCATTCTTTCGATACCATCGATCCCTTTAACAACCTTGGCTGGCAATCACTCTTTATAAGTTACGAAGTTAGTGGCGTTCTTTCTGTCCCGTTTTGTGGTTCACAGTTAGACAGTCTCAACATTCTGTGTGTTGATGAATGCAGCCGGTTAAGTGAATTAGGGAATTCCACAGGTGGTAAAGAGTGGTTTTTAGGCAGGACATTGTACTGATTAAAAGGATGCGTGGATATAAACTGGCAGCCTCCCATCATTGCTAGAGAACCCGACCTCCACTTTTAAAGGAGTTGGCCGTGCAGGTTCTCTGGATTTGGTCATCTCTCCCCCTGCAGGATGGTTAGAAATATTTCAATGCTGCTGTGGAACTTATTTCTTATTCTTTTGGAGTATTCTTAAGGAATAAGAAAGTCATACAGTTTCTAATAAAATATTTCATAAGATGTTAGCATTTTCCAGTTTATATACATTGTCCCCTTCAATTCTTACAACAGGTCTGTATGATAGGCATGATAAATGTTTTATTTGAGGTTTTACAGATGAGTAAATTGAGTCTTGGGAAGGTTAAAGACAAGAATGGTCACAACCTGGCCACCTTATGCATTACGAAGCAACTTAAAGTGGCACAAAAAGAAATGATGTTAGGACATTAAAACCTTCATTTTCTGACTCTGTACTTTTCCTTTATATCATTTTGCCCTTGATGTTATCTTTATACCATATTAAGATTTGATTTTTTGTGTTTTTTAAATAAAAAAATGCTGAAAATATGCTGTGACATCAAGCCCTAGAATCAGTTATTTATGATGTTTTGACTGGGGGAGGCACCAGTTTCCATATTAACCATTCTAATGGAGCATTTAACTGCAGCTCTGAAAAGAAAACCGGGAGAATGCAATTATATTTAATTCTATTTATTTGCAGCACAGTAGTGATATAGGTGAATTGCAACCAACTTAGAGTTCATATTCATATTTTTTAATCATTTGGGCCATTGTTCACACACAATCTGTCATCAGCTTGAAAATTCAATTAAAGATGTGGAGACCTTTTATTTGATGTAATGGTTCTGTTGGAGCAGATGAATTTGAATTTTTTTTTCCTTCTATGAGAAGGTTTTACTCGGGATACTAAAAAGAGGGGACGCATCTGCGGCACCATTATTCTACCTGATTGATTTCCATTAGAATAAATCATCAATCCTTCTGGTCCACCCAAGTGGGTGAATTCACTTTGCTCTTATTCCTGATGGTGATGATCATGGACAGGTACTGAGAACTTACTGTGAGTCAGATACCATTCTGAATACTGTGTGTATACTTGTGCATAATCCTCCCAACAACCTTGTTGGGTAGTTCCAGTTATTATCCCCATTTTACAAATGAGGAAACTGAGAATCAGGCTAGTTCTGTGACTTTCCCAAGTTGGCACAGCAGGTAAATGGTAGAACTGGAATTCATTCACTGGTTCTCCAGTTCCAGCACCCATCCTCTTAGAGATCAGTTTATGCTGCCTTTCCTGGTATTATAAAGTAAAGCTGTGGACATCTCGGTGTTCTTACTGAAGAAATCTCTTCTGACCTTGGTGTCCTGTGTGAACTTAAGATCCTATGTCTGACATTACTTGGATTCCTTCTCACCAAAATCATTCTAACCACTCCTTTATGGGTCAGGATAATGAAAACTATTTCAAGGGCATGCCCAATGTGTTGGCTACCTCTTTAAGGCTAAAGATAGCTGTTTCTTAATAACATAAGATGACAGGTTATGCCCATCTTTCCTACTTACTTTCTAATTGTCTTTGCCTCACATTTAACACTTGCTAGGTACTAAGCACTCTTAGCATGTTATGTATATTAACTGATTCAATCTTCAGCACAGCCTTATGAAGTAGACATGACTATATCCTTATTTTACAACTGAGGAGACTGACTTAGAAAGTTGAATTAGGTTGTCCCAGCTCTAACAGGGGGTTCAAAATAAAGCTGGGATTTAACTTAAGAAATCTGACTCGATTCTCTCTTCTTTAGCTTATCCTCAAGGGATTCATTCATGTTTGCCCATTTAAAGTCCATCTTGGAGTACCACTGTCACAAGAATTGGTGGCGCACTTTATAAAGCTAGAGCTTTGGTTTTTTTAATTATTTATTTTTATTTTTTCTTCTTTTGAGGTATCACTGACATACAAGACTGTGTAAGTTTGTACAGTGTGTTGGTTTGACACATTTATTATACTGCATGATCACTTCTTTTTTATGTTGAGAAAGGTTAGGATGTAGTATCTCAGCAACTTTGAAGTTTCTAATACAATATTGTTGATTATAATCACTATGTTGTGCATTAGATCTCCAGAACTCATTTATCTACTAGTTGCAAGTTTGTACTCTTAAATATCTCTCCAATTCCCCCACCTCCCAGCCCCTGGTAATTATTATTCTACTCTCTGTTTTTGCAAGTTCAGGGTTTTTTTTAGATTCCACATATAAGTGATATTATACAGTGTTTGTCTTTCTCTGTCTGATTTTTCCCAACATCATGCCTTCAAGGTCCATCCATGTTGTTGTATGTGGCAGTTGCCTCTCTTTCTCTTGCTCCCTCCCTCTCTTCTTGAGCAGTATACTTTTAAATATAAATCAGATCATGTTACTGACAAACCCAAAACCATTCAGCAGTTCCTTTCACTTTAGGGAAAATATAAAGCTAGAGGTTCTCAGTGTCCTATTAGGCTATAGATGTGTCACAAAACAAACAAACAAAAGCTCTAATAGCATTTCAAAGAGTCATTTGTGAATGATTCATTTCTTAATTCAAAAGTGAGAACTTTCAACCTTCTCTAAGTCATGACATTTTAACGACTTGGATTCTGATGTGTTCTCTTGAGGGTGAGAGAATGGAGTATAGTTAGAGCAAACTCATGGAATGACAACCGGGTACATATACAGGGAGCATAGCCTGCTCCCCGGAAAGCACCATCTGATAGGATCACAGCAGCATGAAGGCTGGAAAGAGCTGTCCTAAAGCATTTCATCTTTGAAGAGGAGAATTGTTGGCCTTCATTCTCTAATGAGCGAAGTATTTGCCCAGTATACACAATTTCATGGACAAGCTTCCCCACCTTTTCTTTCACTGAGTCAGTCTGAAGTATATCAGATTCCAGGTTAATTGATTTTGGGTCTACTGTGTCTAAGCCACAGATCAGCTAGTTCGTGGAAAGAGCCTTCGACTTTGAGCTTGAAAGTAGATGAATGGGTTCAGTTTGTTGTGTGGTATATACTAGAGCTTTGGGCATATACATGTCAAATTTCTCTGAACCTTAGTTATACTCATAATCCATAGGAATAAAAAAAGTCATACTGTATACACATTTTACCTTTTGTTTGACTTTAGAAGATAACCTTCTTCCTTACAGCTGTGATTCCACTATATTATAAAATTCTCAGGATAGCAGACAGATGTAATTTATTTTATGATCACAGAGGAGTAATACTCAAATGAGCAAACTCTGCACATAAGCAGGAACACTTGAGACTGTTCTGCCATTTACAACTAATGCAAAAGGTCAGAGAGCCCTGAATCTATATATATCTTTTGTTCTTTCTTTTATGTTTTCTAACATACTGATTCTCAAGCTTTAGTATACATAAGTATCACTATTTAGGGTTACAGACACCAAGCCACGTTGTCCTACTTTGTGGGAAATGCAAAGGATTTTTATCATAATTTATGCATACTTTTAATATTATCTCTAAATTTAATAAAATCTCCATCCTCCTTGTAATATAAAACTCCGTGGCATTACTATATTCCTGGGTGCATTCTGGCCCCGGTATTTACAGTGAAAGCTTCTAAATGCTTCTGAGCCTCAGTTTCATTTTCAGTAAAATGGAGTAACAAACCCACCTTGATCTTTTTTTGTGATGACTGAATTAGTCAAGACTATATCTACATTAAAGGTGTTGCATAATACCTGACACATTGTAGGTACTTGACCAGTGTTACTTTCCTTCCCAGCTCACTCCTCCCTACCGCTATTTTACGCCATAAGGCAGGAATGAGTGTTCTTTCCTGAGTTAAAGGGCATGCAGCTTTTTTCATTTGCCACTAACTTGCTTTTATACATTGTATCGCTGCACAATTTGCAAAATACTCATTTATTAGTTGAATCCTCTTGGATGAATGGTTGTGCATTTTCACATATCTTTTTAGGTAAATACTGTAAGTTAGGGGTGCCTGGGTGACTCAGTCGTTAAGTATCTGCCTTCGGCTCAGGTCATGATCCCAGGGTCCTGGGATCGAGCCCCGCATCGGGCTCCCTGCTCGGCGGGAAGCCTGCTTCTCCCTCTCCCATTCCCCCTCCTTGTGTTCCCTCTCTCACTGTGTCTCTCTCTGTCAAATAAATAAAATCTTTAAAAAAATACTATAAGTTAAAGGATGGATACATCAACTATAACCAGAAGCCAAGACTGAGATTTCCTTAGGAGAACACCTGTTGCTCCATGTGATGTTATTTGAAACTGGCCAGGTTGACATTAAGCTTTTGATATTGAGTCTTTATAGATGCCCACATCCACCAAAGAATTTTAAAGGGGAAGAATTTGATGAGATTTGAGTCTTTCTATGTTTTTCAGCCCACCAACCTTAATTATACTTTACTGATGTCAGAAGACACTTGAAAGAGTGTGTTCCTACTAAACACTTATAAAAGTTATTGGATTATTAATTTTTTCAGCACTTTGGAATTAAAAATAAATGCTAGCACTGTACATTCATCAATCCCTGCACCAAAATTTTCAGAATGGTCAAAACTTTAAAAAATGATAATATTAAGTGTTGTGAGGATGTGTAATAAATGGAACTTTCATATTTTGCTGGTGAGAATGTCAAATAGTAAACCCCTTTAGAAAACCAGCAATCATTAACAAAACCTATGCCTCTTCTGTGACCCAGCCTATGTTCATAAGATATGGATGTCTATGTCTTCAAAAAGACATGCACGTTTTTAGTATCTTATTTACAATAACTGATACTGAAAACTATCCAAATGTCTATCAACAGGAGAATGGGTAATCATGATATGTTCATATGATAGAAGACTAAACAGCAATAAAAAATAAATTACAAATACATTCAAAAGCATGGGTGAAACTCAAAAACGTTAGGATTTATGAAAGTGAGGTACAAAATAGTCCATAATGTATAAATTCATTAACATGAAGTACAAGGACCAGTGAAACCAATCTATGCTGATGGCAGTCAAAATAGTGTTGAATTCTGGAGGTAGTGATAACTGGAAAGGGGCACAAGGAAAGGTTCTGGGGGATAAACATGTTCTAACTTGATGGTGCCATTATTTGACACATATGTGTGTGTGTATACAAATTAATGAGTATGTGCTTTAAAGATTTGTAGATCTTGTTATATTTCCCTTATGCATCAAAAGCTCCAAATAACCTATATATTGTCTTAGAAGAGATTTATTAATATATTACAGGGAATGAGTGATTTTATGTAAAACTTTCTGAATACTCCATTTCTTCAACAAATATGTGACATGAAAAAAGGGGGTAAGAGGTAACTATTGCAGATTTAAAAGTATTGAGTAGACTTATCAGTCAAATGCAATTTATGTGGATTTTGTTTGGGTCCTGTTTGTTTTTTAACTGAAGATATTTTTTTGAGTCATTGGGGGAAAACTGAACAGGAGTTGATTGTTAAATATTAAGGGTTTATATCATTTAGTGGGGTGGGGTAATGGTATCATGACTCAAGATAAAATGATTGGCATTAAATATGTCACCTGGTAAAGAGCAAACAGTTATGAAATAAGAATAACGCCCAAATGTTGTATTTTAGGAAACAAAGTCCACTTTTATGACTTAGGTGACTAAAACAAGTAGTATAAAAATAATAAAAAAGTGTCAGGATGGGATGAGGGCTGAGTTAATGAGTCTGTTTTTTGAACCACAACTTGATGTACCAATGAGAGGAGATCACCAGCTCTGTGGGCCAAGAGCTCACCACTGAGGTCTGAACCGGAGAGGAAGATTTAAGGATCTCCAGTCCTTCCATTTGCAGCTCTTGGTTTGAAAGAAATCAGATAAAGAGAATATTTTGAGGAAACCAACAAGCTGGCAGAAGCTGAAGACCCTTAATATGCAAAGAATAGACAAAGGGAATGGATAGACTAGAGCAGGCTAACAAGGATGAAGGAGGGTGACCCGGGAGGGGGGAAAAAAAAAAGCAGAAAGCCCAGGAAATTGAGGAATTGCTAAAAGCATCTTCTGAATTTCATTCAACAACTATTTTCAGAGCACCTCCTACCTATCTAGCCACTGGAATTGAACCGTTGAGAGGTCATTGCTGACACTTTCCTGGGGCTGTCCCAGGACAGACACCAGGTTGTAGTAATCAAGACCCTGAGTATTACCTCTTACCAGAAGGGTAGGTAGGAGAGAAAGAAGAGTAATCCCTTGAAGAAAATTTGAAGCACTGTCTACCCCTTGTGCTGATAGACCAGGAGGACGCCATCTTCCTGGGAGAGCCAGGCACCCCACACTTCTAACAGCACCATCCTCCATGCTCTGCAGTTGGAAAAGAGGCTCATGGCATTTCAAGCAGGGAAATTCAGCAGTGGCAGTGTCCCGCAGTCAACCCCACTGCAAATAAAAATGCCAGGAAATAGCCATTTCTCTGGCCTAGACTTAAAAGTGACCTGCTTTCATATTTCCTTGGGCTCCGCATGCGCAAGTGGAGACCCTACGTGCCACGTCTCAGCCCACAGTTAATTTACTTTCCTTTTATTTTTCCTGATTCCTTGAAATATCACCTTCCTGAAAACCCGTGTGCATAATGGAAAAGCTGACATCAGCCAGAGTGGAGTGTAGCAGCCCAAATGAGGCTCCTGTTATTGCCCTATTACACAGGGAACAGCCTTCTCCTTGCCCTTCATTCATCACCTGCAAACTATGAAAAGCTAATCGAGCTGCTTTGTTTTAATGGCAGCTGTTCCACCCTGACCTGCACTGGTCTCCCACTCGGCTCCAGGAGCAAACAGATGAGTTCCATTTGGAGTTGAAGTTATTGCGCATGAAAGTCACAGTTAGGGCCAACAAGATTTTTTCTTTGCCTTCATGGGATGGAGAGCATGGCTCACCATTCTCTTTCCCTTGAAGTGCAGAACAGGACACCTGGCTAATGGGTGAGAACTGTGAGACCATCTTACCACACTTTTCAGACTGAAGGACCTCAGCTTTGCATTGTCCCTCCTGCTAAAGGCTTTAAAGATCCCTCCTGATGTTCCCATGTGCATTTTAAGTGTGTTAAATATCTGTCTGAGGAAATGATTTCAATAGAGGACACTTCCTAGCTTGTGTCACATACTCTATACACTTCCAATGTGGACTATTTATTATCCCTCCCTCCACCACGCCCCTGAAGTGAGGCCCATTTGTGAAATCTAATTATGCCTACGTATTTCTTTTTTAGATCTTTTAATGGGCACATTTCTCATGTCTGTAAGATTTTTGTTTGGTAGTGGGTTTTGTCTGGTTTTGTTTGGGCAGGGGGGGTATTTTCCTGAGAGCCTCAGAGCGATTAGAGTCCTTTGATTCCTTTATTTATTTATTTTTAAAGATTTTATTTATTTATTTGACAGAGAGAGACACAGCGAGAGAGGGAATACAAGCAGGGGGAGTGGGAGAGGGAGAAGTAGACTCCCCGCTGAGCAGGGAGCCCGATGTGGGGCTCGATCCCAGGACCCTGAGATCATGACCTGAGCCGAAGGCAGACACTTAATGACTGAGCCACCCAGGCGCCCCTCAAGTCAGTGTTTTACTTGGTAAACATGTCTGAGACCATGCATCCCTGGCTGCTAAGCACCATGGTGGACAGGGCTAGAAAGGTAACAGCTTTATTTTGAGCAGGGGGCAAAGACAAGGCAGCACTTACAGCTACATTGTAACTAGATCCTGCATCTCCTTTATTTTTTTAAACACAAACTTTCAGGGGACACTGCGGGAGACAATGTAGACTCCCTTTTGTGAAGCCCTGTCCTTGGGTTCTGAAAGCTTTTGCTCTCATTTCCCATTACTTTTCTCTCTGGTCATGGATGATCTACCTTCTCCTTGCAGGGCTGAGAGTTCATGGCTGCTTCTAATTCAGAATTAGCAGATAGAGAAAAATATGCTCCTTGAGGTGATAATTCTCCTGCATTTGCCGCTGCTCACCTGTCACAGTGTAAAACAGAGTGTGGCTCTGGGCCCACATGTGATGCCTGACATTGCCACAGGCACAAAAAGAACATTTACTTTTTTTTTTTTTTAAGATTTTATTTATTTATTTGAGAGAGAATGAGAGACAGCACGAGAGGGAAGCGGGTCAGAGGGAGAAGCAGACCCCCTGCTGAGCAGGGAGCCCGATGTGGGACTCGATCCCGGGACTCCAGGATCATGACCTGAGCCGAAGGCAGTCGCTTAACCAACTGAGCCACCCAGGCGCCCCAGAACATTTACTTTTTTAAGCAGCTTTGCTAAGATGGAGCTATCCTTGGGCTTGTATTTGTGTTGAATCTAAAGGAGTTGGTGAAAGCAGAAATGAGGCAAATAAAATGCAGATCGGCTCTGGGAAACTTCCATTTTGTCGGCTCAGCTTACTGGAGAATTGGCCCATGGAAGATTATGTCGCCATTTGCACCGCGTTAGTGTGGCTGTTTGTCAAGTGAGACTAGAATTCTTTGTATTTGTATTCTTATCTAGTTCCCGTTTCTAACGATGTCTCTTCTCATTTCTCATCCAGGCATTTTTCCCTCTCTGCTCTCAATGCTAATATCTCCCCGTCCTGTTTTTCAAATTAAATATCGTACTTAAAATATTAATACCGCTTGCTCTTTGATGCTTTGTTTATTCGTCTTATGCAAAACGCAACAGTGAGCCCTCCATCTGTATTAAATGCTACTGTATGGGCAGACACAATGACTTATTAATGACTGTTCCATGATATGGAGAGCAAGGGCTTTATATGATCATGCAATTCTTATTCAGAATGTTCCACCGGTACTACCCTGTAGGGAAAAAAATGAAATGTGTCTGCCTTTTCAAAGGAAAAATGACTTGCCTTGTGAAGACCACGGTAGAGATAACGAAGCATTTAAACTAGGCCAAGTTACTTGCGTCCCCAAGGAAGTCAGCTCATATCTTAAAGTATTTGGGTGTGTAAATTTTTGTAACATTTATTGAAATGGAAACCACATACCATAAACATATAGCTCAATGAATTATCACTAAGTATATATAAGTACATAGCCACTGCTGGGGTCACAAAATAGTGTATTTTTAAGATGTTGTGTTCATGTCTCTAGCCCATATTCTTTGGGTTGCTTCCACTTTTTGTATGATCTATAGCTCTTGTTTATATACATTCTTTGTAAGGGCTAGATATGAATTCTCTGTGTACTGTATGTGCTAATAAAAGCCCACTCTGTAAGCTGAATTTTCATTGTTTTATTGGTATCTTTTGATGAATAGAAGTTCTTAATTTTATTGTGACCCAATTTATCAAGATTTTCTGCTGTGGCTAATGTCTTTTTGTAGACTATTTTAAAAATGTCTCCCTATCCCAAAGTCATAGTCTCCACATGAAGGTAGTCTACACTTTCACTTCCCAGAAGATTTACTGCTTGTCCTTCATAGTCAGATCTAGATTCACCCCCAAATTTAGTTTGGGTGTTAGCATGAGAACCATGGGAAACCACTAGAATATCCTTAGAAGAGGGCTGGCATGGCTAGTTTATATTGAATAAGGACCTTTTTGGCTGCTGTAGGGAAGATGGAGAAGAGTGGAAGAGGGGAGAGTATTTTGAATATTCTACCTCAATAGTTCAGATAGTAATGATGATGGCTTGGATGTAGGTGGTAACAGTGAATGTGGAGAGGAGTGGTCAGATCTGAGATATGTTTCAGAGGTGAGCCTTCAAGTTTCACAGGTGGTGATGAGAAAAAAAGACAAATTAAAGATGCCTTGCTGGTTCTCAACTTGAGCTACTGGGTGAGTGACGGTATTACTGATTTTGATTGTGCAGACAAAAAAAAAAGAAGAAGAAGAAAAGATTTGTAGGGCAAATAAAGTGAAAAAAATAGGTTTTATTCAGGTTAAGTTTGAGATGATTCATCTGAGTAGAAATGAATGAATGAATGAATGCATGCATGCATGAACCAGTAGACTTGTACCTGATAAGCAAGCAAGTCAGTGGTAGGATTAGAACACCCAGGTGTTTCAACCCTATGTTTAGGACTTTTCTCCTAACATAACCCAGAGAAAATTCCATTGAACTTCTTACAAAGTATTATGGGAAAACAAAGTAAGATCTTCTAGTCAAGTAATTTTGGATAGTTTTTATACTAACTCTCTTGATGACTTATTACACGCATTACTTAAATCTTGGGGAAATTCTGCAAGAAAACAATACTACTTTGACTTTACTTAACCTCGTATTTCTCCAATTTATTTTTTCTACAAAAGTGTTTTTTGAGGAAGACCTGTTAATATTCCTCAAAACTAGTATTAGTATTCTGTGAAACAATCTTCAGGAAAAGTTATTCATCAGTCCATTATCGTATGAACACACGTACACACTGGAGACTTACTGCAACACTCAAAAAATAAGCAACCAGTCAACATGATGCTTGATCAAATTTGTCTATTTCTGCAATCTTATGCAAGTGGTAAAATGTCTTTTAACTGCCCTTTGTGAAGGGCAGTTCCCCTGTGTCATAATAATTGAAAATTAAGAAGTTACAGAGTCATAATTAAATTGTCCCCTTTGAACCTTTGTTGATTGAAGTTGCATATTAACCACATCCCATTCAGGCATCAGTAGCAGGAAATATTCTGAACACCAACTGCTACAAGATAACATAACAAGCTTTGACAGCTTCCTAATTACCTGACTACCCAGTAGTTAAAAACACTTAAATACTGTAGCAATTCTCCTCTTTGCACATAAGTCAAAAGGTATATCTAATTTACTTTTTAATTGATATCTATATTGCTGCTTTTAAAAGAATATACACTCCCCGGTATGTTCAACTATTAATTTGTAACCTTTGATCTGCATGTGAGAAATAATTATAAAAGAGAAATTACTCGTTATCAAGCACATGGATGTCAAGCATAGATAAATCTCAAACTGCAACCCAAAATGAATTGAACCATTTTTTTAAACACTCTCCTTTTTTTCCTGAAGCTCTAACTCACTTTCAATTTAATTTCAATTTCAATTATGTGTTGTATTTCACCATGAGCTTTATTTTTCTCACCTGTAGAATGGGGAAAATAATGGTTTTAGGGTCGTCGTGAACATCAAATTCAAGGGATGCATGTAAAAGGATTAGAGCAGAATCTGGCCCCAGTACAATGTTCAAGGAATGTTAGCTCTGTCCATCTCAGTTCTAAAGACTTTTGGATTTGACAAGATGGGTTCCACATATATTTGTTCAATTGAAATAACATTAAACTCACATTGAAGTTTCCCTTATTACTTTAGTAGACTAAGAGGTATTTAGAACCAGAGTCATACACCGTAAGATACTATCTCATCTTAGACACAATTGGCAATGTAATTATGAACAATTAATGGACCTAAAGACATCTTCGAGAGCAATGTTATAGCTTCCACGTACACAGTAGTCTTTACCTGCCTAGTGCTGTGCTAAGCCCTTTATAGGCATGATCTCAGTTATCTCCATAGTAGCCCTATCAGGTGGGAAGTATTTTAAGTCCCATTTTACAAGAAAACCAAAATTAGGCCCAGAGACTCTAAGACCAAAGAGCTAGTAAG
>NC_138369.1:30304926-30315923 GCF_054177405.1 Leptonychotes weddellii
CATTCTTCCCCTCCTGCTATCTTTTCTTCTTCTGTTTTTTTTTTTTTTAACATATATTGCATTATTTGTTTCAGAGGTACAGATCAACAGTCTTGCACAATTCACAGCGCTCACCATAGCACACACCCTCCCCAGTGTCCATCACCCAGCCACCCCATCCCTCCCACCCCCCACCACTCCAGCAACCCTCAGTTTGTTTCCTGAGATTAAGAATTCCTCCTATCAGTGAGATCATATGATACATGTCTTTCTCTGATTGACTTATTTAGCTCAGCATAACACCCTCCAGTTCCATCCACCAGACCCCATACTCTTAACCACTCTAAGTACTACTATTGAAAGAATCTTGTAGAATAGGTCATTGTATAAAAGAAGGAGTGAGAGCAGAGGAGGATCTACATGTAAGGTAGTGCATATCAACACATGTCCATTCCCTACCAAAAGAATCTGGATCATGTTTAAAGAATTTGCAAAGTATTATAACCCAACATGATGTTTGTGTCCCTAAAGCTACAAATCCTACTAGATCGAATAGTTCCTTCCAAATAAATATATTTATTTAGAGAATCCTGGGTCAGTGGCTATACAAGGAATAACAGAATTAAAATGCTTTCCCTGCCTTTAAAAAGCTAGTAGTTTAATGGGGAGATAATATGGTGGCAGGTGTATAATATTTTTCCATAAATATAAGGGGGCTGGCTGCATGAACCACAGGGCATTTTAAACCAGCAAGGAATATAACCACTGGTAGAACATGAGGCAGCAAAACCATTCTTAAGGGAAGTGAAGAAGGAGAATGTGGACATTTGTGGAAAGTGTTTTAGAAGAGATGGTTCTTCATCTGGTAGGATTAAAATAGGTAAACTAATTGGAAAATTTAGTTACTTTTGTACACAAGAAGATGAGTATGGCATGTACTCATCATTTGTTCTGAGGAAACTCAAGGTAGTCAGCCTTTCTGGAGGTAGATACCCTAGGATGTGAGCAAAACTAAGTTCCCAGGACAGCAGTTTACATTTGATGGAAAGGAAGCTTTTCAAGATTCTTTAAAAAGTTGCACAATTCCCTTGACTTTTGTCAAAAAGTCCCTTGACTTTTGTAAATTTGTAAGGATGCTAAGAATGGTTTCAGTGAAATTTCAGAGAAATTTACCTTTTAAAATCTTTAGAACATTATTTCTGTGTTTTTGCAAATAGGGTTTCAACTTTCATTCATGGCATATACTCTTCTCTTACCATTTTTCTCTCCCAGCCACAATCAACCTGGGCATCAGCTATAGTTCTTTTCTATACACATTACATCCAATGTGGTATATTCTTACTATTCAATTAAATGTATTTAGGTCACATTTAGCTTATCTAGAGATTGGAATAAGGACCAGGCATCTGTCTACATTTCCCATACCATCTTCTCTATGGCTCTTCTTCTTGGTCTTCTTTCGCTCATTTGCCATTCTTCTTTCCAGAAATGTTTCAAAACTGATGAGATTCTCATATGCATGTAGTTTGGGTTTCATGTGTTTTCGTGAAATTTTGGTCCTCTCTTTTTTCCCATCTTGTGAAAAAGCTCCTAGAAAACAATGACCCCATCCCCATTCTCATCCACAGTTTATAGTAAGAGGCATTTTATTGACTAATTCCCTTTTCTTCCCTCATGAATTCCAAAAGCTACATGTTCAATCTCATACCTTCTTTAAACTGTTAGTATAAAAGAATAGCTTTCTTTTTTTTTTAAAGACCTTAGGTTTATACTAACAACTGTAACCTGATTGATAGCTAAAAAACTAGAAGACTCAATTCTCTGTAGCCCAAAGGTGCTTAACTCTTCCTGGTTGATTGGATGCTTTAATTGTGTAATGAAAGTTATAGATCCCTCCCCAGGAGGAAAAATAATCATATGCAGACAAAATATAGGAACAACACCACAATCTTCATAAACTTTCTGATATTCACTCCCAAACCCCAGATTAAGAATCCCTGTTATCACCCCCTTTCATTTTCTTGGTATTGCCTAGAATATAGGTTCACAGTACATACTCAGGATCAATGGATAAGGGTTCAAACCTCAACCTTGTCTCTTTCTAATATCTGATCACAGGCAAACTGTCCACTCCTAGTCTCATGGTTAATGTAAGCATCTATGTCTTTGGGTGTCCATAAAGGATTAAATGAGATATTGCATATAACAGGGTACAGCTTATTGCCTGGCACGTGGGCTTAATCAATATTAGCTATTATTCTCTTCATAAAACTTTTGTATTACTTAGTATCTAACGCTTTTCAGTGGAAATGGAAGACAAGGCAAAGAACCTGGTCTTTGGAGACTACTGGGGGAAACTAAAGAGCAATTTTCAAGTTGAGAACCAGGGTGAGAAAGGAACCTTTCATTTTATTTTGAGGCCTGCCAGGGGATGCTCCCTCTTGCCCTCTTATGAAAGAGGTCAGGGAGAAAGGCAATCCTTGCCAAAAAACACAAAGAAGCAGAACTTGATCAAAGCGGAGAATCTCTCTGCAACACTATCAATTAAGATTTAGGATTTTTTTGTTCATTTGCTGCAAAATATATTCAGAGAAACATTATCAAAATGTTCTCTCAGCAGTTAAGAAAATTGTCTCTAATTTGATTCTTGCTCAGGTCTTCCCTTCTTTTAGGGAATACCTTACAGTATCTGTAATTGTCAAAGTATGCAATAAGCAACAAAAAAAATTCAAATTTTAATATTCTACACCCAGTTCTCCCAGTAGTTAAGGAATGGATAGGACTGTGTAATCCAAAACAACATTACCTAAGATAAGTAAAATGTAAGCCACATATGTAATTTTAAATTTTCATGTAGCCACATTTTAAAAAGTTAAAGTTAAATTTGTTATATTTTATTTCATCCAATATATCCAAAATATCATTTCAACACATACTCAGCATAAAAATTCATTAATGAGGTATCTTGCATTCTTATTTTTACACCAAGTCTTGAAATCCATTGTGTCTATTATAATGCATCCATATTCTGATATGAAATTTTCAGTGATAAAAGTAAAATGCAGTTCTGCCAAAACAATTAGAATGTGTTTATTTTTATCTTTTTAATTAGGTTGTGTTTAGAGGAAAAATATTTTGTATTATTTTTATTTCTTAAGTTAAATAAAATCCGAACTCCTTTTCCTGAGTGACATGGCCATGTTTCAAGTGCATACGGGTCACAGGTGGCCAGTGGCTGCCATATTAGAAAGCACAGGTTTACAGGGAAGAATGTGAACTTAGAGTCAGAAGCTCTAGATCTGAATCCTGTCTCCCATTTACTCACTGTGTGTCTTTGTGCAACTTGCTTACCTTCTCTGAGCCTCAGTTCTTTTGGCCTTATACAGCCCCCTAAGTTGTTAAGTTTTCTCTGAGTGTTGAATGAGATCATGTAAGAGAAAGAGCTATAAAATGAAATGTAAACATAAGGAATTTTAATTTAGTGATATGGAGAGAGTTAATTACTTAGGCCTTTCAAATCAGATTATACATTTGTGGAGGCTGAAACAAGTCATTTTTTCTATTGCTAAGATTGATTACAAATCCTAAAGTTAGGATTCTGTGGATTGGTGCCTTTTGAAAGCAGTTCATTGTCCTGCTTCCCATTAGAAAAATCAATGCTTTCCTCTTAACTTTAAGTTCTCAAGATATAGTTTTTAAATATAAAAGAAAACTTTTGAGGTTTTGAAGAAGAGTTTAAGTGGTAACATGGTCACAGTGCTGTGTGTGTGTGTGTGTGTGTGTGTGTGTGTGTGTGTGTTTGGAAAAGATACACATCACATTATTAAAAGTACCCCACAGATAGAGAATAAAAAACAAAAAAAAGAGGGTCTTTTCTGTTTTATTTCAAAGGCTTCTCTAGTATTTCAGTTTTAAACAAAGAACATAATATTATTTCTGTAATAAAAATCAGGACAGATGAAAAAAATCATTTGATATAAAGCAGAGGGCTCTGATTCTACATTTATAAGAGATCAAATTAATTATCTTTGGAGAATGAACCCTATTAATGCTCATGGGAATTAATATGGAGAAATCAATAAATCATAGCTGCTTTACTTCATGAAACCCAGCTCCATAGAGCAGTCCCTGTGAGACCCAACCCCACTATATAATCAGCGCTGGTGATTCGGATCACCTGCCCTCATAAATTTTTCCTTGGTTACATACTTGGCATCCATGGTTGTTGTTCCTATCTTCAGCATTTTAAAACATGTGTATGTCTCTCTGTGTGTATATCCTCTTGAATTTCAGCCTTGGCCTCTCTGAGGGATTATTGCCTGTTTGCTTGAATTGTTCCCAAAAGCCCCCTAAATGAATTTCTGTCACATGTGCCTTGAAATTTCTACGTAGACCACATAATTCCAAACATTACCTTGGATTTGATGAAAATCCATCTAGATGTTTTCATGCTAAGCAGCCACAGAAAGACAGAATCAGCTTTATGTATTCAGATTACCCTTGAAGAGAATACAAGGTAACAAGTGATTTTTGAGGGTTCAGAAAGACAACTACTCAAAAATAGCTTCTGTGTTAGCTTTGAGTCACCTTGCTCCTAGGTCTCTGTTGAACAGACTTGTCCAGATGGAAGCACTTTCTCCCTGAACATATGAGTGGCCCACCTGTGTGCTTTTATATTAATATAACTCTATTAATTAAATTAAATAATAATTATTGAAGGCTTACTTTCTTAGTTTGGGCTGCTCTAACACAATACCATAGACAAGGTGCCTTAAACCACAGAATTGTATTTCTCACAGTTCTGGAGCCTGGAAGTCTGAGGTTAGGATACAAGCATGGGAGGGCTCCCAGTAAAGGCCCTCTTCCAGGTTATAGATGGCTGTGTTCTCATCGTATCCTCCCATGGTGGAGAGCAGAGAGGCCAGGCCTCTCGCTCACGTCTGTTCTTATAAGGGTATAAATCCTATAGTAAGGACTCTACCCTCGTGACTCAATTACCTCTTAAGGGCCCCACCTCTGATCCTATCACTGTGGGAATTTAGGCCTCAACATGTAAATTTTAAGGGGACACAAACATCCAGTCTGTAGCACTTACCGTGTGCGGACACCATGCAAAGTGCTCGGGATGATGGTCAACAGACATGGCAGCTGCCCTTAGGAAGCTTGTTGTCCCTGAGGAGTCCTGTTCATCAAATAACCGAGTGGAAAAATTTAACCATACCAAACAGCATATAAAGGTGGAGGGCACAGTGAAATTAGAGGAGTTAGGAAGGAAATAACCTAAGTGGAGAAGTCAGGAAGGCTTCTATGATTGAAATAAGACCCAAAGTATGACAAAGTGCTAACCTGACCATGGGAGAGAAAAGGAGGGTGGATCTCCTGGGTCAGTGGAATAGCATGTGTGGAAGCTCTGAGGTAGAAGGTAGCAGGGCACATTCAAAGAAGCCAAAGAAAGCGCATGTCACTGGAGCTTAGAGAACAAGCATGAGTATAGCACAGAAGAAGTTAGGTGGGGGCCAGACCCTGTCAGACTTGGTAGGCTCTATCTCAAATGTTGTTAGGTGAAGTCTTTAAATCTAATCTGATCTTTTTTTAATACCCATTGTAATAGGGTATTCCTTTTCATTCGTAAGATTGTTAGGACGACTTAGACCATCACTAGCCCATCTTCAATTTTTTCAGCAAGCCAGGAATTAGAGTGGAACCTTCTCCTTAAGTCTTGAGAACAGCCACTCTCAATTCTGCATCTTCACCTGGAGCCACTTGTGAGATTAGCACATTAGATGTGCAAATTAGATGATAAGACCTCCTTCTCCAATTCCTGGGCATTCTAATTCCATAGATCTAGGATGGGCATAGCCATCTTTATCTTTTAAACCTTCTACTAGCCAATCTGATGGGCAATGTCTGGGCAATAATGTCTGGGCAAAAACTCAGTTTTGTGTTATCACCCTTTTATTTATAAAGAGTATCAACCTCAGTGGAATAGATGATATTACCAGTCACTTTTGGAAACTAGCTAATGGATAAGAAGTTTTCCAGCAAGATGTTCCTCTTCTGATATCAATGGGCTTTGTGACATTTTAGTTTTTGAAATTTCTGGGGCCTTCTATATTAAGAATATTTCTATAAATCATTCCCCTTCTTTTGCTTTCCTTGAAAAACACTGATTCTTTTTAAGTCTGTATTTACCCTGAAACTGAACTAACTCCATTCTTACAACAAGCTCAGTAATTGTAGCCTTTCAGATAGTGCCATTTTATCTTGTTTGTCCTTCAGTAAGAACTTCCTATCATTCAGATACTTTGTTGCAGTCAGTATTGTTTATACTTTCTGAACACTTCCTACGAACGACAAAGATGTTTCCTCTCCGACTAAATTAGTTCATTGGACCTGGAGATTTTTTTTCCCCGTCCTTATCTGCCAGTACTGTTCCATCTGTTATGTGGACTGAGGTATCTGTTCTTGCTGTAGCCTTCCCTGGATGGCTTGTGCCCACAGTCCCGATAAACAGAGCATGAGCCAATAACACAGCTACCTTGGCAACAGCCGGAGGTGGACACCAGTCCTGGCAGAGTCACTGAGATGCCTCTTGCAGGGATTTGCAACAGGGGTCCAACGTATCTAATTAGTTAGTTAGTTTAGACTACTTGAAGTAAGAGGTTAGGAATGGGGTTGGATGGGCCATAAATAGCAATGAACGAATAGTGTGTAGGTCATCTGCTGAGAAGCTGTTGCATGAGGGGAAGTCAAGGGAATGGGATGAAATGGAAAGAACAGGAGGAGACAGAAGAGAAGAAAATGGAATTGCAGCAGGGATGGACAGTCTGGGAGCTGACATAGTGGCATGGATAGAAAGAGGGCAGAAACACAGGAAAGGGGACACCTGGGCGGGGGGGCTCAGTCAGTTAAGCGGCTGCCTTTGGCTCAGATTATGGTCCCAGGGTCCTAGGATCGAGTCCCATATCAGGTTCCTTGCTCAGTGGGGAGTCTGCTTCTCCCTCTGCCTGCCGCTCCTCCTGCATGTGCTCACTCCCTCTCTCTCTGATAAACAAACAAATACAATCTTAAACACGCACACACACACACACACACAGAGGAAGGGAGGAAAACAGGGGAAAAAAGGGAGATTGAAGGAAAGAAGAATGTAGAAGAGATATCGGGGCAGAGAGACACAGGGAGGGAGAAGTGATGATACAGAGAGAAGTGGGCCAGAGAGAAGGAGACGAGCAGGAAAACGGGGCCACTGAGCAGTTGCTTTTACTTGGAAGAGTTTTATCCTGCCCTGAGTCTGTCGAGCTCTCTTTCCTGCCCCTGAATTCACTATCGGATTGATAGTTAGATCCAACCCCCCCTTTATCTTCCAAATATTATTTATTATTTATCTTTTCTCCTTCTCTATTTCATTAGTTTATTTGAAAGTTTATTTAGAAGTTTTGTTTTAAACTGAGGGTTGCCGGAGTGGTAGGGGGTGGGAGGGATGGGGTGGCTGGGTGATAGACATTGGGGAGGCTATGTGCTATGGTGAGCGCTGCGAATTGTGTAAGACTGTTGAATCACAGACCTGTACCTCTGAAACAAATAATACATTACATGTTAAAAAAAAAAAAAGAAGAAGAAGAAGAAGCAGGAAGGGAAGAATGAAGAGGGGGAAATCGGAGGGGGAGACGAACCATGACAGACTGTGGACTCTGAGAAACAAACTGAGGGTTCTAGAGGGGAGGAGGGTGGGGGGATGGGTTAGCCTGGTGATGGGTATTAACGAGGGCACGTGCTGAATGGAGCACTGGGTGTTATACGCAAGCGATGAATCATGGAACACTACATCAAAAACTAATGATGTAATGTAGGGTGATTAACATAACATAATAATAAAAAAAAATAGAAGTTTTGTTTTATTTCTCTTTTCCAAAATACTGACCCTTTGAAATGCCCAACTAACTCTGTAACTTGTTTTGTTGGGGTTTTTTTAACTTTGTTTTGAAAGAATTTTAGACTCACATAGTTGCAGAAACAGGACAGAGAGTTCCCATTACCCTTTCCCCAACTTCTCCCAATGATAACCTCGTACAGAACAGTGGCAAAATTAGCAAAACCAGGAAATTGACATTGGTGCAATTCTAGTAATTACAGATTTTACTTAGATTTCCCCAGTTTTTACATGCACTGGTTTGTTTTGTTTTAGGTGTATAGGTCAATGGAATTTTATCACATGTATATAGATTTGTGTAACCACTACTAAAATCTGTCACATCTTTTTTAAAAGGTGATACATTTGTATGGTTAAAAAATCAAAATAATATTAAAAGATACTCAGTGAAACATTTAAATCACAACTCTATCCCCCCATTCATCTTGTTCCCTGCCTTATATATGGTCACCTCACTATTTCATGTTTGCCTTCCATTCATCCTTCTTTTTTTTTTAATTTTTTTTATTAACATATAATGTATTATTTGTTTCAGGGGTACAGGTCTGTGATTCATCAGTCTTACACAATTCACAACACTCACCATAGTACATACCCTCCCCAGTGTCCATCACCCAGCCACCCCATCCCTCCCACCCCCCACCACTCCAGCAACCCTCAGTTTGTTTCCTGAGATTAAGAGTCTCTTATGGTTTGTCTCCCTCTCTGGTTTCGTCTTATTTCATTTTTCCCTCAATTCCCCTATGATCCTCTGTCTTGTTTCTCAAATTCCTCATATCAGTGAGATCATATGATACTTGTCTTTCTCTGATTGACTTATTTCGCTTAGCGTAATACCCTCTAGTTCCATCCACGTCGTTCCAATCCATTCATCCTTCTTTAAAACACAAGCAAAATATACATATTATAATGTGCATCCTCCTTATATAAAAGTTAGGTCATTTATGTAAATTATTCTGCCCCTCCCTATTTTCACTTAATCAGTGTTGGAGATCAGTTCATATCCTCACATGAAGAAGAGTTCCTCATTCTTTCATAAGTGCACAGTATCCCACTGTATAAACACTGCACCTTTAATTCACTTAAGCAATCTTTGAGTGGCTTTCTTTGCCAAAAAAAAAGCCACTATATATACACACACACATTTAATATATATATCTCACAAAACAAGAGTCTCAGAAAAAAGCTCGAGAGAAGCTTTCCAAATGCGCACAGTAAACTGGGGCACCTCTCTCAAGGGGGGAGGGGCAAAGTCGCCACGTGGCGGGGGCAGGAGAAGTAAAGCAGAACTGAAACTGTTATAGCAGGGCTGAAAAGATGGATTTTTTTTTAATCAAAGAGAACATCACCTGCACCATTTGAGATAACGGGGTCACAACTGAATTAAAAATTGGCATTGGAGACTCAGCAGCACTGTACAAACTGTCAGAAGTCTGTCAGATGAGTGAGAGTTGGTGCTTATGTGGAAAAGCAAGAAAGAACACCAGTTAGCTGTCTAGGCCACGTTGAAAGAACGATTGTTTCAGAATGATAGGATTAATTAAATATACATTTTGCAAAATCGACTGTTTGGGGGAAGTTTATTCAACTTTCTATTCTTAGTGCAGTTTCTTCTTCATTTTTGTTAATTACTCATTTATTATTTTATCTTTTGTGATAATCACAAAGTATTCAGAATTTGTTCTGGAATTTCTCTTAAGCATATGTGTGTATGTCTATAAACACAAACATAAATCCATCTAAGAGACATTCAGTGATCACCACCAGACATCAGACGTTTTCTTTAACCATAATTGAAAAGAAGGGATAAATACTCTTAGCTGGAGTTTGAGTGACCAAGGTAATAATTACATTAGACTTCCACTCATCAGTAAAAATATGAGAAATAGAGAGGTATTTATTCCTCAGCCAGCCCAGCGATCTTTTAGTGCTGTAGAGATTTCAAGAGTTCCCTAGAAAGGCTGTTAAATTCACTGAAGAATTTTTGAGCATCTCTCACGTGTCAGGCATTATACACATGTCTGGGAGAATTCCTACTCAAATAATCCCCTGGTCTCTCCTATCAAAATACACCATGACTGGAGCGCTGGGCTGGCTCAGTCAGTAGAGTATGTGACTCTTGATCTCAGGGTCATGAGTTCAGGCTCCACAATGGGCATAGAGCTTAATTAAAAAATATATATATATACATATATACATTTAATATCTATATTACACACAAACACACACCACATTTATCATGACCCCCTCATGCAGAACCTTTCCAAATAACAGCTAACCACTCTGAAAAATGAATGGCATTCATGTGCTGGTAGGTGACAATGGCAATGAGCTTTCCCAGCCACTTACACATCATGTTTTTCATTTTCTTCTTAGCTTTTATTTTAATTTCCGTCCTTTTATTCATTCGTTTACTTATCATTTACTCCCACATGAAAATGAAAGTTCTAAGAGCTCAGAGTCCTCGTCTATCTTGTTCACTGTTGTATCCCCCCACCTAGGACAATGGTGGGCACAGAGGAGGTACTTTCTAAACCCTTTTCAATGAATGGGAACAGACGTAGCAGGAAAGACCAGCTGACCAGAAATCAGGTCTCCCTGCCTTGACACTTCCTCACTGTATAAACCAGCAGGGAAAATAATCTTCTCTAAGCTTCAGTTTCTCCATTTACAAATGAGATTAAGGGGGTGCTTGGGTGGCTCAGTCAGTTAAGCATCTGCCTTTGGCTCAGGTCATGATCTCAGGGTCCTGGGATCAATTGGCATTGGGGCAATACTTGGGGCTCCCTGCTCAGCGGGGAGCCTGCTTCTCTCCCTCTCCCTCTGCCTGCCACTCTGCCTGCTTGTGTTCTCTCTCTCTCTCTCTTTCTCTCTCTCTGTGTCGGTCAAATAAATAAAATCTTTAAAAAAAAAAAGGGACTAATGAATCAGGCCCCAAATTCTAGAGTCAGGTCACCTAAGTTCTATCCCAGCTCTATTCCTTATGAGCTGTATATGACTTTGGGCAAGGTACTTATACATTATATGTTAAAAAAGAAGAAGAAGAAGAAGAAGAAGATAGCAGGAGGGGAAAAATGAAGGGGGGGAA
>NC_138369.1:30316423-30365348 GCF_054177405.1 Leptonychotes weddellii
AAAAAGTTTCCATACCCAAAAGAATTGAGAACAGGTATTCAGGGGCACCTGGTTGGCTCAGTCAGATAAGAATCCACTCTTGGTTTCAGCTCAGGTCATAATCTCAAGGTTGTGGGATGGAGCCCTGAGTCGGACTTTGCTCTCAGTGTAGAGTCTGCTTCAGATTCTCTCTCCTTCTCCCTCTGCCCCTCCCCGCTCACACATTCATTCTCTCTCTCACATAAATAAATAAAATCTTAAAAAAAAAAAAAGGTGTTCAAACAAAAACTTGTACCAAATATTCATAGCAGCCCTGTTCACAATAGCCAAAAGGTGGAAAAAACCTGAATGCCCATCAACTGAGGAGTGTATAAATACAATGTGGTATAACCATGCAATGAAATATTCAACCGTAAAAAGAATGATGTCCACATGACAAGGGATACCTTAAAAACATTATGCTAAGAGAAAGAAGCTAAACACAAAGGCCACAGAGTATATGATTACGTATCTAAAAAACAACAACAACAGGCAAATTCATACAGACAGAAAGTAACTTAGTGGTTGTCAGGGACTATAGGGAGAGAGGAATAGAGTGACTGCTTGAAGGGTATGGGTTTTCCTTTTGGGCTGATGAATATGTTCTCAAACTAGACTGTGTTGAGGGTTGCATAACACTGTAAATGTGTGAAATGCCACTGAATTGTGTACTTTAAAATGGTTGAACTGGTGAATTTTTGCTACATGAATTTTACTACAAAAAAGATGAAGCACATAGTAGGTACTCAAAAAAATTTGTTGAATAAACAAATGAATGGATACTAATGCGATATAAGACCTTTAAAAAAAATTAGAGAGTAACTTGGTCACGAGGACTGTACCCACCTCTTGCAGAGAAACATGCTCTTTGTGATGAACTGAAGCCATCTTCTAGGATGCCATTAAGACATTTATATAAGTAAGACCATTTATATGTGTTTCCCCCTCTTGATTCTTCAAGTTAGAAATAGAGGGCATTCATATTATTAAGTATATTTTGATGCAGCAGTGACATGCTATTTTTCAATTATTTCTTTGTTGCATTTGTCAGATTTGTGAGACAGCTTTGGAACATGCGGAGGAAGATCCTTAAGCAGAAGAAGGTCATAATTATTGGGGAATGCTAGATCTTTCAAATATATCTACATTGGACAAAATTACTTAAGCATTGTATAAATCGGAATAGACCATCAGTGCTTGTGCATACAAATCACCTGGTGATTTTATAAAAAAACAGCCTCGGATCCAGTAGTTCTGGATGGGGCCTGAGAGTCTGCATTTTTAATCTCCCAAGTGATACCAATGCTGCTAGATCATATACCACCCTTTGATATTTGCTGTGGGAAGAAATTAACTCTGAAATCCCAGGGTTTTGACACACACTGTAAGTCTTCTATGTCTTATTCTTGTTATATATATCTGATGGAATTTTAGTGAGAAACTTAGCTCTACAGAGTCACTCAGTCACTTGTATCAGGAGAAAATCTACCATCTTGTAGTAACCATCAAGGATGGGAAAGAAGAGGGTTGGAAAATTGAGTCCCCACCTTGACTTCAAGGTGTCCCATGTCACCTTTGATCATATTTGGTTAGTTAGAACACATCCCATGAGCATGCTTAAGTTCAAGGGAGCAGAGAAATGTAATCCTCTGTGTACTCAGAAGGAGAGCAGAACCACGTATTAGTGAATCTTAGTAACTTGTCATGTTGAGGGACTGGGCATGGGATTTCATCACATGAATATACTAGTTATTCACAAGTTTCAGAGGAAATACATTTGCCTTAAGGCTTTAGTTACATGCTCTCTATTTTGGAGTGATTTTTCTTTCTCCTCATAGGATAGGCAAATAGAATTATTCTTCTAGACTGATAGAGTTTTGGAGCCAAAAAGAATTGTAGAATTTATTTCCAATCCTTTTATTTGCAGAGGCATAAAAAGAAGGGTAATCACTTTTCTTTCCGGAAAAGGAATATTAAGTCTAGAATTCAGTTGTTTTGGCTTACACATTGTGAATTTCTTTATGGCACCCCTGCCCATTTCTTACTCTGATAAATGGCAAGTGACGGATGGATTATCCAGAGAGCAATTTTTCCATATCCATGGGCAGTACACATGATTTTATAAAGAATTTTGTGCCCTTTTTAATTTTAAAATAGTTGAATTAAAATGGAACTTAGATGCTGAATAACTAAAATTTCCGGGCCATTCCAATGATTTTTAGGCACAATGGGACCAACTTTTTTTAATTGGAGGATATCCTACAAAATTTAAGGACAAATGGTTTTACACACACAAACACAGTGGCATCAGAAGATGCATAATCATGTTCCAAATTTGGCAGGTCATTGAGTCCACTTACTGTAAGAATTTCCATTAATTCTAAAAATTACAGGATAAATAATAGATGATGTCAGTAGTCAGAACAAACACCAAGTTATCTTTGAATTATTTGCTCAAACAAAAATACCCTTAGAAAGGAAGAAAGTCACATGATATATTGCTGGCAACATGGAAGGTTGAGTTCTGGAAAACATTTCATCGTTGCTTTGTCAAGTTTTGATTTGTAACCCTTCTTTGCAATTCCTGAATCCCAGCCCACGGCTTTCAGCATTTGTGGCACGCTCCTCTTTCTCCTTAATATACTGAGTTGGAAAAGCAATGGGTCATTAAGGAAGAGGAGCTTGCAGCCAGGCAGACCTGGGCTTGCAGCCAGGCAGACCTGGGCTTGAAGCCCAGCACCACCCTTTGCCAGCTGTGTGGCCTTAGGTAAAACATTTCATCTCTCTGATCATTGGTTTTCTAATCTTACAATAAAGAACATAATACCTACTTTGTAGGGCAGTTATAAGGATTAGAAGCAATATATGTAAAGCATCTAGCAGAAGGTCCAGCTCATTACAAGTCTGCTTTAAACATTGGGTATGATTGTTAAAAGGCCGTGTGAACTGGGCTCTCACCCTGAGAGCCTTAGTTCTGACCTCCTGCCCTACCAGGACCATACCTGTGATCTCTTGTTTCCATGCTTTCAGGATCCTCCAGACAGACCTCCCTGTTACTATTCCTGTCCAGTGTATTTCTGTTATGCAGAAGCCTGGCTTTGCCACAGAAATCTATCCACTTACTTTTTAAGAAAATCCAGAAATCTGTTCATGTGAAATTTCCTCCTTTTTGGCAACTACCAAGTAAAACAGATCTCTGAGCCAAAGAAAACACATGTTTGGCCCATGGTCTACTAGTTTGTGACCTCCTATGAAGCTTAATTCAGTATTCCTCAAAGTCCAGTTCTCACCATATCTGCTTGCCCATTACCTAGTACAAATGGGCAAAAAAGGAAAATCCCAAACATTGCTCCAGACTGCTGAATTCCAGGGACCACCGAATCAGGATTTGAGTGTTGTGTTCAGCACCATGGACATTTTAAAGAAGCTTTTTACATGATTCTATGCCCTCTAATGCTTGACACCATAGACTAGTTAAAGTGCTGCCCTTAGAAAGTAATCATGAGACAGTGTCTGGGAGACACAGGGACAGGGGATACTGTGGCTTCTAAGAGGAATCACAACCACGTGAAGTGATATATGCATCCACCTAAGCTTTACATTCTTTATTATTTATCTATTTTCTCTCTTGCAACTGAAAAGGAGCATTAGGGTATGTCTAAGACACTAAGTCCCCAACCAATTTCATTAATTCACTGAAGACCATATGGTTGAATTTTCTAACCACTTAGTGGGTTTCTGTCAAATTAGATTAGCCTCTGTTCAAGTACAAAGCTTAAGGTTCTTTGGCTTAGAGTTCATTTAATGATGTGAATATTTGTTTTTGCTGTACAAGCTTATGTTGAAAATTTTCCTCCATGGTGAGCTCTGAGCTACCTGTTATGGATCTTTGGTGCCTGTTGTTAACAGCACTTGGATAAGGCCATTCCTTAATTTTTACTTACATAATGGAACACATCCATCAAATTTTACAGACTTTTTGATATGGTCAGTGCTTAGCCGTATTCAAAAAATAAATTCCTGTTCCAAACCTGTGTTTAATTCTAAAGCAATTACCTTTGGCTGTGTTCTGCAGTCAATATTAAATATGTTGTCTTGCAAGTGATTTTGTTTTATTAGTAATTTCTGACTCTACACCAGAAATGCTTTTCATTTCTCTTCCAGACTTCAGTTCCTATTATTGCTTTGGTCAACAGTAAATGTTCAATAAATGCTATTAAATAAAAATAATACTTAGACCTATCAATTTTTCAGCTCTTATTCTCTACCAGATCCTATGTCAAGCCCTTTATAATGGATCATGTTATGGTGAGGATTCCCAGTTCATCTTCACTAAAACTTACAGAATGAATATTATTGTCCTCCTTTTATAGATGACAAAATGGAGGCTAGAGGGGTTGTAAATAATTGAGCCATGATTCAAAACTTTGCTTCTTCATCCCAAAACCTGTACACGGTTGATTTATACAAGCTGTCATAAGGAAAGTTTCACATAATTTCTACTTATGCCTAATGTCTGGTAACTAGATTAGTCAGCTGTTGCTACCACACGGCTGCATACCACATTATTTCAAAACTCATCAGCTTATGGGGCATCTGGGTGGCTCAGTTGGTTAAGCCTCTGACTCTTGATTTCAGCTCAAGTCATGATCTCAGGGTCTTGAGATTGAGCCCCGCATTGGGCTCTGTGTTGAGTGTGGAGCCTGCTTAAGACTCTCTTTCCTCAGGGCTCCTGGAGGGCTCAGTCGGTTAAGCGTCTGCCTTCAGCTCAGGTCATGATTCCCAGGGTCCTGGGATCAAGTCTCGTACCGAGAAGCAGGGAGCCCGCTTCTCCCTCTGTCTCTGCCTGTCTCTCTCTCTCTATCTCTCATGAATGAGTAAATAGGATCTTAAAAAAAAAAAAAAAAGAAAGACACTCTCTCTCCTTTCCTCCCCTCCCCCTGCTCACGCTTTCTCTCTCAAAACAAAAGAAACCCAAAAACTCATCAGCTTAAAATAAGCATTGGTGTTCACTCATGGGTCAGTGAGTTGCCTGGAGTTTGGTTGATCTCAGTTAGTCTTCTTTTCTGAGCTTGGATGAGGCTTGTAGGTTGGGTTCAAGTCTGTGCTGTGTTTCTCATTCTGGGGTTCAAGCTAAGGGATGCAGTTTTCTAGGGCTCCTCATGGTCAGTGGCAGGAACAGAAGAGAAATGAACAATGGTTCTTGAGGACTTGGGATAAGGAGTGACACTATGGGTTCTACCCACCTTCTGGACGGCCAATACCATCAGCAGTGCCATGGGAAGTATAGGAAAATGAGTGTGGATACTGGCAAAGGGGCAGATGCATAAAGGATTACAGCACTGATTGGGTATATATCAGAGCAACCCTTCCTCCTCTCATAGTCAATGACATGGGGTTGGATTCTAATGAGCACAGCATTAAAATAACTGTACTTGGGGCGCCTGGGTGGCTCAGTCATTAAGCATCTGCCTTCGGCTCAGGCCCTGATCCCAGGGTCCTGGGATCAAGCCCCACTGGGCTCCCTGCTCAGTGGGAAGCCTACTTCTCCCTCTCCCACTCCCCCTGCTTGTGTTCCCTCTCTCGCTGTGTCTCTCTCTGTCAAATAAATAAATAAAATCTTTAAAAAAAAAATAACCATACTTGTCTACAAAGTATAATAGGATTTTGTTTTGTGACTCTTATTCTAGTTATTCTGTCATTTCATGGTGTTTTTACCGCAGAAAACTTAGTCATAAAGATGTAGAGAATTGTATTATTAGAAACAGGGGCTTAATGTACATCATGATTACTGTTTAAAGATGATTACAGCAAGTATAGAGGATAATGGCCAACTAAATTTGACAGAGGAAGTAATTCAAGGTTCAATCATTATTGAAGGTATTACATATATGTGAGAAATAGGAAATTTGTGTATTAAAAAGGCATCTTATTAAAAGCTCTTTTGATTTTCATGAAGCTAGGATTTATAATCCTCTTGTTCTAAATAGAATCATACTTTTGCCACATGTACAGTTCTGCTTAGATATTGCCAGTGTTTTTCAATATGTAGTCACTGATATTGCTCTTCATGTAGATTTTCAGGAAACAAAAAATCAATAAGAATATCTCAATCTACTTTTTTATTCTTCTCTGCAAACTATGACTACCCTAGTGCCTACTCACTAGTGTATTGATAAACCAGTTCTCCAAAAAAAAAAAAAAAAGAAAGAAAGGGAAAGAAAAGGTTTTGATTTGTCGTGTTTGCTAATTTCTGTGATGTAAATATTCCCACCATGGCTCCTTTCAGTATTCCAGCTTACAAAATGCCACTCGTAGCCAACTCCCATAGGAATCTCTTCCTAGGTAAATAATACTACTTGTTCCATTGAGGAGTTTCTTATCTCTTTTATTTTACTCTGATTATTCTTTCCCGTTGCCTGAGTTTATTCGCAGACACCATCAATACAATGCATCATGTGTAAGGGAAGGTCCGTATGAAAATATTGTGCTCGAAGCCTTGAAAACAGGCCTCTGTGTTTTTGATGTACAGCTAATTACATATTCTACATAGAGAATTACATGATTTTGTAGCATGTCATCTGTTACATATTCTTTATGGTTTAAGAAAGAAACTAATGTTTTCTTTGAACTTAGTCAAGGTCTCAGTGGACCAAAGAGAACACCTCCTTTTCCATCTGCCATTTCCATCTGCGATGGACTATGTGAAATCCAGATCAATAACTTTGGATTACACTGGGGAGTGTGGTCAATATGAGAGATAACTGTGCCTTCTTGTCTCTTTCATGTGAATGAACATGGATTTGAATGGGGAAAAATAGTCCCTCCCTTGCCAGGTACTAAGCAAAATAATTAAACTAGGTGAAGTGTACCTTTAAAATGCCTCCCCGTGCTGTCCTCTTTCCATAGCCCCTGACCCCAGAGTTGAGCGATGACCTCATATTCTGTGTACACTCCTTCTCTTCTCTTTACATGAATACTGCCTTGCACAGAAACAGGAAAGCTCAGTCACTTATACCTTAGATACATCAGAGTCTTTGAGGAATTTCTAGGGGAAACTGCATATCAATTATTTTCTCTAATTCACTAATTCATTTATTACTCATCAGTGGCCAGCTATATGCCCTGCTTATATGCCAGGAAATATGCAAAAGTGAATTAAATCTTTTACAAGTTGTAATGTAATCTGACCTATACCCGCATTTCCATACTATCAGGAGGAGAGTGATGAGCACATGGAGATCAATGCTGTAGGTCCAAATCTAGTAAAACAGAGACTTGGTCAGCAGGGATGCTGAGAGCCATAGAAACCTTTCTAGAAAAGGTAGCATCAGTAATGGGTAAGATGTTACCATATGTGTTAACTAACTAGATTTTATTTTTTATTTTTTTAAAGACTATTTATTTATTTGAAAGAGAGAGAGTGCACATGAGCAGGGGGAGGGGCAGAGAGAGAAGGAGAAGCAGACTCCACACTGAGCAAGGATCCCAATGCGGGGCTTGATCCCAAGACCCTGAGATCATGACGTAAGCAGAAGGCAGACGTTTAACCAACTGAGCCACCCAGGCACACCACTAAATAGATTTTAAATAAAATTTTGAAATAAAAAAAAAATGGGTAAGATGTTAGCATATGAAAGTTGAGAAGGGGTAAGATAATGTCCCATAATAGAAAGGTTGCAGAGATGGAGGAATAGAGATTATACACCAAGAAATCCTGGTTATTCAGTTTGCCTGGAGCTTAAAAGGGGAAAAGAGGAGACATGCAACCAAAATGTAGCCTTGATAAAAAGGCATCTGATACCGAGGTGGTTTGGGAATGGACTTCACTGAGAATGGATAATTGAGTGAGGGCCTATTATGGGAAGGAGATCTTGCTAAAGAAATTATCGCCCAGTGGTTACCACCTTCTCCTAAGGCCAGTCTCACATGGAGATGGATGGATGGAATGTTTCCATCCTTCTGACCAATTCTTCCAGAAGCTGGGTGGCCTCCAAAAGACATGACACCTGACCCTGGCAAGAACTAGGTAAAGGGAACAAACCTAGAAAATAAATGCTGCCCCTGTCCACCCAGGCCTTGTTCATATGTGAGGGGAATTTGAGATCCAAGCCAGCTTGGACGTTGACCTAAGAAGGTGCTGGAAAACCTGAGGTTTGCCACCTTGATGCAGAACAACAAAGCGGTTGTCCTGTTGCCTTTCCTTTGTTTCTCTTCTCTGATCCTGCTTAAAACTGATGAGAGCTTTACTCAGCTCCAAAAGGCTGCCAACTTGTTTATTCCCATACGATGGCAGGAAGATGACGGGAGTAAAATTCAGCTAAAACATTAGGTACCATTCAAATATTTTTATTCTCTTTCCTTAACTATACAAATCCCGTAGAAAATAAGATTTTCATGTCTTAATTGTGATACTGAAAGTGTCTTTTATTCTCAGCATGCTTGAGATAGCAAAGTAATTTTCGAGCTGAATGTGATTGTCTCAGACAGTCATGATTCAAATATTTAATCTAAAGAGAAAATTCCCAGAGTGCTTCTCTCATCATTTCTCAGTTCTGTGGAGAATAAAAGCCTCAACTTTATGTGATCTGATATTATTTCCATTATTGGTATTATGCTGTAGGCAAATATCCTTCAAGAAGCAAAGTCTACTTCCCTTGTGCTTAGCACGTTACACATCACAAAGGCCCAATCTGGCCTTTACAATATGAGCTGCTGCTACCTTGTAATCTGTAGAGAATTTAATAACAATAATTTCGCTTTATGCAGTGCAGCCTTTAAGATTTAATAGTAGATTCTTCACACACTCCAAGTATCTTTTATCCTTCCCAGGCCTTTTTTTATGCATGGATCAAATTTCCTATAGGTTAGTTGTTTTAACAAAGTGCTATCAGGTGGCTAATAGTGGGAGTGGCTGAGAATCTATAGATTGATTGCCTAGGGAATTGGATGAAAGAAACTTACTTAGCAAGCCACTGGCATCATTTTGAGCTTTCTTGTTACCCAGAATGAAGAAAATGTCATGGGTTAACCCTATGCTCTAAATGCGCTGGCATTTTCATGCATCCCAAATAAATAAACATCACATCTCCAGCAGTTGTTGTTGTTTTTTTTTTCCAAGTGTAGGCTTCAGACCACCTACCTATAAGTCTCCTTGCAAGAATAAGAATGCAGATTCCTGGGGCACTCTCCATCCCTAACGAGTCAGCATTTCTGGGGATAAGGAACCAATAATTCACATTCGGAAAAAAAGAACTCATGCACTTCTTACGCACGCTAACATTTAGGACCCACTGGTTTCTGTGCTTGGCAGTCGTACTCCTGAATTGTATCCCCACCAACCTTTTTCTGTATATTAGCCACCGCAGATTTGTAGGGAAGGGTAATGAGGATGGGTGGGACTTAAGTGCATGGTCCTCAAACTGTGACCTGAGGCACCCGTGAACACTATATTGATCCCGCAGAACCCTGCAGGATAAGAAGTTGTGCTGCAATATTATTTTATAATATTTTGTAGTATATGTGTATTTACTATATGAATGTTCTGAATGAAAAATACTGTATTTATTTTATAGATAATATTTATATATTCTATTTCATATTATATATATTTTATATAGAAACACAGTAAATATACTTAAATACATTTTATATTTTAAATATATTCCATGGTTTAAATAACTATCTATAAATATATTTTATATATTTAAATATGGAATATTTATATACTATTTTACTATTTACAAACTATAACTTTTATAATATTTCATCTTTCAGGTTATGTATATTATATTTTCAAATGGTTGCTAAGCTTTTAGAACATAAATATCTCTGAAATGTTTGTACTATTGACTTAGTAGCTGGAAAGGTGAAGTCCTGGTGGGCCTAGCAGTCCCCATGAAGAAACCAGACACCATGGATACCATGTGACCTGACAAGGTTCGGGAACCTCTGATTTCAGGCATGGATTTGTGGAAATAAACTACGAACCCAAGTCTGCCTGTCTGTACATGGTTCTTCACCATGCTTCCTACCTCATAATCTCATCAGCAAACTCCAGAGCACAGGTGTGCATGTAGCCAGCTCTCATGACACCTGCTTCTCAGGTCTGAGTTGTTAGTGTCAGCGTCCCCCTCCCAGACATGGTCACAGTGAACCGGATAGCAGGTAACCTTGGTTCTACCCTGACTTTGCCCCTAGCTAGCTGTGTGACTTAGGCTGGGTCACTCAACTTCTCTGAATCTCTAGGTTTCTGTTCAGTCTACCACAGCTAATAAACAGAGATAAGAAGGAGAGAAGGAATAAATACGTACAGGGCCTTTACCTGGCAGGCACTCTGCTAAGTGCGTTGTGTCATTATTTCTATTTAACCTTTGAATATCCCTGGGTCAGGTTATTGTTCTTACTGAACAGATGGGCACACCAAGATACAGGGGGGTGAAGGTGACACAGGCTTTTCACCACCAGAACTTACACTCTGAATCACTGACTTCAAGCGTGATAAAAAAAATCGATTCAAGTTCCATCACAGTCTTTAAAATAAAGAAGTAAAACTGAGTGCCTCATTCATAGGTAGATCTTAGGAGACTGATATCACATGGAGTCTCATAAAATAGTAGCCTTCACTAGCAGTCTACACCCAGGGCCTGGAAGAGGCCATCATTTCAGACCTGACCCAGCTGTTGACCTCTCAAGATGCTCTGTGTGCTGTTAAATCTCCACAGAACCATCATCAAGGCAAGGAGATGGGCAAGGGATTGAAACACAGAGCACACCCTGGGCCAGATGTAATCTCCGTGGAAGTCCAGGCACATAGGCCTAGAAGAAGCAATCTGAACCTGGGACCAAGCAGTTGCTGCTTTGTACTTCCCATCTGCCCTTAGTCTCAGCACTGCAGCCTTTTTTTATATACCAGGACAAATAGAAAAAGAGAGCTGCTCTTTTACACAGGAAAATCCTCTGACTCAAGGAAAATAGAAAAGGGATTAGCAGTAGAAGAACGTGAGAAATAGGTGACGCATTGACGTGAATTGTAGAGTGACATTTCAGCTTGACAAGGAGACTCAGGAAATCATGTTCAAGCGTTTAGTTAGGCCAGTGAGATACCATCTTATTCAAGTTTTCTCTCTTGCCTGGAAAATACTCTTACAGCTAGAAATTTAAAAGGCAAAACAAAACTAAAAACAGGCCTCAGCAAAAAGCGTTTTGTGTACCAGATGATAGCTTTTGAATTTTTTTAAGGAAGGTCCTGGAAAGCCAAGGGTATCCCATTGGAAATTTGAACAGTATTTTGGGGGAGGGTGAGTCAGAAGATACTCTGAGGATAGTTGATAATGAAATGTTCATTCTTCTTAGAGACAAAGATGGGAAAGACTGTCAAGAGAGAGCAGCTTGCTGAGTTACATACCCAGCTCTACTAGCCAGCTAAAAATCTGCTTAGAATTTTTCTAGAAGGAATGGCCAGCTGTTGAGTTGCTCTTGTTGATTCACAGTTTCTCTGGGACCTTACTACCTGAATATCGATCAAATTTGTCTAATTGAGAAGCAAAAATATTTAAAAATAATAAAAGAAAGGGTAGCCTACTGAAATACAATTAAGCTTTATATGTAGATATTCAGCAGGGATTCTGTTTACCTGGCATGTTCCTTCTCTGAGTCCAGAATCTCCACCACCCTACTCCCAAAGGGACCTCCCAGCATGAATATCCCCAAGCAGCAGTACTTGAAGGGAGTAAGTTATGTTTTCTATGAAGTCAGCAGAAGAGTTGGTTGCAAGTGATCACTAACATTTTTTGAAACTCTATTGTCTGATCATTGTTATACACTGTGCTTGATAGACATTTTTTCATTTGAATGCCAAAGCCATGGTTAGAGGTTTCAGTCCACAAAGTAAGTATCCCAAGTTTAAAATTTCTAGCTAGAGTTGTTCCATAGCCTTAAATAATGAGCTATACTAGCTTCTCAATTTCTTTTCCTCACATGAGACAGAAAAATATATACATATATTGGCTTTATATAGATTTTATTATAAACATATTTATATATTATATTTATGTTTTTATTACATTATATCATATAATATTTTTAATTTTATTATATAAAATTATTGTATATACTATTTCTGTATAACTGTATAAACAACATACATTAAAATATACAAATAAATATTAAAATGTATAAATATGTATAAATGCATACACACAAAAAAACATACACACAAAAAAATTATAGACCAATACTCCTGATGAATATAGATTCAGAAACCCTCAACAAAATATTAGCAAACCAAATTCATCAACACATTAAAAGGATCATACACCATGGTCAAGTGGAAGCATAGATGGTTCGACAGCTGCAAATCAATAAATGAGATACACCACATCAACGAAACGAAAGATAAAAATCATATGACCATCTCAATAGATGCAGAAAAAGCATTTGACAAAATTCAACATCCATTTACAATAAAAACTCTCAACAAAATGGGTATGGAAGGAGTGTACCTCCACATAATAAGGGCCATATAAGACAAGCGGACAGCTGATACCATACTCAACAGTTAAAAGCTGAAAGCTTTTTGTATAAGATCAGGAACAAGACATGAATGCCATTTTTATTCAATGTAGTATTGGAAGTCTTAGCCGGAGCAACTAGGCAGGAAAAAGAAATTAAAGACATTTAACTGGAAAGGAAGAAATAAAACTGTCACTATTTGCAGATGACATAATTTTATATATAAAAAATCTGAAGACTCCACCAAAAAACTATTAGAACTAATAAATGAATTTAGTAATTTCGCAAGGTACACAATCAGTATAAAAAAACTAATGCACTTTAATTCGTTAACAATGAGGTATCAGGGAAATTAAGAAAAATAGCCCATTTACAATTCTATCAAAAAAAATAAAATATCTAGAAACAAATTTAGCCAAAAAGGTAAAAGACCTATACATGGAAAACTATAAGACATTGATGAAAGAAATTGAACTAGTTAAAAGGAAGATAATCTGTGTTTAATGATTGGAAGAATTAATATTGTTAAAGTGTCCGTATTACTCAAAGCAATCTACAGATTCACTGCAGTCTCTATCAAAACTCCAGTGGCATTTTTCACAGAAATGGAAAAAACAATCATACAATTTGTATGGAATAACAAAAGATCTCAAACCAAACTATTTCTCTTTCTATTGCTGAGACAAAAGAACAAAGCTGGAGGCATCACATTCCCTGATTTCAAACGATACTACAAACTTACAGTAATCAAAACAGTATGGTGTTGGCATAAAAACAGACACATAAATCAGTGGAAAATAGAAAGCCCAGAAATAAAACCATGCATATATGGTCATATATATATATATATATATATATATATATATATATATATATATATTAATTTATGACAAAGGAAGCAAGAATATACAATGCAGAAAAGAGAGTTTCTTCAATGAATGGTGTTGGAAAAACTGGACAGCCACATGCAAAAAAATAAAACTGGGCCACTATTATATACCATACACACAAATTAACTCAAAATGGATTAAAGACTTGAGTGTAAGACCAGAAACCATCAAATTCCTAGAAGAAAACACAGGTGGTAAGCTCCTTGATATTGGTCTTAGTGATATGTTTTTGGATATGACTAGAGAAGCAATGGCAAGAAAAGCCAAAATAAACAAATGGGACTATACCAAAATGAAAAGCTTCTGCACGGTGAAGGCAACCATCAACAAAAAGACAACCTACTTAATGGGAGAAGCTATATGTAAATCATATATCCAATAAGGGGTTAATACCCAAAATATATGAAGAACTCATACAATTCAGTAACAAGCAGAAATGGAGAAAAGTTAATATTCTTGCACTGTTGGTAGCGTAACCTGGTGCAGCCACTATGGAAAACAGTATGGAGGGTCCTGTAAAAGTTAAAAATACAACTACCATATGATCGAGCAATTCCACCCCAAGTATTTATCCGATAAAAGCAAAAATACCAATTCAAAAAGATATATGCACTCCCCATGTTCCTTGTATATTGTTTACAATAGTTGAGTTCTGGAAGTAACCCACGTGCCCACCAATAGTTGAACAGATAAAGAAAATGTGATATATATGAAATAATACTAGTCAGACATTAAAAAGAATGAAATCTTGCCATTTGCAACAACATGGATGGACCTCGAGAGTATTCTGCCAAATGAAATAAGTCAGACAGAAAAAGACAAATACTGTATGATTTCACTTATATGAAGAATCCAAAACCAAAACAAATGAACCAACTTGGGGATAGATTTGGCCAATAGGACCATAGTTTGCTGATTCCTTCTCTAAGATCACTAGCTTTGGTGTTATTGTGTGTGTGTGTGTGTGTGTGTGTGTGTGTGTGTGTAAGAGCCTTAACCTTTTACTCACAATCTATATTCTAGCAATAGTCTCTCATGATCTGCCTTTTGAAAGGGTCCATTTTGAGATAGCCACTTTCATCCTGTGCAACTTGTTGACTGGTAACATCTCTGAATAGCTCCTCTCCTGTTGAGATTCTTTCTCTGTATCTCTCTCTCTCCTAGGAATGGCAGGCTAGAAGATTTGCAGGTGGGGAATGGTGTGGCATTATGGAAAGGGCACGAAAGTCCAGGGACCTGGGTTCTATCCCAATGCTCCCATTTACCAACTCCATGGTAACATGCAACTTCATTCCTCAGAGCATTTATATCTGTAATTGTATATATTTTTTACAATACATAGTAGTACAATCTGTACTTCTTGCAAGCTGTATCATCTAGAACAAGTTACTTAACCTCTCTAGATCTCAGCATCGTTGCATAGAAGGTAGGATGATAGCCTGTAAGAATTAAAGGGATAATGTATGTAAAGTGCTCACTCTACAGCTTTGTCCATAGTAAGTCTATACTAACTAGTGTTTTTATTTATCTGTATACTTATGATGATGGAATGCTTCCTGAGTAGTAAGCCTGAGTACAGATTTAGGCACAATGTGTGTCTAACTGTTTTTCTTGCTGGTATCCTTCAAGTTGCTTGTCTTCTACCAGCAAAGTATTTGACTCCTTGAATAACAGAGTTTATTTCATCACATACATGCTTTTTCTGAGCTAGAAATTAGAGGTATGGAATACCATTTGCAAGCTATTTAAGACCTATCTTCCTAATTTTCTTTTTTTTTTTTTAAAGATTTTATTTATTTATTTGAGAGAGAATGAGAGAGAGCACATGAGAGGGGGGAGGGTCAGAGGGAGAAGCAGACTCCCTGCCGAGCAGGGAGCCCGATGCGGGACTCGATCCAGGGACTCCAGGATCATGACCTGAGCCGAAGGCAGTCGCTTAACCAACTGAGCCACCCAGGCGCCCAAGACCTATCTTCCTAATTTTCTTCCTTGGCTGCATCTCAGAGGGTAGAGGAAAGGAAATCTAGGCTGTAAGACCCAAGTCTGAGCTGTTATGTAAGTTTGGCTCCTAAAACACCAAGTGAATTGTAGAGGATTTCCATCTTGCTACAGTTTTGAAATATTTCAACCCAAGTTTTTTATGACCCTTCTTTTCTTCCTTCTCTCTTCTACCCCCAAAACCTCTGAAAGCAATTTTTAAAACTCAACATGAAATGTAAGAATGAATTATTGCAATCCCCCAACTGCCACAGGGATCACGTTCCTGCATGAGAAGTATAATGGTTGGAAAAACTGCAGTAGAAAAGATCAAGGACTCATATAAAATAGAGGGTTAGGGGAAAGCAAGAGGAACAGCTTTTGATATTTTAAAACACAGTTCATAAAAGTTCTAGAAGGCTTTGCTTCTGAAACAAACTGGATTTCTGATGTTAAAACCTTCTTAGAAGGCTGGATGCCAACTTGCTTCTTGTTCTTTATAAGGGACTGGTAAATTTTTCTTTTTGGAAACTTCTGAATCATTCTCTATGTACTCAGGACATTTTGGTAATTTTCCTAGGACATCATAAAATGTGAGGTAGAATCTCCCACAGTGTCTGTTATCTAGGCTGTACCTTTTCTTTGACACCTTTTTTTTTTTTCTTAAATCTGGCTTTAATTGTCTTCAGAATCCTTTGTGTTTTTTTTTCTTTGTTTCCACAAGCAAAATGTTTTCTAATTGCCAAATTTTTCCACCAAATATCACAGTTCTTAAGTGCTCGTTTTTTTGGACATGATATTTTATGAAAAGGTGTTATAGAAATGATCCCCCCATCTCTGCTCTACCGTATAGAGTCATATTCTCACCCATACAGACCAGAGGAAGGGTGAACAGGAATGATTGTTCAGTTCATCAACATATCTGTTTTATTTGGACATGCAGTGTTTTTAGAATTTGAGCTGGTGGGGCGCCTGGGTGGCTCAGTCAGTTAAGCGTCTGCCTTCAGCTCAGGTCATGATCCCAGGGTCCTGGGATGGAGCCCCACGTCGGGCTCCCTGCTCAACAGGGAGCCTACTTCTCCCTCTCCCCTCCGCTTGTGTTCTCTCTCTCTCTTTCTCTCTCTCTCAAATAAATAAATAAAATCTTAAAAAAAAAAAAAGAATTTGAGCTGGCATTTTAAGATTTCACACATAACAAATCTAGATCAGGGATTGGAAAACTCAAACTGTAAATGACCGGAGAGTCACTATTTTAAGGCTTTGAGGGCCATAGAGCTCAGTCACAAATACTTAATTATCATTGTAGGAAGAAAGCAGCCACAGGTGGTATGTACACAAGAGTGTGGCTGTGTTCCAATAAAACTTTATTTGCAAAGCCAGATGAGGGGTCGGATTTGGCTCTCAGGTCTTAGTTTGGAGAATCTTGATGGTAATTCTCATCTTCTCTTGGGGGGTGGGATAGGGGAGCAAGACCAGAAAACTCAGCATCATAATAGTCCCAAGCCAAATAACAGCTGTTCTTTTTAGACACAGAAAAAATGAGCTATACATTAGCCACAGCCCACTACCTCCCATGAAACTCCCAACCCAGTTGGCTTAATTCATCAGTGATACTTCCCTGGCCTCTGTAGGATTCAGAGTCTGTGACTGGTTTAAACTGAATCATTGACATGCAAACATATTGGGATATAAATGGCATGCATTATCTTAAAAGTCTGGTGAGCCCAACTATGGATGGTAGGACTGCAGTTAGGCAGAAATTTATAGGTATTCAGTCACTGATTAGATCGGTTTTGTTGGATAGAGCATTCCTTTAGAAGCTGTGGTTATAATCTCCGATCTAGAAGAGCTGAGAGCTTAATGTTCTGCACAAATTTGGAAAAACAAAATGTCAAGTATTGTGTTATATAGGATGAGAGCTAGATGCTGTTCTCATTTAAGTATTTTACACCAGTGTTTGGAATCAAATGACAGGACAGGGCTTCTCAATGTCTGGCTCTGGACTGTTTGCATCAGAATCATGGGGAGTAGGAAGGATGTACACTTATAATTAGGTAGGAACTGAGGATGCTTAGCCACCGATTTCCTCAATCAGCCTCTCAGGATCTGCACATTTAAAAGGTCCCAGTGTGTTTCTTTTGTGCAGGGGTAGAATTTGCAGAACTGCTGCAAGGAGGTAAGTACAGATAGGGTACTTCTTGTTTGTTTATTGGATGTAATTTAAACCCCCTTTTAACAGAAAAGCAGCAGGGTGCCTCTTCAGAACAGAGTCAATTACATGAAAGAACATTTATTCCAGGCACAATTAAGCATTAATGAAAGGTTGCTTATCTGTGGCAGAAAGAGCTCTATGCTGGGTCTTCTAATAACTAGCTGTGTGGCCTTGAACCAGCCACTTAACCTCTCTGGCCTCAGAGAGGGCCGAATGGAGGGCGTTGCTAAATGACCACTGAGACCCCTTCTAGCTGGAACACTGACTTTAAAATTCTATAAAAGAATTCTTTTGCTGGAGCATATGGTGCCTATCATATTTTGCTAGTGAGTTAGAAGAAAATTATTCCCTCTTATTAGGTGACTCACCTTTATTCCAATAGAGCAGGGCTTTTCACCCTTGGTGGCACGTGGCACGTGGACATCATATGGGAGCTTTTAAATCCTAATGTCCAGGCTCAGATCAAGTAAATCCAAATCTCTGGATGTGGGACCTTGGCATCAAAATTTCTTATGAAAACTCCCCAGGTGTTTCTAATGTGCAACCTAAGTTATCAACTGTGTAGCCAAGAAGTTACTCCATTTCAAGAGTGACTTGAGAGATGCCTATTAAAAGTGTGGGCTCTTGGGCCCCTGTCCCGAACATTCTAGCTCATTGAGCCTGGGACAGGTCCTGGGAATCTGCGTTTTTAATAAGCAACCAAGGTAATTGTTGTGATCTGGTAAACTTGGGAAAACACCACCCAGAGAATTACTTTAGTACATTAAGCGGAGTCCAGTGTGGGGGCAGGATTTCTAGGAGTACTAAGGAATAAGGGTTGTATACTAGGAGTAAGGATACATGCTTGTAGGAGAAGCTGGAGAAGCAAGGGTCTGAAGGAATTAGAAGATGTGAAAAAAAGTCACTAACCAGCACTCACAAAGCTCTGGGGAGTGTGGATAAGTAGTAGCTTGCATGGGAATGTGGGAAGGCAGGTGCCCTAGCCACTGGCAGAGAAGCCCACAGAAGGCTGTAGTCCCAGAGTCTAATGTTAGCCCTGAGGTCGCTGGTGATCTGCAGGGTCAGCAGTTGGAGAGAATAGGACAACCAGGAGTCCACATCTTTCCCTGACCATCTCTAACTGTGACAGACTTCAGAATCTCAGACTTCTGTTGTGTTCAAGACCGACTCAGAGTCACAAAGCCAAGAATCTGTAAAACCTAGCTCCCCGTTAGCCAAATGGACCCACTAGTAAACCACAACACTTAGAAAATTGCTTCTTTGGGGGCATCTGGGTGGCTCAGTCGGTTAAGCATCCAACTCTTGATTTTGGCTCAGGTCATGATCTCGGGGTTGTGGGATGGAGCCCCACATTAGGCTCCAGGCTGGGCGTGGAGCCTGCTTAAGATTCTCCCTCTCCTTCTACCTCTGCTCCTCCCCCACCTTCTCTCTCTCTGCTGCTCTTAAAAAAAAAAAAAAGAAAAAGCTTCTTTGTCCCCTTAAAATTGCACCTTTTCTCAGTGAGGTTACTCCCTTATCTGTCCTTGAATTGTACTCAGTGCCGAAAAGAGTACGCTCCACAAGTTTGTTGTTCTTTGCTGGAATGGTCCTTTATCCCAGGCTCTGATTTTTCACTCGTCTCCTACCTGCTTTATGCAACTCACCTAAACCTTCTGGTCCATATTTGGACAAACAAGAAGTCTGTAGTCTGCTTTCTTAAGTCCTCTCTGTTCCCTAAGAGTCACATGGTCAAGCTGGACTTGCCTGCAGGCGTCTCTTTGTTTCTTTACTGAAGACGCATATATCCTTTTGGCCGTTTATAGGTGATCCCAGCCTTATCGTTTTCTGCTCGGTTGCACAAGCATAGAATGTGACTGGGTTGGCACCAGCTCTCTAGTAATAATTCTTAATTGGTGTGAAAATTTCTTGATGCTTTAATGGAAGGGTGTTTCTAAACCCCATTTATGGATAAGCACATTACTTTGTATTCATAGCAACTGTTTGCAGCGTAATCTGGCTTGTCATGCAACAGTGGCTATAGGGAGGTAGGGAACAATAGAAGGAAAGCTCTAAATATTCAGGAAAAGGCAATGTAGAGAAAAATCAAGCCTGAGGCAGAGAGCCGGGGAAGAAGGCCAGGAGGGAAGGAAGAAGAGGAAGAATCTTCATCACTAACATGGTGGCACATTTCCATCACGTAACGTCTTACCACGTGTGATGAACTTCACAAATCAAATCCATATTCCAAGCGTGGACTAAAAAACGGGAAGTTATATTACTGTTCCAGAATTAATCAGCTCTGCCCTGAGCAATATGAAATGGGGTTTCTAGACAAAACACTGGAACTGATTCATGACTCTGAGCAAAGTGTTTTTGAGCTTTGGGCCTCAGCTTCCTCGTCATTAAATGTGGAAGTTGGACTGGATTAGAGATGGCAAATTAGCAGCCCATGGGATATGTATGCATTAAGTGACCAGCCAGTTTTGGCCATAGGGTCTTCTTTTCCCCAATTTTTATTTATTTATTTATTTATTTATTTATTTATTTATTTTTTAAAGATTTTATTTATTTATTTGACAGAGAGAGAATGAGAGAGAGAGCACATGAGAGGGGATAGGGTCAGAGGACAAAGCAGACTCCCCGCCGAGCAGGGAGTCCGATGCGGGACTCGATCCGGGGACTCCGGGATCATGACCTGAGCCGAAGGCAGTCGCTTAACCAACTGAGCCACCCAGGCGCCCCTCTTTTCCCCAATTTTTAAAAAACTAAACTCCAGACTTTATTCAGATTTCATTTGTTTTTCTTCTATTGTCCTTTCTCTATCTCAAGATCCAATCTAGGGTACCACTGTGCATTTAGTACAGGATGGTTTTTTTTTAATTGGATTAATTGTCAATACTTAACAAGTAAAAGATTTTACATTAAAAAAAACCTGGATTTCACACACCCCCTTGAAAGCTCAGGGGTTCTGATGACAAGAGTCCTGTGTGCAGAGCTTCATGCCCTTGACCATGGGAGTGATAAGCAGCTGAGTCCCCACTGCCCCTCTAGAGAGGATGTGTGCCCCCTCAGTTTGCCACAGTGTCCCCTATGCTCTCTACTTCCTCCCAGACAGTAGGACTGGGTGACAAGCCATTAGCTCAACTGGCTCACATCCGGTGGTAGTATGTGCTTAGTACACGGTACTGATTATTATTACCATCATTCTATTATCATCATCCCAGTATGCCGATTCTCCACAGTAGCCTCATAAAAAAAAATCCCTGATCCCAGAATGCTTTGCAGTTATGAAGATTTGTGTGTGGTGAAGACTATTAGGGGATACTATTTTGTGGAACTGATTAAGCATACTTTATACAACTCCAGGGAAAAATTAGGACCAAGTAAGTAAAAGTTAGAGGGCAACAGATGTTAGTCCACCATAATGAAGGCCTATCTCTTATGTTCAGAGCAATTGAAGGGGCTGTTCATCAGGAGATGAGCAACCTGTCACTTAGATCATTCAAGCAAGGACTAGATGATTGTCGGCTAGGGATGTCATAGATCTGCTGTCCAAATTCGTAGCCATGAGGTATGTGTATTTAAATTTGTTACTTAAAATTAAATGGAATGTAAAAACCAGCTTCTGAATCACACTATCCACATTTCAAGTGCTAGTAACAATAGCCTCAAGTGGCTAACGGCTCTTTTACTGGATAGCACAGACTTAGAACATTTCCATCATCATAGAAAGTTCTGGTGAGCAGCACATTGTAGAAAGATACCCTGCACTGGCATTCTGAATCTGATCACTTGGAAAAGGTCAATCCAGGAAGCATGGAACACATGGAAGGAACTGAGATACTGAATAGTATGAAGTTCACCTACCCATGGACTCATGGATTTCAAACTCATGCATAGCCCCAGGCAAAACACTGTTTCTGAGACTCAGTTTTCCCAGCTCTATAGTTAAAACTTGCCTCAAAGGGTGATTATGAGTATAAATGGATAAAATTCAGGCTTAACACCTAGCAGAAAGTGGGTGCTTTCTTAACGCATGCTTGGGTTCTTTCTTGAACTAAAGGGAAGGAACTATGTAAAGCCAGCAATCTCAAGTACAGTAAAGCCTCCACTTTGTGTCAGCCTCCCCCCCCCCAAAAAAAATACCCAGTAGCTACCATCAGGAAGCATATAACCACGTACCTGGCTCCAAGCCCAACTCCTTGCATATCTCATTTAATTCCCACCACCATCTTGGGAGGCAAGTACTCATACTGTCCTCGTATTGAGGAAACTAATGAACTAATGTTTAGAGAGATTATGTGATCTGCCCAGAATACAGAATTCAAATGCAGATTCTTTTGACTCACAATAATTCTCACTTACAATGGTTAGTATATAGAGATTGTTACATTTGACAGATGCTGTGCCAAGAACATTAATGCATCATCTCATTTAATTCCAATAGCTATTTTATAGGTGAAAAGTTTTTGAAGAATTAAATGCCTTGCTTTTAAGAGCTTATACAAAGGAACTGACACAGCTTATTTGGACTCAAGTCTCTCTAGCTCTAGGTGTTTGACTTCTGTGCTCCCAGCCTAGCCTCCTTGTTTATAAGACAGATGAGCAGAATCTTCAAGAGTGATGTCACTGTGGCCTTTGTCATACAAAGATAAAGATACCATATAGGGGCGCCTGGGTGGCTCAGCTGGTTAAGCGGCTGCCTTCGGCTCAGGTCATGATCCCAGAGTCCTGGGATCGAGTCCCGCATCGGGCTCCTTGCTCAGCGGGGAGCCTGCTTCTCCCTCTCCCTCTACTGCTCCCCCTGCTTGTGCTCTCTGTCAAATAAATAAAATCTTAAAAAAAAAAAAAGATACCAAATATTTCTCTCTCCTTCCCAATGATTCTATAAGCCCTCCATAGACAAGAATTATATCTGTAACATTTGTTTCTTCTGTGTCTCTCAGAACTGTACACAACACACAATGATTAAATAAGTGTTTGCCCAATTATGTGGAGCTAAATCTTCTAAAAGGACAAGACTGACTAAGAAATGTTTCTTATTTAGCAACTAACTTTAGTGGAAACTTACCCATCTTCATGAAACAAACCATATGCTTATTATGTATATATTTGTTATCGCTTGAATGATTGATAGATGGCTGTTGTCCGGGTAAAAAGAGCTTCTTTTCTCAGGAAGGTAACTGGGACCGGAGGGGAGGCAAAAAGCATTTGGCTGATAGAGTACCCATCAGTAATTTTCTTGTTGTTTTGTTTTATTGTTGTTTAATTCCTTAAACAGCTATGATGGTCTTTGTGGGTTTTTTTTGTTTTTTTTTTTAAGATTTTTTATTTATTTATCTGAGAGAGAGAATGGGAGACAGAGAGCATGAGAGGGGGAGGATCAGACTCCCTGCTGAGCAGGGAGTCCGATGCGGGACTCGATCCCGGGACTCCAGGATTATGACCTGAGCTGAAGGCAGTCGCTTAACCAACTGAGCCACCCAGGCGCCCCGGCCTTTGTTTTTTTAAGACCGTTTTCACCCCTCTATTTTAAGAGATCTCCCCCACCCTAGTCAGTTTCTCTGCTAAGCCAGCCTGGAGAAAACACCAGTGAAATAAACAATGGGTTAATTAAACAAGTGTTTCTGAGGCTGAGGTAGAGGGAGAAATCGGCTGTTGGCAACTGCATGCTTTCCAAGCTTTCTGATTCTTCCTTGTGCAAAAGGAAACTTAAGGGTGGAATTACCAGGCAATTTTATGTCCCTGTTGGAGATGTCAGTGTTCTTTGAGTTTGTGGATTTCCAATTACATTTGTTCTGGTTCCCAAGAAATTATAAGGAAGATTTTCATTTTACTTTAGGTTTTTGAATCTTGGAAATTGGAGAGAGGATTGTTCCGTGAGACATGATGGCATGATTTCAGATTATGAAAGTCTTCAAATGTTATGTGCAATGCTTAGATTTACTCTACATGTTGCTTCATTTGCTTTGTTGCTGTTTTTACAAAAGTTTTCTGGATTTATTAAATAGACCATCTTATCTGCAGGTTATTTTGGTGATATTTTCAGGGAGCCAGCATTCAACAAAGCTGTGTATTCTTACCATGGTAATAAAACTGAAAGTCGAAGATATCTGTATCCAGTCCCACTCCCAGAATTATTATTAACAGGTGTATTCTCAGACATTTTTCTAAACTTATATGAGCTCTCTGTGTACATAATTTTGAGTTGCTTTTACAAAAAAAAAAAGAATGGAATCATGGAATCATTCTAGTTCTATATGTTAATTGTCCTTACTTTCATATCCCAGAATACTGTTCCATGTTTTCTTATTGAGCTAATAAGAATATTCATAATTAAAATGCCAGGAACAGCCAGTAATTATGAAGGACATGCCATATATCAGATTCTGTACTAATATATTTACATTAACCATCTCATTAACATTTCAATTAACCTGAGGCATTATCCCAGTGTTAGCATCATCTCCATTTTACCAGAAGGGAAACTGGAGCTTAAAAAGGTCCAGAACTTGCTCAAGGATGCGCAGCTGGTAACGGACCCGCTCAATCACTATAAAAAACGGCTCACTTCGTAAATGCTTGAATATTATTCCATCTTATGGATGTCTCATCATTGCACCACAACTTCAACGGACCCACTTCCTGTTGAGATGGCCCTCATTCCCACCCCACATCCCTAGATAACTCCCTGTCCCCATCACTGCACTACCCAGAGCCCTCAGCTACAGTTAGTGCTGATGAATGAATGCTGTCCCTCTTTTTATAGCCTTCAGAAATATAACCCCTGTGGTGTATGTTAGTGATATTGTTATGGTTCTTAGATATAGTTGTAGAAACCTCACCGTGGCATTATGGATAAAGAAGACAATAATCCTTGCATGACTGTTATTTTAAGCTCTTGGCGCCCGCTGAATGATCTGAATTGACTTTCTGTTTCCAGACCTAAATCTGCCTTCAATCCTGCCCAAGGCAGAAGTTACTTTAACAGGGGCATTTGGGTGGCTCAGTCAGGTGGCTCAGTCGGTTGGGTGTCTGACTTTTGATTTCAGCTTGGGTCATGATCTCGGAGTGGTGAGATGGAACCCCATGTCAGGCTCCACGCTGGGCATGGAATCTGCTTGAGATTCTCTCTCGCCCTCTGCCCCTCCCCCTACTCACGTTCTCAATAAATAAATAAAATCTTTTCAGAAAAAGTTACTTTAACATAAGAAATTAATTGGGTATTCTCTCCTCTTAAATTTATGACTAATCTAGTACTACATTATACCTGAGTCTTGCTACTTTAACGGAAAGTCTTTTTCTTTTCATGAATCTGGTTGGCAGTACAAACTTTGTGTCCAATGCACAATTTCCTATGCTTGGACCAGATACATACCAATTATAAGGCCCTTCTCATGGAGATACCTCCTTTTTTCTTATTCACACATGGTGCATGCATGTGAAATTCTTCTTACAGCGTTCTGTGGTAGAAGGCAAATATTCTTAAAATCACGTTTTTCAGAAATTGCCAAACAGATTCCAATAACTGTTGGATTGGCCACTGTAGTAGGCAGAATAGTGCCCCACCCCCAAACTTCTACCTCCTAATCCCTGGAGCCTGTGAATATGTTGCCTTAAGAGAGAAAGGGAGACTAAGGTTGCAGATAGAATTAAGGTTGCTAATCTGACTGCAGAGAGATTATCCTGGATTATCTGGGGGGCCCAATGTAATCATAGAGGTCCTTAAAAATGGAAAAGGCAGGTAAAAAAGAAGATTGAAGCGATAGGATGTGAGAAGGACTCAACCTGTCATTGCTGGTTTTGACATCAGAGGAAGGGAGCCAAGTGCCTTGAGAAGCTGCAAAAGTCAAGGACACAGATTCTCCCCTAGAGGCTCCCGGAAGTAACACAGCCCGGCCGGCTCCTTGATTTTTAGCCCGGTGAGACGCTAGTTGGAGTTCAGAACTACAGAAAGTAAGATAATAAATTTGTGTTGTTTTAAACCTCCATGTTTGTAATAATTTGTTACCATAGTAATAGGAAAGAAATATAGCCCCTAAATACCCTTTCATAGATTATCAAATCCTGGCTGCAGCTGAATTTTATTTCATTGTCAAAGCAAAGAGTTTTTTCCATCAAAGGAAACACCTTTATATTTTCATAATGAGCCATTTTGTAGATTCTATTAATGGGGACCTTGATATAAGACATATTAACAAAACATGGAAAAACTGAATGAGAAAATTCTAGTCTTTTTTTTTTTTTAAGATTTTATTTATTTATTTGACAGAGAGAGACACAGCGAGAGAGGGAACACAAGCAGGGGGAGTGGGAGAGGGAAAAGCAGGCTCTCCACTGAGCAGGGAGCCCGATGCGGGACTCGATCCCAGGACCCTGGGATTATGACCTGAGCTGAAGGCAGTCACTTAACCAACTGAGCCACCCAGGCGCCCGAAAAAATTCAAGTCTTTACTCCCTTAAAAAGCTTTACATCGAGAGGGCTCATAGGTTTACCATTCCTGTTGGTAGTTGTGTATGTTTTTCAGACCCCAATTTGTATTCATCAGAATTCAGTCCTTGCCCCTGTAGTATTCACAGCCACACAACATTGGTACAGATTTCCCCCCTTGAACAATACGAGTAAATAACCAACTTCAGAAGCTCTTCAATTCCATGCCTCCTAATGCTAAATGACATGGTGATTTGGCAGAGAATATTTATTCAACACATCCTCTTGGAGGCCTACAACATCCAGAGAATTCTGACAGCACCACTAACAGCAGCCGATTTGAGCACCACTTTAACAAATGCAAAGCATTTATGGTTAACAATTTAAATGCTTAGTAGAGCATAGATGCTTAGTCTCTCTGCAAGGCTGTTTGCCTAGTTAAGGCCATAATATGTGACATGATATACATCATGGAGTCCCAGCACTGTTGTTGGCATAACTAATTCAAGTTTTCCTCCCAGAGCAGGGTGCCAACTCCACTTGTCACCCGACACACATTTACAAACAAAAATGCTGTGGGTGGAAGGAAAAGGGCAAAATTCACGTTCCTAGTTACTTAGCGGCTATGTGACGTAGTGTAGATTTTTAAAATCACAAATGTTCACTCAGCAGGCTGAAAATTTCAAGTCAGTATCACTAATATTGTCATAGTTAGTCATTTATAATACTGCCTGTATACATAAGTATGACATATGCTCCTATTTAAATTCACAGCTTGGCCCCATATGAAGACACAACAATGCTAAAATCACTGACTCATATGGAAATGCTTACATTTTCTGCTAAAACAGAAGTCACTGAACTATACATTAGCATGTTAACAACATATTGCAGCCCTGAAAAAGGCTTTATAGTACCCTAATGAAAACTAAAATTTATTAATATTGGTTATTATTCATTGAACATTAGACTGGTGAGAGTCCTTTAAATCAATAAGTCTAATGTTCACAAGAAAGAATGTTTCCAGTCATCTCTGTTATGATAATGGATAAAAGTTTGGTACCAGGTTATGCTAAAGAAGTAATTAGGCAAAATACAATTTTGCTGAAAACTCAAACTTAATTACTGATATCTGAAGAACGATCTCACATTAGTCTTCTTCCAAGTGTTTGAATAATTGTAGGTGGGTAGTCAGTCTCCCCTGGCTGCCTCCAGGAAGTGTTGAGCAAACCAATAAACAGGGTTAAATTGTAGCACACCTATCTTAGGTAAGACCTAATAAGAAAGCAAAAGAAAGATTCAAGGTGTCTGAACATGCACTATTTGTAACCTTTAGTGTCCAGTGATTTTGCATATTATTTCATTTATTTATGATGCAAAAAAAATCTGTGAGGTATGCATTATTATTCTGTTTTACATATGAAACTTGGTTTCTAAGAAGGTTACAGATTTACCTGAGTTACCAAGTTGGTGAGTAGCAGAGGTGGTTAAATCCAAAATCAATTTGGATTAAATATTATGAAGTAGATAGTATTACCCTACTTGATAGCTGAGAAAACCAATCCTCAGAGAAGCTGAGTGACTTCTGTCTCATAGCCAGTTCATGGAAGCATGGCATACTCTTGACCTCGAAGCTCTATTTATACTGTCCTACTTACAGCAGGGCTAAGAAATCTTATGTCTTCTAACCGTTTCCTGAGAAAGAGTAATTTGAAGGAAACATAAACAAGAAAAAAATTTGTAATTTTAGACATGTCTTTTGCCTGATTTTCTTTCTTTATTTTTTTTTACCTGATTTTCTTTAGAAGACTTATCCTGGTTCTTTTTTTTTTTTAAGATTTTATTTATTTATTTTAGAAAGAGAGCATGTGCACACAAGAGGGGGAGGGGGGAGTAGAAGGGGAAGGAGAGGGAGGGGAAAGAATCTCAAACAGACTCAGACTCCATGCTAAGTGAGCACTCATTGCAGGGCTCCATCTCAGGACCCTAACTAAGATCATGACCTAAGCAGAAATGAAGAGTCAGACTACTTAACCAATGGAGCCACCCAGGTGCCCCTTATCCTGTTTTTTTTTTTTTTTTTTTTTAAAGTATTGGCTCATTTTCTTGCCTGGAATAACCAAAGACATTCTTCAGTGCATCCTAAAAGAAAGGCAAGTTATAACTTTTTTCCATATGGGTACCCAAACTAAGGTCCAGGTGCCTTCCTGTCATTTTTAAGGTTACAAAAATGTCAACACAAGGTTTTTACCTATTTCTCTCCACTCCACAGAGTCTTGGGGATTGAATGGCCTCTGTCTTGTTCAACGTGCCATGAAAACTGTTTCCAGCTGAGGGATTCAGGGTGCTCTGAAAACATGAGTACCAGAAGTTAGGAATCCTGGAAATGAAGGCTACACAGTGTGTTTGAAAAACTTGCTCACAGGAATGAGCTGAGAACTGTACCCAATGGGGCTGGGCGGGGAGCGACAACAGAAGGTGAAATGAGAAGTGTATCTGGAGGCCTTGTTACTATTTCCCACCTCAGCTTTAGGTAAGTCAGCCGTTATGACAGAGGGATCTAGCATTAAGCATATCCTGTAGTGTTCGTTTAAAATACAGATTCCTGGGCTCCCAACCCAGACTTGCTGAGTTTGGATTTCCCAGGGAGTGGCCAGGTAATCTGCATACTTCACAGGCCCTTAGAGTGGATCCTAACAGACAAATTTAGGAAACAGTGATTCGTGGCAGTTGATAACCAGAGCCTAGATAATGTGTGTAAGTCATGAGTCAGAAGGCCCATCTCTAAACTTTAAGAAGCTACAAAAAGAAAGAGGGATTTGTGGCAAAGACTTAATTAAGAGGTTAAGGATAATAAAGAGAAGGATGCATATCAAGGAAACCTATTCCTAGGAATATATATTTATCTTATAAATTTACAGGCAGAGGGTACCTGGGTGGCTCAGTCATTAGGCGTCTGCCTTCGGCTCAGGTCATGATCCCAGAGTCCTGGGATCAAGCCCCGTGTTGGGCTCCCTGCTCAGTAGGAAGCCTGCTTCTCCCTCTCCCACTGCCCCTGCTTGTATTCCCTCTCTCACTGTGTCTCTGTCAAATAAATAAATAAAATCTTTAAAAAAATAATACATTTACAGGCATATAACTTTATAACCTCTAAGCAGGTTTCCCTAGAAACCTAGACATCTACCTAAGAATATCATAGAGTGTACATTCTTCAATTCTGTTTTGCCATTGTGAATTTGGGGTGAACTCCACTGAAATCATAACAAAAATAGCTAACCCTGACATATTGCTTACTCTGTGCAAGGTATCGTTCTAAGGACCTACCCATGCGACAATTTTCATGTTACCTTTTGAATCTTCGCAACAGCCCTTTTCTCCTCGTTTCATAGATGAAGAAACTGAAGTGCAGAGAATTTAAGGAACTTACCAAACTTCACACAGAAAGAGCCAGACAGGGATTCAAATCCAGATGTCTAGCTATGGAGAGTCAGCTACATAAAACATTTTTTTTTTTTTTTGGATGACAACCAGCTTGTCTATAAAGGAGCTTGTGCCCTTCACCTTGATCATAAAGCTGAAAGACTCTTTTATTAGTATGGGGTGGGAGAGTAATCATTATCATAGTTGTTTTTGCTGTAGCAGCTAACATATACTAAGCAAGCGCTGTTCTTGGCTCTTCAAATGCCCTGTCTTATGAATGGCCCAATGGAGTAAGTATGCTTTGGTCCTTTTTCGGATAGGGAAACTGAATTTCTTTCCTGAGATCCTCAGTAAGTGCTAAAATTTCACAGATAGTGAATGATAGATCAGGTTTCAAATGTAGGTCTGTTTGACTGGAAGCCCAATTTCTGGACACTGTATTGCTCCTTCTTATGGAATCAGTATTGGCACTCACACGAGTTCAGATGCAAGAGTTACACGTGACTTCTAAGACAATGACCATGTCTACTGAAGTCATGTCTATACTTGAAAGTCTTTGTGGAATTACAGAAGAAGGCAAGGCAGTTTGGATGCTCAAAAAATGGAATGTAGGGAACACTTTGACCAAGGGAGAGGAGCAGAAGGGTAGGAGGGAATGCAGATGCAGAATGTGAAGGATGTGAATTACTATGTAGGACTTTTCCAGTAAAGATGGGTGTCTTTTCCAGTCTCCCCATGGGGTAGTAGTTGAGCCAGGGAACTGCTACAGGGTGAGTGTACTGGTCTGAATCCTGACTTCCATAAAGGGCAAGAGGCATTGACACTGGGATGAGCACAGAAGCTCAGAGACCTCCTTAAACATCCTTCCATGGAGTCCCTATTTTCAAACCATTGTTCTTTTTTTCTTTTGTGTATGCTTTCTTTTTTTTATGTTATGCTAGTCACCATATAGTACATCATTAGTTTTTGATATAGTGTTCTATGATTCACTATTTGCATATAACACCCAGTGTTTATTGCAACATGTGCCCTCCTTAATACCCATCACCAGGCTAACCCATCCCCCCACACCCCTCCCCTCTGAAACACTCAGATTGTTTCCCAGAGTCCATAGTCTCTCATGGTTCATCTCCCCCTCTGACGTCCCCCCCTTCATTTTTCCCTTCCTTCCCCTAATGTCCTTTGTGCCATTCCTTATGTTCCACATATGAGTGAAACCATATGATAATTGTCTTTCTCTGCTTGACTTACTTCACTTAGCACAATCCCCTCCAGTTCCATCCATGTCGATGCAAATGGTGGGTATTCATCCTTTCTGATGGCTGAGTAATATTCCATTGTATATATGAACCACATCTTCTTTATCCATTCGTCTGTTGAAGGGAATCTCAGCTCCTTCCACAGTTTGGCTATTACGGACATTGTTGCTATGAACATTGGGGTGCATGTGCCCTTTCTTTTCACTACATCTGTATGTTTGGGGTAAATACCCAGTAGTGCAATTGCTGTGTCATAGGGTAGCTCTATTTTTAACTTTTTGAGGAACCTCCATACTGTTTTCCAAAGTGGCTGTACCAACTTGCATTCCCACCAACAGCGTAAGAGGGTTCCCCTTCCTCCGCATCCTCTCCGTTTGTTGTTTCCCGCCTTGTTAATTTTTGCCATTCTAACTAGTGTAAGGTGGTATCTCAGTGTGGTTTTGATTTGAATTTCCCTGACGGCTAATGATGTTGAACATTTTTTCATGTGTGTGTTAGCCGTTTGTATGTCTTCTTTGGAGAAGTGTCTGTTCATGTCTTCTGCCCATTTCTTGACTGGATTATTTGGTTTTTGGGTGTTGAGTTTGAGAAGTTCTTTATAAAATCATTGTTCTTAAGCAGAAAGATCTAAAATGGAGATGGGGACTTCATTGGGTAGAAAGGTAAAGACACAGGAAATAGTGTAATATAATGGATACAAATGGGTTTAATCCCTGCCTTATAGCAAGGTGGTAGTGGCAGAGTTTCAAAATTTCAAGGCAAGACAGTGCAAACTCAACTTTGAGTTTTGGACAAGTTCTCTAAGCCTAGATTTTCTCTTTTATAAATTGAGACAAAGAGTAGTACTTATCTAGGATCGTGGGGATAGATGAAATAATTAACATGAATTGCTTAGCACAGTGCCTGATGAATAGCATGTGCTCAGTAAATAGGACCTTCTGTTATTATTAGAAGCAAGATACAGAATGAAAAACCAGGAAACGTATCTACGCCTCTAAAGCCAGATCGTATTCAAAGGTGTTTATATTCTGGCCTCTCTTGTCAATTATTATACCCTGGACATTGACCATGACTCATTCAAAGCTTCCAGAGCTCATTGTTTACATCTTCCGTTTCTTCTAAGTCAATCTTAGTTTCCGTACCTCTTAAACAAGGATAATGATTGGGGTCATCTACCTCCCAGGGTTGCTTTAAGCACTGCGTGAAGTTCAATGTTAAAGTCCTTCAGGCAATGCCCACACATAAATGGTCAGGTTATCTATTTTTTAAGTCCCATCTGAAGCTTTAAGGGAGAGGTTTCTGGCACAGAAGTCTCCCAGAGTCTAATGTCTTCTTGTTCCCCCTTCAGAAATTATAATTCATATAAATAACCAGTGCCACTCAAGCAGTGGCCCCCGCGCTTAACTTGATACAGTTGTCTTAGAAAGTGTGCCAGATCTCTTTGGATTTTAACAATATTGCAATGGTGAGGCATAATAGAGCAAAAGGAAACAAAAATTAGATCAAATGACCCCCTAACCCTCTAGTCTAGTAACAGCTTGCAGGGTCCATCAAAGGTCATATGCCATGATTTTTCTCCATCCTGTGGTAAAGGATAAACAAATTAAGAACACCACAAGTCACCTGTAAGGGAGGAGACAAGGATGAAAGATGGGTGTTTATCCAGGTGATGCTCCTAAAATCTGTAGAAACTCAAGCTGGGATTCTTTGGTCCACCATCTCAGACACACATTAGCATCACCTGAGAAGCTTTTTAAGAATTACTGTAACCCAACCATACCCCAGACAAAATGTAAGGTTCTCTGTGGTGGGACCCATGCATTTGTTTGTTTTAAAGCTCTCCAAGCATTTCCAATGTTAAGTCAAGGTTACAACATGGGGTGTAAAAGTTCTAATAGGGCAGGTTCTAGGATAGCAACAGAAAAACAAAGGGCAACTGCCTAGATGGAGCAAGTAGTTCTGTTGTCTGCAAAATTAATATTCAACATTAATGGCTCACTTAGCTGCTGTGTGTGTCTCGTGGTGAAGCAAATTAATTCAAATGCAAACAGTTTATTTATATGAACACAGTTCCATACATTTATTTGAATCCCAAGTGATGCTCTAAAAGCTAATTACAATGAAAAATGCACCATCCTACGTATAAATATACATGCAATTCTGGCAGTTAGTTGCCTGGAATTTTCATTTTGTTCACATTCCCAAGTGAAAAAGCTAGGAATTCCACCCACCCTCTCCCCTCCTCCCATCCCCTCATCCCCCTCTCCAGGTACCAGACAACCTGGGCGGCCTTTGAAAAGGTACTTAACCTCACTATTTTCTCTTATCATCTCGTAATCAAACTAAATTTATTGGATGAAATAAACCTCATAGATTGACATTAGCTTAATATAGGTTTTCTCTGGTAATCTAACTTTCTGTCTTAGAGTTTGTAAACAAGAGCAGCACTGAACATTTGGTTCCATAAGAATAGTCCCAGTTCCCACTGAGAGATCATTTTGGGGGCCACAAGTACCAGTGACCTCATTACTATACCATGAAATTACTTCCGATGGACCCTAAAGCCCTGACATCTCTATGTCCCATTAAGGTAACAGTCAAAGGAAAGAAAACCCCATTATACAGAACATTGACAAAAGTGCCTCCTAAAGACAACTGGCATGACAATCTGACAAGTAACCTGAGACTATCTTGAGATTTTTAGTGTTCCTTGTGACGAAAAACTGAAATTCTAAATTGTCTTCTCTATTCCCTCCTTCAGTTCCTCAGCATCATCTTTGGATTTACTTATTTGCACAGGTGAAAGAGGGAAAGGGAACACAAATGTGTCGCATCCATCCACCAGTGTCTCCCCCAGAAATCCCTTCACCTAGACCCAAGGGAAGTTGGGGGCAACAAATCCTTGGAATCAGCTACAATTTAGGAGCAGTACCTCACCACACATGAATATATGCTGAATTCCTCGTTTATGCCTATTCTTTCTTGTTCTCTTTTATTTCCTCTGTGTGTAACTTCGTATTAGAACCAGGACAAATGTGTGCTGGAGAGTTAAGAAATCATTTAAGGAGAGCATTGAATGAAGATAGAATTTATTGTGTAGGATATATATGGCTATTTTCTACTGGGTATAAACTCCCGATATTATCAGAATATATAACATGTGTTTGGTTATGGCAGAGACTTCTCCAAAACAGGTTTTGTAGCTCCAATGCTGCCCAGTCAGGGAAGAACATTCTGGGCCATCAGCCTAGCATGTGTATGCGCACACAACACAATACAAACACCCCAAAGAAAAATAGAACTGAAGAGTCTAGTATGGAAATTGCTTTGTAATGGAAGGCTGATAAAGCAGCAACCATTGTACCAGCTGAGATGAGCTTTTGACAAATCCTTGAATCAGAGTATCTTTTATCATGGATGTGAAGAAAGAGGTCATGCATTGGCTTGCATTACATGTCAATACATCAATGGTGAAGTTCAACAAAATTGAAAAAAAAGTGCATTTTTAAGTTTTTTTATTTTTTGCAAAGAAATCATGCCTGTAGTGAAGGTATACATATTTAACCAAATAATTTAAATCTGTAGAATCTCTATGAGAGGCAAATTTTAAACTCAGTTCTGTCAGCCACTTTACCCAATTGGTTATTGGGCATCAGCAGTTATAGTTCAAAGACGATATCGTCCGATCTGGTTTCTGAGTGATCTTTCTCCCTTTGCCAATTCTATTTTTATAGCTCTTGTTGCATTTAAATCCTCAATTTCTTAGGGATTTGCCATCACTCACTCTCACATTGTTTTCAATCTCAATATAAATTGGCTCTGCCTCTTGCATTGTTTCTACAAATATTCTTCTTGTTAACAAGAGCTTCTCTTTCTAGGATTCTTAGTAAGAACAAACCCGTGTCCTTCTCAAAATATTTTCCAGTGCTATACCTTCAAAAGACAGGAGAAATCCTCCCTTAAGACGAGAGAAAAGAAAATAAGACCACCCATATGCTTTTAAAACACACAAGAGATTTAATGGTTGAATAAATATTTGTTTTAAATTGCTGAACATTTATGAAAAAGAAGAAAAAGTTGTGTAGCCTGAATTTAACCAAAGTGAAAGAAAGAGCTGAACTTTAATTGCAAAACATCTAAATGACTTGTTGACTCCTTAAGGAAATGGGTGTTACGAAAGTGATAGTAATTTTCTTTAAGCATGTGGGGGAAGGAGAGTGATGTCAAAAACCTTACAGGAATTAGAAATTGTCTTCATGAAACCACATGGAAGAACCACAGAAAAATTCTTAGAAAATTGGAGAATGGCTGATATCCTCACTAAACCTCCTTCATGTTTTGTTTGTTTTTGTTTTTTAATTGTCTGGACTCCATAATCGCCGGGTAAGTGGTGTAGTGTCGCAGTCAGAAGTGATGCTCACACAATTCCCCTTATTTAGTGTGTTTAAGACACCTGTCAGTCAGTTCCAATTTCTAGCCAAAGAGTGAACAAACAAGGTATCCTGGTCCAGTGGAGAGAGAAAAAAAAAAAAATCTATCAACTTAATTAACTGTCACCATGTGGTTGAATCTTCTGATTTCAAGAAAGTATTGGGGGGTATAGTCTTTCTAGAACACTGATTTTTTTCCTCCCTTCCCCCACCCTGTAGCTATCTTTGGTTAGTTATTTTTTCATCTAACTGTAACAGTAAACTAGTATAATCATCTAGAAATCAGCAAAGAAGAGGAATGAAGAGGTCAAGCAAGCCAGAAATACTTTATTTAACTTATTGACTCTTTTGTTAAGGGAAGATTATAATTTTTTTTCATCTCTCCATCAGATACCTCTCTGAGCCTTTGTTTCTTCATCAGAAAACTGCAGATAATAATTATTTCTCAAGGTTTTTATGAAGCTAAAATGCTTATAATCACCTAATGCAGGTGTTGCAACTTCGGTTGCATACAGGATGTAGAAGATTTAAAAGAAACCGAAGTTGGGATGCCTGGGTGGCTCAGTTGGTTAAGCGGCTGTTTCGGCTCAGGTCATGATCCTAGGGTCCTGGGATTGAGTCCCTTATCAGGCTCCTTGCTCAACAGGGAGTCTGCTTCTCCTTCTGCCTTCCACTCCCCCCTGCTTGTTCTCTCTCTCTCTCTGACAAATAAATAAATAAAATCTTAAAAAAAGAAAAGGTAACCGAAGCGGCCAATTTGGAGACAGAGAGGAGTGGTGGGGAGTTGAGCACATGCTACTTTTAGTTGAAATAGGGGTTACTAGTTAGCCTTAGCACCAGAAAATTATTTGCATGGGGCCATGGAGGCCCAATGTTGTTAAATATTCTGCTAATTTGCAGAGAAACTAGAAACCTAGATTCTTACACAAAATTTGATGGTGACTCCTTCAAACATTTGAAAAATTTGAGGTAGGCCAATATTTAATGGGTGATGCTTTGCAAGCTGTTGGACACCTGCAGTCTAACACATAGAAGGTATTTAATAAAAATAACCTCCTTATGTTTCATACTTTAGTCTAAATTATAGGATAAATATTCAAATTATTTAAGATGTCCCCATAGGTTGGAAATAAGCGATCAAAGAAACACAGAAATTAGGTGTCATTTGTTTGTTTTTGAAATACAACAGGAACAGTGCTGATAGTTTTGTGGTCTGGCCAACCCCAGAAGAACATAACTTTGCCTGATTTGGGGCTCCTCTAGAGCCTGGCAGCAACCCAATGGTCTGGTATCAGCTGGAGATGTAAATGTAGGTAAACAGCAAGACTGTCAGGGAGGCTGACCCAGACCCTAATGGAGAATGATCAGTCCCAGAAACTGACAGCATGGAAGCCCAAACTCTGAGTTCATGAGTGCTTTGAGGAAGAGAGCCAGGTGGCTTTGGACATGGGATCCCCCGCAGTGTTTGGTGCTGCTTTGGGCGTGTGCTCGAAATGCCATTTTGACTACTTGTCAAGCATGTGACGAATAGCCTAGTATGGAACTGGCAGGTGATACAAAAATGCAGCATTAAAGAATTTCAGGGCATAATACAGCAGAGCCTTGTTGTAAGAGGCAAATGAAAGCTGAATCGCAAAAATACAATTTGGGGAAGAAACTGCCAAGATCTGATTCAACAAAGGTTGAATTAATACAATGAAATAGCACAACCAATCAAATGGGGAAAAAAAATCCAACACCAGAGAAATCAGTGATTAGAAAAAGAACTAAAAGGCACAAAGGAATAGCCTTGATAAGAAAGGAAACCAGGGAATCTGTTGGAAAGTACAGAAGTTATTTGAAAAACTGTCGAGGTTTATAAAGGAAGCCGGTGTGCAAGACCCCCAATCTGTCTGCAGGCAAATCTCACACTGGAGATGGAAATGGATTTATTTTGCCTCAATATCAGTGGGGAAAAAGTTGGCCCCTCTGTATGTAAAGTTCACAGTTAGTATATCCTTGTAGTTTTAAATTGCAACTTTCCACGGCCATTTATGGAGCACAAGGGTGCCGCTTATGAAGAAGGTATAGATCACAGCCTTGCAAACTGTCACCAAGAGAAAATGGCCCAAATGGCGGACCCCTCTTACAGGTGGTTGAAGAATGAGCATGAGGGGGAAGAAGCATGTTTATGCACATTGCATTTAAAATGATGGCAAACAGGGGCGCGTGGGTGCTCAGTCAGTTAATCGTCTGCCTTTGGCTCAGGTCATGATCCCAGGACTCTGGGATGGAGTCCAGCATTGGGCTCCTTGCTCAGCGGGGAGACTGCTTCTCCCTCTCCCTCTGCTGCTCCCCCTGCTTGTGCTCTCTCTCTGACAAATAAATAAATAAAATCTTTAAATAAATAAATAATAAATAGATAGATAGATAGATAGATAGATAGATAGATAGATAAATGGCAAACAGGGATCCCCACAGGCTCAGACAGGAAGGATCTTGTTAGGGTATCTCTCTCTTGATGGGGTCTCCACATAGCAAGAAGTTTGTTTAATGTCTCTAATGCCCCATGAATTGTAAGCCTCCTAAAGACATGGTCATCACTTCTGTTCACTGACTCGAGCAGTTGCATCCCTTAACATGGTGCCTCGAACACAGTAGGTGCAGAAAAAGAAAATACTTGTGGAATACACGAATGAGTAAATAAAGGAAAAAATGAATTCCGTAGCTTGATGTGGTAACCCCTATGTGATGAATCACTACTGTGTACCTAGCTTTTACAGTATTAGTGATGATGATTCTAGAAGGGCAGAGGATTGTCTGGTTTTCATTTCACAGATGAGAAAACTGAGATTCACGAAGAGAGAGGAACTGAATTAAAGTCACATGACTACTAAGGGGCAGAAGTGAGATTTTGAACCTGTAACCAGTTCATTGTAAAAGCAGACTCCTTTCTCTATAGCCTTCTGTTAGTTTTATCCAGATAGGCTTACAGGAAGTGGTTCCAGCTACACAAGGAAACAGAAGACTGAAATCCAGGCAGGTTATCTCCTCTAACCTGGCTACTCTTTCTATTACACCACAGTCCCCCATACCTGCTTTGTTTTCCTCAGCAAAGCCTTGGCCAACAGTACGTCTCGGGTGTGTTTTACTCAGTAGCCAGCAACACACTCTGGCTGTGTAATAAATGTTGATGTCAGAGCTACCATAAGAGACAGAAGTCTTTTCATTTTACATCAAGACACAAGTCACCATCTGGAAGACCAGATATGCCAATCTTAATTTGAGGCCAGATTTTTAAATCTAACTCCGATGTGAGGGAAATGCTTGGGTCAGCATTCAAACTGAAAACTTGGGTCATTCTGCCTAGCAAACATTCATTTTGTTAGGACCCTTTTTCATAAGTAAAAGCAAATGGATTCTGCAAACAGCTAGAGCCCATTTCTGTACTAGTTCAGACTTGTCTGACAGGAATAGAAACCCACTTGAGCAAGAATAAAACACAGGGAAGGAAATTTATTGTAAGGATATTCTGTGTCTCCTCAAACCTGATGGCAGGAAGGCATCTAAGATGCAGAAATAGACCACAGACAAGTCCACTGTCCTTTCTGTGTCTCTCTACTCTGCAAATTAGCTTTTTCTGCTTCTCAACCCCCATGGTAAAACACAGCCATCCACGCATTTTGTGATTAAATCTAGTTATTCATGAGGGCAACCACATGAATGCAGGAATTCCAAATCCCTCTTGGTCCAGCTTATGTCAGTAGCCCACCCCCACCACTCCAATCAATTGAAACCAGGGAGACAGAGGTCATATTTTACGAATATGGTTGTATGCATGATAGAGCAGAACAGTAAGGGGCTGGTCTCTATAAAGAAGGGAGTGAGGGGGAGTAGGTTCTCAGCAAATCAGCAACGTTCAGTTGTCCTCCATACTGTTATCTATATATACAGATAAAAAGAAAAACGTCCCTGCTGTGTAAAATCTCTTACAGAGTAGAATTTGGTCTGAGAGTTTACGGATTGTAAAGGTTTTCTTTTCCCTATTTAAATATTTATTTATTTATTTCTTAAAACTTCATCATTTTGTAATAGGGATAAATGTGTCAAAAACTGGAATGGGAAAAGCTTTCTAACCTTTCTAACCTTCTAAATTTGGAAGGACAATTGATGATTTAAGGATAACTCCCTCTCCCAAGCTCAGGTTGTAAAGGTTTTATTTTTAAAAACTTTTTTAAAGATTTTTTATTTATTTATCTGACAGAGAGAGAGAGCACAAGTAGGGGGAGTGGCAGGCAAAGGGAGAGAGAGAAGCAGACCCTCCTCTGAGCAGAGAGCCCGATGCAGGCCTCAATCCCAGGACTCTGGGATCATGACCTGAGCCAAAGGCAGACGCCTAACTGACTGAGCCACCCAGGTGCCCCTGATTGTCTAGGTTTTAATAGATTAATATTTCTTAAGATAAACTGGCCCCTTGAGCACTCTAGAATTCAGTGTGCCTTGATGTGTAAAATGACTATTAAAAACTCCACAACCATTCTGTATTATATAACCATATCCTGACTATTTCTAAAGATCACCATGACATGCCAGCATCATGTTCAGCATTCACCTTATGATTTGTACTGATGAAAGTCATTTACTTCCAGGTCTGCTAGTTGTTAAGTTACTTATTATGCTTTCTTGTGAGATACATGTCCCCATCCCTGCTAGGAACTCTAGCTCAGCCTTTTCATATTATCTCAATGATCTCAGGAGCTCTGTCTCTATACATTCTTTATGGATCACATTACTTCCAACGCCTCTTATCTCCCTGCCTGCAAAATCGTCCTCCAGTGGAAAAGTAAAAGGAAAGCATTATCTCCAACTACCTTTCTGTCTTGGTGATGGCATCATAGACTCTCCATAGGCTAATCACATTTCAAAATAATTGTATTTGGGGATACATTTATCTGGTGCTGATCTTATCAAACCCAAATCTTTGTGGAAGAAGGTCCTCTTTTGACATGACTGTACTAGACTTTTTCTCAGGGCTCTACCTGGACGCTAATCCTCTCACACATAAATAGCCCTCTGGTCTCCTGTTTTTCAATCTGTTTGCTGATCAGCCATTGTCATAGAAGGTGAGAGCTTCCTTTTTTTCCAAATAAGCTTGGTTTCTGTTGTTCATCCTACTCCAGACACTGATGTTATCATTTGATAATGTCTATCAGGACTTTCTATTACCAAGCAAATAATTTCTAAACTGGTATCGATTAAAATATGGTTCATTGGGGTGCCTGGGTGGCTCAGTCATTAAGCGTCTGCCTTCAGCTCAGGTCTTGGTCCCAGGGTCCTGGGATGGAGCCCCGCATCGGGCTCCCTGCTTCGCGGGAACCTGCTTCTCCCTCTCCCACTCCCCCTGCTTGTGTTCCCTCTCTCGCTGTGTCTCTCTCTGTCAAATAAATAAATAAAATCTTTTAAAAAAAAAATACGGTTCATTAAAATCACAGGTTGTGGCTTACATACATAAAGCACATTTGAAATCAACTCTGTGAGTATATATTGCATATGTTCCATACAAGTCACTGAGCAAAAGGAATGGAGATGAATCAAATGTCGTCCTTGACCTTAAGTCAGTTAGGATCTATATCTTCTGTGTATAAATAAGCCCAATCAACTCCCACATCTGGGAAAAGTCAGTATCAGATTAATTTATAGATGATTTCCAAGGACCACTATGAATCATTTTTCTTTGTGTAACTCAATTCATTAAAATGGACCTAAAGCCTGCTCCTTCATTTTTAACCTTCTCACCTAACAGGAATTAATTCTTTTGAGTGTTCTCTCTATAGATCAGGCTCTGTACTAAGTATTTTACATATACAAGTGATTCACATGTGGTGGCCAAGTTTGAGACCTTTGCTGTAGCCCACTCTTTCTATATATATATGTAAAGTTCTGCCAGATTTTTCAAATGTACACTTGAGGATGAGCCTCTGTGTTTAGCTCCACCCCAGTCCAAAATGAATGAGAATCTCTAAACAAGCAGCCCAGGCACCTATATATTTTTAAAGCCTACTGGAGACACTCACCAGTGAGTGTTTATCAGTATCTTTTTTTTTTAAGATTTATTTATTTATTTATTTATTTGAGAGAGTATGCAGGGGATAGGGAGAGAGAGTCTTTTTTTTTTTTTAAAGATTTTATTTATTTGAGAGAGAGAATGAGATAGAGAGAGCATGAGAGGGAGGAGGGTCAGAGGGAGAAGCAGACTCCCCGCTGAGCAGGGAGCCCGATGCGGGACTCGATCCCGGGACTCCAGGATTATGACCTGAGCCGAAGGCAGTCGCTTAACCAACTGAGCCACCCAGGCGCCCAGGGAGAGAGAGTCTTAAGCAGACTCCACATTGAGCATGGAGCCCCAGTCGGGGCTTGACCTCACAACCCTGAGATCGGGACCTGAGCTGAGTCAGGCACTTAACTGACTGCACCACCCAGGCGCCCCCAATACCACTATCTTAATTAGATGATGTTTTCCATTGCTCTTTCACTGCATTTCAAGGTTTGTCTTTTGTTTGTCTTCTGGTCTTAAGCAGGATATGGACCTTTGAGCCCCAAGTCCTCATCTCCATCAATTATGTGACATTCCTGAGTTGAAAAGGGACGTTTCATTGCAGAGTTTGATTGCCTCAATATTTTACCTTGGAATCTAATATCTTGGTGTTATATCCTGGTGCTAGAATTTACTAACTAGGTGAGCTTGGGCAGGTTAACCTCTCTGAAACTCAACTTTCTCATCTGTGATAATAATAGAGCCCACCTTACTGGACTAAATAAGATAATGCCTGCTTCTAGTGTGCTACAAAGAACCAGGAAAGAACTGCATTTCCCAATGTCTCCTGTAGAAGAGAAAATCTTTTGCTTGTTATTTTGAAAACATTTCCAATGATGGTAAAAACCACTGTGTTTCCTTAGGATACATCCTGGTCAAAGAGTAAAGTTCTTGGTAAATCAAGTTATTATGTGTTTTTATTTATTTTTTATTTTTTTAAAGATTTTATTTGTTGTTTGTTTATTTATTTGAGAGAGAGAGTGTGCGAGCCAGGCAACAAGCAGAGGGAGAGGGACAAGCAGACTCCACACTGAGCGTGGAGCCCAAAGCAGGGCTCCACACAGGGTTTGATCCCATGACCTTGAGATCACGAGCTGAACCAAAATCAAGAATCTGGTGTTCAACCAATTCAGCCACCGAGATGCCCCAAGTTATTATGTGTTTTTAAATGAATTCTTGAGTATGGTATATTGTTTTTGCAAGTGGGTATACTCCATGATAAATCATTCTTAAGGTTCTCTTTGACCTAAATCATTTAGATCAGCCCTATCCATTTTCATCAGTATCATCATTAGTTCATTTTCCTTCAGATAACTTCACAGCATGGACTTACCCACAACTCATAGGTAGAACATGTTTCCAAGAAAACTACATTGTGATGGTAACAACCAAAGATAAAGCTAATTGAAATTCCTCTAAGTTCACCACCTATCTAATCTAGATCATAACTATGGATGATGTATTTCCTCAAAATTCAAATACGTGAGAGTTTTGTTTGAAATTTAATTGCAGAGTGGCTTTCCCCTGGCCTATGGTTGCAATCTACCAGGAGTTAGTAGGTAATTCTCAGTGCCATCATGAGTGGCTAAGAAGAGGGACTCAAAAGCCTGAGGACCTGGGTTCAAATCCTAACTTTTCAGCTTATTAAACTATGCAACTTTGATTGCATAATTTAACATCTCTGGGCCTATTTAAATTTGCCAAAATGGTCATAATGATAGTTTCTACCTTATGGCAACTGAGTAAATTAATCCCTGAGAAGCACAATAGGTAGCATCTCTTAAGCAATTTCAAATATTTGATATCATTAGGTTTATTTAGAATACTGAGATTGAGCATATCTCTAAACCATTGCAAATTACAGCCTACCAGCTGAATTGAGCTCCTCTCCTGCTTTTGTAGATACAGTTCTCTCAGAACATAGTCATACTCATTCATTTACATATTTTCAGGCTGTCTTTGTGCCTATAGTGACAATCTGAGTGGTGGTGAGGGAGACTGCGTGGCCCCTGAAGCCTAAAATATTTACTATCTGGCCCTTTCCAGAAAAAGGTTGCTGATCTCGGCTATAAGCAAGGTACTGTGCTAAATGTAATCCCCATAAGATGAAAAGCATTTTCTGCCAGCAACACTCGGTAGGTACTCTTGCTATCCCTATTTTGCATAAGGAGAAGCAAAAATTCAGAGTGATTATGTAAAATGCCCAAAGTCACACAACTAATAAATGGTAAAGACCTGGATAGACCTGGAACCACTTTTTTATGACTCGAAATCTGCATTTCTAACCATATTTTCCAGATTGAAGTAGGTTATTCTTTGACGATGAACAGTGGCTGTGGTAGTTCCTAGGGTTCCACTCTGTCTCTCATCTCATAAGTAGATAGCACAGAGTGCAGAGTTGAAAAGTTTATGTTCAGGCCAGTCCGCTGCAGTTCACCTGTGCTGAAAACTGAGCTCTAAGTTGACAAGCCTGAGTAAAGCCATCCTGGTGACAGGTACGTTCCCCTACCTCCATCTTTGTCAACAATCATCTTCCCCTTCCAGGAGGGAACTCTTGGCCTTCACCAACCTCGTTGCCTCCATAAGGCCAGCTGTGTAGCTGATGAATATTAATGTCACAGACTGTGCCTTTCTTTCCTACTGGCCTCTTGGATATCTGCTCTGTGACTAGTAGGTATGAAGCCAGTGGAGAGGCTGAGGGTCCAAAGCTGTGCCTGCGAGAAGCTTATTTTGTTTAAGAAGGTACCATTTTCCTTTGATTCATTTTTGAAATATAAGATGTGCATAAGAATTAGGTCCTAGGAAAAATGTCCCATGAGCTCAATTTGCAGGAACCTTTAGTTTAGAAAGAAAGATCATTCTCTAGTGTGTATGTTGGTTTGATATGGAAATACATACACTTGCCCTACATCTAGATTGCTAGTGTGCTCAGAATTTTCTTTGTAAAGTCAGAAATTAAATCCATACACCCTGTGCCTTAATGTTCCTTTGTTTGGTGTCTGCACATAGACACTTTCCTAAGGACGAAGCCCTTAAGCACAAGAAAGGTGTGATGGAATGAATCTCAAATCTAAATCTTCAAAAAGTTGTCTTTGTTGTTGGCTGAAGGCAGGATTAAAAATTCTGGTGGCTCTAAATCCAGACATTGTACTTCCAGGGATAATTAGTTTCTTACAGATTTCATGTCCTCTGTGCTAGACTCCAAATGGCAGTCTGTAGTTCACTCTGCAATAGGGATCTTCTTCAAAACATTATGAAAGACTTTGTTAGATTGTCAGGTGATTTTTGGAATTTTCCAGTTATCTAAAAACGTCGCCTTAGGATCATTTATTAAATAAAAATCAGGTTTAAAGTGCCTCATTTGTACTTATTTATGCTTTCTTACATCCAGACAACTTTTATGCATGGTAATTTGTGCCATTATACCATGGAAATTTTATGTCTCAGTGAAGAGTCTTGCTATGATTTTACCTTGTGTTCAACCTTCAACAAACATTTACTTAGAAATAACTCTGTGCCTGACATTATGCTGATGCTGGGGAAACAAAAGAATAAGGTTGTACGAGGGTCAATCTTTTTTCTCAGATTTTGTTTCTTTTGCGAGTCTTCTTTCTCCTCTCACACAGGACGTCTTTTCTCGGCCATATAGTTAAGGATTCCCATACAGGGTCATCAGTAGTACTTACTGCTTCCAACAATGACGTAAAAATTTTCTCTCTTTCTCTCTCTCTTTTTCAGCAGAGGAGCTCATGGTTGCTTTCTGAGACCACAGCCTTGGGAGGTTATTTCTAATATGCACTCCATTCAGCTCTATGTTTTCATACAAAACAGCAATTGTATTCCTTTCGGTATCTAAATCCTTTCTTGACTCTATCATTAAAAGTAATTCTTGGGGCGCCTGGGTGGCTCAGTTGGTTAAGTGACTGCCTTCGGCTCAGGTCATGATCCTGGAGTCCCGGGATCGGGTCCCGCATCGGGCTCCCTGCTCGGCGGGGAGTCTGCTTCTCCCCCGGCCCCCGCCCTCTCATGTGCTCTCTCTCTCTCATTCTCTCTGACAAATAATAAATAAAATCTTTAAAAAAACAAAAAAAAAACTAATTCTTGAGATTCAAGGTAACATTTCCCCATCCCACCAAAGGAACTTGTGTTATTTTATAAAAGAATATTAATCATTGGTCACATAATAAGCATACTCTATAGTTTGAAGAGGCATATTCAGTATTTCAGCACATTGTTATTTTTAGAAATCAAATAAAATTCCTGATGTCTTAACTGACATTATCAAAAGTTAGGGTCAAAGGAATCTTGGCGGGAAGAGATATGGGGGAGGGAAGATTCTTAGAAAGGGCTTAGGGGAGGATATGCCGCCAAATAAATGCATATCATAATCACTAGATTTAAATCTTAGCTTTATAAAGAGGTAGTATGGATTTAAAGAATCCATACTTGGAATCATTAAACTGGGTACTAAACTTTTATTAATGAAATCCAAAAGCACATTAGCAATTTTCGTAACCACATCATACAGAGTCCCCATTCTAAATTCATCAATTTAAACCTCTCTCTCTTTTTTAAACCACTGCTATTGCTAAACCTCTTTTCCATCTATACTTACAGACTTTTTTCTAATGTCATACCTAACATTTCTCTCTATTACTTCCTTCTTGCTGTATTCAGCTCGTTATCCCACCTATGAATTTCTTTTTGGATCTTCTCACCAGTATTTTAATTTGCTCCCTGTAATAAAGCCCCATCACCTGCAGACAGAGAGAGCATGCCAACTAGATGTTCATTGTGCCATGTTCCTCTGGACCCCTTTGGTCCCATATGCCGAAACTGTAACACTGGCAAAAAACTCCACTAGACCAAATCAATCCTAATAAAGACATGCTCCTTTTTAAAAAGTTTATGACTGTTTGATTTTTTTTTTTAAATATAAACTTAAGCAGCAAAAGAAGCCTTTTGAATGGGCTTTCTAAAGCTTAATAATTAGCCAACAATTCTATCACAATGGGATATAGATCTCCATGTGATTAGCCATTGATGCTTTAGCTTTACTTCAAAAATCTGTTTTGTAGAAAATTAGATTGTAATTGTTTGCATTGTTAAGTGATATTTATCTGGGAAACCGGCCCAAGAGAATCACTGTACATCCACCGATGGGTGGTTTGGAATAGGGGTTTTTATTATGAGAGTTAATAAGCCATAATACAAGTCACTTTATTTGTACTTTTTGCAAGACCTTTTTCTACAAGGAAAATAAGAAAAGTATTCCTGACCATGGACCAAAGGGTACAAATAACTTTTTAATTAAAAATAAAATTGTGAGGGCGCCTGGGTGGCTCAGTTGGTTAAGCGACTGCCTTCGGCTCAGGTCATGATCCTGGAGTCCCGGGATTGAGGTCCGCATCGGGCTCCCTGCTCAGCGGGGAGCCTGCTTCTCCCTCTGACCCTCCCCCCTCTCATGTACTCGCTCTCTCTCATTCTCTCTCTCTCAAATAAATAAATAAATAAATCTTAAAAATAAATAAATAAATAAATAAAATTGTGGATTCTGCCAACTCGCACCTAGTCTGTGTTGATAAGGACTGTTCTGTATTTTCAAAGATCATGATTGTAGGTAGTGCAAAGGAGGAGACAATTTCCCTCTTCCCTTTCTGGGTACTTTTGTCTGATCTATTAATTAAGTTGACATAATACAAACTAACAGAGAAAAACAAGTTGAAGTCTATATATTATAGGAACCCCACAAAGACGGGAGCGTCTCAGAGACAGTCAGGCAATTGAGGCTTGAATGCATCCTGAGCAAAGGAAAAGGGGGATAGGGGTCTGGGGCTGCGAGGGGAGGAAGACAATTCACAGGAAGATGAGAAGAGCAGACGTTTGATAAACAAATGTTTGTCATGCCATGCAGAGACAGTGGGACACAGAGAGGAATTTGATCTCCAGGCCCTGCTGAGCCTCCCCTTAGTTTACACCTGGCCCATCCTCCCTGTGCTTATCTCTGGACAAGGCCCTCTGTCTAAATTCTTAGAGGCAGTTAAGGGGGAGGTAAAACACTCTTCCTGCATCTTTTGGGCCATGATTACCTTCAGCTCAGAATTATCCACATGCCAAAGTGGCACATATTGGCAAGGCTCATTATGAACACCTTCAGTAGCCATCCTGGAAAATATGCCAGGATCAAGGAGATCAAGTTGTAAGACTGTGATGTGCTTTGCCTTGATTTTTCAGTTAGTCTTTCTAAGCCTAAATGTAGTAGGTATTTGAGCTTTTTAAGCTCAAGTTTGTTTTTTTGTTTGTTTTGTTTTTTGGTTTTTTATTATGTTGTGTTAGTCACTATACAGTACATCATTAGTTTTTGATGTAGTGTTCCATTATTCATTGTTTGCATATAACACCCAGTGCTCCATGAGTACGTGCCCTCCTTAATACCCATCACCGGGCTCACCCATCCCCCCCTCAAAACCCTCAGTTTGTTTCTCAGAGTCCATAGTCTCTCATGGTTCTTCTCCCCCTCTGATTGCCGCCCCCTTCATTTTTCCCTTCCTTCTCCTAATGTCCTCCATGCTATTCCTTAAGTTCCACAAATGAGTGAAACCATATGATAATTGACTTTCTCTGCTTGACTTATTTCACTTAGCATAATCCCCTCCAGTCCCATCCATGTTGATGCAAAATTTGGGTATTCATCCTTTCTGATGGCTGAGTAATATTCCATTGTATATATGGACCACATCTTCTTTATCCATTCATCTGCTGAAGGGAATCTCAGCTCCTTCCACAGTTTGGCTATTGTGGACATTGCTGCTATGAACATTGGGGTGCATATGGCCCTTCTTTTCACTACATCTGTATCTTTGGGGTAAATACCCAGTAGTATTTTGGTGGGGTTTGGGGGTTTTTTTGGTATTTGTTTGTTTTAACCAGCAAAACCAGATAGCTTTCATCAGCTTGGCCTCTTTGTAATTAAAAATGCTTTATTCATTTTTTTATCATCTTCAATAACCCTCATATTTTTCTATCATGAATAAGCCTGCATTGAATATCTTTGTGCATAGAGCTTTGTAAACTTTTGCAAAGATATTGGTAGAAAAGACTTCTAGAATTGGTGTCACTTGGTCAAAAGGTATGTCCATTTAAATAGTAGTAAACACTGCCAAATTCTATTCTTAAAAAATAAATGTCTGTTGATATTTCCTACTTACATTTGAGGACTGTCTGTTTCTATATACCTTCATCAACTCTGGATATCTGCCATCTTTATCGTTTTTACAAAACTGATTAGGGAAAAATATTTCTAAATTAACTTTAGTTTTTTGTTTTAAGTGAGGGTTGTTGTTTTTGTTCATTTATTTCTTTGTTTATTTTAGAGTAAAAACTCTGTTGAGTGGGGATCTTATAAAATAGGAAAGTCAAAGTTTCCAGTGTTTGCTTCTTTTTCAAAAGATTTTATTTATTTATTTATTTATTTATTTGAGAGAAAGAGAGAGCACGAGTGAGGGGAAGGGTAGAGGGAGAGGGAGCTGAGCATAGACCCTGACTCGCGCTCAGTTCCACGACCCTGAGTCGAAGTCAGATGCTTAACTGACTGAGCCACCCAGGTGCCTCCAGTGTTTGCTTCTTTTTAAATAATTTTTAAAATGGAAACATAATATACATTGAGAAAAGCATACAAGTCATGAGTGAGCAGCTCGATGAATTTTCATTACCTGAACTCATC
>NC_138369.1:30365848-30387511 GCF_054177405.1 Leptonychotes weddellii
GCAGAGAACGCTTCCTGACAAAAGCCTTAATTATAAAATTCAGTAGATGCAAAATGCTAATTTTAATGTTTGTGGAACAGATTTCCATAATGCTTAAGAATTCAGTTAGGAGTTGGGGAGTAATTAGCCCATGGATGCCTATGGATATTCATGAGGTTTTCCGACAGATACTAAAGGAAGAACCTGCGATTTAAGATCACTTCCTGACTGAGCAGGGCTACCCACTGGTGGGCATCAGACCCTAAAGTGAAAATGCTTCTTTCAGAGGAGAGTATTTCTTCCTTGATTATATCAAAGTGTCTCTTAGCCTTCTTGTCTTTGCTTCTCAGCCAAGTCAGAAATGATGTTCCATGGGCATTTTTGTTGTTGTTTAGTTTGAGGAAAAAATGTCAAAGAACAGTTTGGTTTAGAGGTGATAGATTTGGAGTCATTGCATTGCCTGCTTTATTTTGTTGGCTCGACTTTTACGTTTTCCTAATGGAGTTTATGTATAATTACCACCCATGTTCCTGTTAACATCCACTATACTCACCTGCAAAGGATAATAGAAGAATCTCATTTTAAGAGAATAAAGCAAGTTTATAATTGTTGTTGGACTTCGATATCAGAGAGTATTCCTACTTGTTTGCCATTAAATAAGTGCCATGAGGAAACACAGAAAAATGAATAAAGACGTAGGAGCAGATAGGCAAGGATTCAATAAAGAGAACACATCAGACCCACCACTGCATGAAAGGTTCAGACATTTGACATGAGGTCCTGGAGGCTGAAAGGTAAATTCTTCCATCTTTCAGCCTTTCACGATTCTATCCTTCCATCAAAACTTGTGCCAGAAGAAACTGCCTCCAATGTCATCTTTAAAACTAGGTTTCATTTTTTTAGGTTAAACCATAAGAATGTTAGCTTTTATTTGTAGTCTGCCTACTGTGTGCTCTTTGGTGTATTAATACACAACTTTCTAATTCTAATATCCTATAGAGTTGGGCATTTTCCTTATGAGGGACCAGAGTTTAGAGATTACAACTTGTCCCTAGTCATCTAGCTAGTAACCCCCAAATTAGATTATTTGAAATATCATTTCAGTAGTAACATATTCAACCTTTAAGGTCAGTGTTTCACGTAATTTTAGGGAAATTAACATAGCCAGAGGAGTTGCTCATGTAAAATAGGGTTGCCTGTCTCTGCTAAAAATTGTTTCCATGTCATTCCCAGCCTTGAAGGCTAGCAATGGAGAAGAAAATCCTGATAAACTATCACCCAGCTGGACCAGGGATTTCAGTTTAGGCAAAAAGTTGGGGGAGACCCAAGTGGGACTTAGATGAAGAATGTTGAACCTTAGAGAGCAACAGTGGACATAACTATTCCTCTAAAAGCCTCATTTCATTCTAACCTTTGCCTTCCTCAAAATAGTAGAATACAATTTATTTATTCTGCATCATCGGATTCTAAACCATCACTTGGGTTGTCCTCCGTAATGCTATCCAAGGTATCCCTGTTGGAAAAGAGTCAAAGTTCTGTAGTATTTAAAGAACACTAAGGAACAAAGGTGTTCTTCTTATGAGTTCATTGGTGTATCTTTGGGTAAAATTTATTTCCATGTTGTTAGAGCAGTTTTTAAAAATGATTTCTACAGTAGAGTTTCAGCATATCCTCTGTATAAGCCCTTTTCTTCCTTAAAAAAAAATAAAGGAGAAATCTGGGGTGTGGGTGATCAGTTTATTGCAGTATTACATTACTTTTAGTGATCTCATTTTAGGGGAAGAGTGGGGTCTAAATGTTTCCCAGTCATTGGCCTAGACTGAGAGTAAGGATACAGGTGTGAGGAATGGTCCATGTTAGTGAAACTAAAGAAAAACTGGAAAGGGTCAAATTTTTTCTCAGTCATAATCCTGATTCCAACAGTATTACTAATAGCAGAATACCTTTCAAAGCTTACTTTGAGCGAGGTATTATTATAACTGCCTCTACTTATTTAATTCTTATACTCTCTTAGTCCTCAGAACAACCAAAATTAATATTATTATTATCCACATTTTATAGACGAGAACCTTGAGACACAGCATGGAAAATGATCAGAAGCAACAAATCCAGCACTTGAACTTTGGCAGCCTAACTCTAGAATCTGTGATCTTATTCATCATGCTATATTGCCTCAAACAGGGCTGCCCAGCCCCGAATTTGTTCTTTATTCCTACATTCATCTGTCTTCTACATAACCCAGAGCGCTAGGAGGGAGGAGATGTTAATTTGTTTAATCTGAAGCATAAACAAATCAAGCAGCCATTTTGTCCTCCTCTACCAAAACATGCTTAAGGATCCATTAGAGTCTCTCTTGTCAGTGATTTACAGACAGAGACATGTGGAGCTTCCTTCCAGTCTACTGGGCCAATAAAGCATTTTTAACAGAGTCTTAAATATGCATTTCTGACTTCCACTACAATACATTCCAAGAGAACTACTTATAAGGCCTTGATCAAAACGTCCTATAAAAGTGAATGTCAAAAAAATCTGTGCTTTGTCTTAGACCTAACAGCTTTTAAAGAGAGGGACCATTTACAATGAAGTGAAAATGGAAGTATCTGAATAATGATGTTAGTCTTAACATTCCTTGATTACGTTTTATTCATTTCCTCCAAAAGTTGCCCTTGACTATAAGCAGATATGTCCTGGCTTAACTTTTAAATGAGGACTGAAGTTTCCTTATGGTTACTCTTAATTGCTATTTCGTGTTCCAGTCATTTCATGTAGAATGAAAAGTTTATCTTTTGAACATTTTGGCTCTACCCCAAACCAAAGGGATGATTTTTCTGGCAAAAGCTGCATCTATCATTCAAGTTCATTTTCTTAAAAGATCACATAATGAATATTTGGGTAGGAAAAGTTCCCCCAAAGTGGATTAATTTATATTCAGTCTTTCTTCTTTTCCTTTCATTTCTTCTTTGTTTACTCTTTCTCCCCCTCACTTCTTCCCTTCCTTCTTTCTTCCCCTGATTCCTTCCTTCCTTCCTTCCTTCCTGCTTTCCTTCCTTCCTTCCTTCCTTCCTTCCATCCATCCTTCTTTCCTTCCATTATTCAGTCATTTAGCAAATGTGGAATTCCTACTCTTATGCCAGGCACTAGGGATAAAGAAGTAAACAAGATGCAATCCCTGCTATCACAGAGTGTCCAGCCCAATGGGATAGACAAGCAGTGAACCAAACATTCCTGCTAGGAGATACGCTGCAAAAGAGAAGTTTGGCTTGTGAAGACATCATATCATGAGGATCCAAAGCTAGTCTTTGGGGAAGAGGTTCATTCAACAAATATTTACAGACCAAACATAGGCCACATTCCAAGTTGAGTACTAGGGATAGAGTGATAAAAAAGAAAAATTGCTGCCTTTACCCTTTACAGGAAAAGCAAAAGATTATTTGAAAATGTCAAAATAATACATTGTGAATATTATTCTGGGAGAATGTGAGGTTGTAGAATCTTATAGCAGGGGAATCTAACTGCCAGTATGGTTCAAGGACACCTAAAGAAGACCTGAATGATGAGTACGAGGGCAAAAATAAATAAATAAAATAAAAATAAAGTATAGGGTTTAGACTTATATTCTCTCTCTTTTTATTTTTAAGATGATTCTCTTTTATTCCAACTTTATACTCTCCCCTAGCATTTCCTTTCCCAGAAAACCTGGTATTGTGATAATTTTTTTTTTTAAAGATTTTATTTATTTATTTGACAGAGACACAGCGAGAGAGGGAACACAAGCAGGGGGAGTGGGAGAGGGAGAAGCAGGCCTCCTGCGGAGCAGGGAGCCTGATGCGGGGCTCGATCCCAGGACCCTGGGATTGTGACCTGAGCTGAAGGCAGACGCTTAACGACTGAGCCACCCAGGCTCCCAGGTATTGTGATAATTTTGAATTGCTTGGCCATGCTTTGTCATTGACACGAAGCCATCAACACCAAACTAAACTACTGAATGTCAAATTCCCTGGCAGATGAAAAGGATCAGACACTAGCAATTTCCGTTAAGTGCCCATTCTTAAATGGCTGACCCAGTTTGTAGCCCAGAGCTATCCATTGGCTTGGTGTGAGCTCTCTTAGATGACCATTCTGGGAGCAAACCCTGTTTCATGATGCCAACCTTCAAGTTTTTACCATCTGCTTGCCAGTCATTTCTAACCTCATCATCTCTTTCTATCTTGCCATATCATTGTCATCAGTGGGGACTCTTTTTAAAAGAAACGTTGCCCTTAGCAATTCATCTTCTTTGTGTTTCCTCGCTTGTGCAGGGCAAGACAGTGATGCATTGAGCAGGGAAGGAGGGATCATTGCTAGGAGCATATTGGGCTTGGCATTTTTTTAACTTCTCCAGCTCAGAGAGCCCTGCTGCTGCCAGAAATAATCTTGAAATGCTGTCTTCCCCTGCCCCCCCTTTTCGGATATTAGAAACTTCCTCTTCCTGTTAAAAATAGGTTTTGATAATCTACTCAGAGGTCTGACAAACACAAGAGAAAAAGCAGAAAGGAAAGTGGAGAGCTGCCCCGTGGAGCTTCCCTGCAGGGGACTTTGCCATTGCCACTTGGGTGAACATGGACAAAGGGAGTGAGAAGCAAGGCCATCATTTAGAAAATTTGTGGTAGAGGGAGAACAGAAATTGATGTTCATCTAACATATCTAACATTTTTCGACTGACCTGTGTTAGCCGGGTAATTGCCGCATTTACCTTCTAATCTAAAAGAACAATGGGACCCCTTATAAAATGTGATTTAGGTTATAAGACTAATTTCTTATTTTATCTTAGATGTTTTCCCATAGACAAAGTCAAGTGATGATATGAGCAATAATCTGGAAAATCTGAATAGTACAGACAACCTTTATACTGGCTTGTTCTTTATGCCACATTCTTTGCCATTAGCTAATAGGTTACCTCACCATCATATTTGCTGGAGCTACAGATGCTGGGTGAAATCCAGAAAAGAAGCCATTTTCCATATAATCCATAAGCAAAAAAGGGAAGCTCAATTTTCTGAGCACTTAAATGACTGCTTTGAGGGGCCATAGCTCATCTTGAAATCATTTTGACTTGGATTGAGATAAAATTTAGGAATGGATTGGCATTGGCGCCAAAGCAAAGTCTGAAAGACATTTACATGACAAATATTATCATTATGATTTTGCAATAACCTTGGCAGTTAGGTTTGAAAGGACAGTTCACTAGGTAATCTTCAAAATGTAGATAAAATAGATTTAAAGGAAAAAATTTCTAGTTTCCAGAAAGGGTTATGACAAATCTTACATATCAGAGACAAAGCTGAGGAATGTTTTCGTTTCCAGTCCCCTTTTTCAAAAAGCCAGCTAATGAAGACAATAGGTAAGTTAGACTACAGTTCCAGAGGGTCTTGAAAAATTCTCTCCCTATGGTGATAAAAGAACTGAGCCATTTCCTGTCAACCATCTAATATTTTTATTTCTCCAACATAAGTCAGTGGACCAGGATTTCATGGTCTGGATAGATTGAAAGATTAACTTGCTCTGGTTGACTATGGCTAGGTCAGTCACAAATATAAACCTTTGGATTCAGGAGATTTGGCTATGACAGGTCTAATCAGACTTTCTAAATTTTAGGGTCCTATGGGCTCCAGGACCTGGTTGCATATTCCACATTGGCATACCTAAGCAGCTGGTGTAAAATGAAGCTATAGTTGAACCTGTCAAGACCAGATGAGCTTGTTATTTAGAGCAATACCTCTCTGGCTTCCCATGGGCAAATCCATCATCCATGAGCCCAAGGAAGACGTGGTCTGGGGTCACTGACTTTATACACAAGGTTTTAATGAAAACGGAGCACTTGTCAATTTCCAGTCACTGAGTTCTCCTGCCCTTTTCAGAGAAACATCAGCATGTATGCTAGGCCCAGGTGGGACTGGAGAATGAGCACTGCAAAGGGGATCAGAAGATCTGGGCTCTGGTCCACATGCTGCCAGAGAATAGATATCTGGTTAGTTAAAACATGGGCTAGTTTTTTAACTGCTCTTGATCTCAGTTGCCTCCCCTGTAAAATAGGGGTAATCATAACCTCATTGGATTTTAGTAACCATAAAATGAATAAAGGGTTTATAATGTATCTTTCATGGTGTCAGGAACATAGTAAGTAGTCAAGTGGCTAACTCCTGTATTACCATAGTTATCACCACTAGTTATGTAGCTGTGTCGCTTGTTAAACACTTGTTAAATACTAATAATACTATGCCAGACAATTTTTAATAAATAAACAGTAGGAGTCCCTGTCCTTGAGGTGGTTATATTGGGGGGAGGGGGACATAGAGACAATAAGGATAATAAATACATTAATTACATATAGTAATTGAAAATCACAAATATTCTGGAGCTGACACAGGTAAGGACGTGAAGCAAAATAAGGGAGATCATGAATGCTTTCTAAGAGAATTATGATTTTGATAGGGTAGTCAAGTGAGACTCTGAAAAAAAAATGACATTTGGGCAAAGATGTGGAGAGAGTGAAGGGGAGAGCCAAAGATTTGCCATATCCCAGGTGAGGCACAGTTCAACTTGTCAAGAAGACCAGATGAGCCTCTTATTTAGAGCAACACCTACCTGGTTTTAGAGTAACACTCAAGAGGGACCATGTCTGCCATGTTCAGGCAATAACCTACAAGGAGACCCGTGTCCATGGAGCAGAGCGATGGAGGGAAGGGTGGTAGCAAATGGGGTCAGAATATAATTGAGGGAAGAAGAGTGAGTTGGATATTTAACCTTGATAACCTTTGTAAGCAAAGTGTTGACTTCCTTTTGGAAGTTCTTTATCAACAAAGAATGACAACTCATGACAAGACGCGCAAACGCAAAGTTGTGGAGTCCAGCAGACCAGTTCATACTTGTGTGATTTGGGTCATGTTATTCAACCTCTCTGAGTCTCAGCTTTTCATCTGTAAGGTGGGGACAAAAACTTGCAGTTGCTGAGAGCTTTATAAATAATGTAGGTAGAGTGCCAGGTACAGTGCCCAGCATCCAATCAGAATTCAGTAAACATCAGTGAGCACTGAGCTGACCCGGAACTGTTCCTTTGGCTCATCTACAAGAGTGTTAGGAGAGACTGGCTTTGGGCCTCCAGTGGCCACCTCATTGTCCACATTGTTTAATTCAGGGCAGTGATTTGGATGATTTGGCATGTCTGTCATTGACTTAACTATAAGTCAAATGAGATTCAAGATGTATCCTAGAAGCTTTTCTATAGCTTGTACCACATTCATTCATGAATGTTGTTCTAGTCTTATATTAAAGCCAAGTGGTAACTTTAAAATTGGTGTTATTTTCATGAAGTATAGAACCAGCAATTACTGAATTGACTAAGGGTACTTAGAGCTGACAATTACAAGTTAAAGCAACCTGATTGCAGGTATCTGGGTTGAGGAGTGTAATGTGTGATTAGCCTTATTGTTTCATTAACTCTCATCCCAATGAAGGGCATGTGGCAACAGTGTGAATTTCTTCCCATGTTCCAAATTCAAGCCCCCTTACTTTCTGCTCAGAATTTTGCGTTGGCCTTTTATTTCTTCTGCTTCACCACCTTGCACTTCTCCACTTCCTCCCTGGGGGGGGGGGGTCACTCTTGAACAATATCTAGATCCTATCAGTTCTTGGCTTCAAAATCCCCATTAGTGCCTCAATGAAACAGAAGACTCACACCAAGTACTCTTTCTGGAGAGGGAAGTTTTCTACAATTTCAGGTCCTTACTTCCATCTACTCTAACATCTTTTTTTAAATGCCCTGACCAGCTCCTTAGAGAAGTCTGGCTCTAGGACTGGAGTAGGAAACATACAAGATGAGCCTGAGGCATCTTGTAGAGTTAGAAAGTAAGGAAGTGCTCAAAAAAGGTGAGGAGTGCGGGCAGTACAGGGAGACAGGACACAGAAACCAACTGAAGGAATTCACAGTGGCCAGGGCTGGACTATTCTGAGCAACAAAATAATTAATGTAGTATTGGATTATAACCCAGTGTGTAAAATAAAACATCTGTGAGTCCATACTGATATAAATGATCGAATAAGTAAGTAGATGGGAGGGAGGAGACACATCTGTCATGCAGACGAATTCCCAGTAATTTTAGTAGATATTGTAACCTCACAGAGGTGGAGCATAACTCTCTACTCCCTAAGTGTGGGCTGCACATAGTGACTTCTTTCCGAAGAGGACAGTGTGGAAAGACAGGGAGGAGAGTAATGTTACAGTGGGGGAATCTGACGAGCACTACCTTAGCCAAGTGATCAGGGTCAACTTCAATAGTAGTAAGTCATGTTGATAGTATGTACCCTTGATATGATGTGATGAGAATGGCACTTTCCCTCTGTGGTCCCTGTGTTTCCCTCAGTCTCATCATAAGAAAAGCATCAGATAAATACCACCTGAGGGACATTTTACAAAATAACCTGAGCAACACTTCTCAAAACTGTCAAGGTCATCAAAAAGGATGGAATGTCTGAGAAACTATCATAGCCAAGAGAAGAAGCCTAAGGAGATAAAACAACTAAATATAATGTGGCATCCTGGATGGTATCCTGGAACAGAAAAAGAGACATTAGATACAAACTAAGGAAATCTGAATATAGCATTGACTTTAATTAATAATCATGTATTAGTATTGGTTCATTAATTGTAACAAAACTAGCATACTCATATAAGATGTTAATATTAGTGGAATAAAAATAGGAAATTATAGGCTGTGGCATATGGGAACTCACAGTACTATCCTCACAAATTTCCTATAAATCTAAGACTATTCTATAATTAATTAAAAGGTTATATTTAAAAAAATGCCCCAACCTTTCACATTAGTGAAATGCTTTTCCTTCGTCATGGCCTGTTGAAGTTCAACCTTTCATCTCCCAACTTAAGAAGCCTTTTGAATTCTTTAAAAACAAATGGGTATCTCCTTTGACCTATGTCCACAGAACTTGGTACTTGCTTTGTGGTGCTAATTTTAAGTTAATGCACTTATTTCTTCATTCATTCAACCAACAATTACAGTGTACCTACAGCAGTTGTTGACAATAAGGCTAACCTTGGCCCTGACCAAGCTTTCAATTTGCCTGTGGTCACAGACTCGTGGATACAGTTCGGTGAGGAAATGTGTAAAGTGCCAAGAGAACGAGCAGTGGTGGGAGTGAGATGTTCTTGGAGGAACTGACCTTTGCACTGAGTTCAAAGAAGGGTTAGTGAGTGCATTTGAGCTGTAGGTGGTGGGTAGAAGGATGAGGAGTAAGAGGGAATATCCTAGGAGAAACCATATTTGCACAATTACTGAGGCAGAAAGGAGGGTGACATTCCCAAGGAAATATATCATCATGGCCAGATATTATCATAGGTAGCACATATGGACTCTCTACTATGTATCAGGCTCAATGCTAACCCCTATAGTTATGTTGGTTTATCATCATGCAACCCTGTGAGGGAGGTGTTAATATTATTCCCATTTTACAGATGAGGAAACTGAAGCACTCAGTAAGTAGCAGAGCTGAGATTCAGACTGAAAGAGGCTGACTCTAAAGCCCAAACTCTGCCCTCCCGTTGAGGGGAGGCAGAATTAGTCTGCCTTGAAGCAGAGATTCTTGTGTTTCTTTCCTATTAAACCAGGATTTCTCAACCTGGGCACTGATGACATTCTGGACAAGATTGTTCTTTGGTGTGGGATCTTCCCTGTGCCCTGTGGGATTTTTTAGCGCATCCATGGCCTTCACCTGCTAGATGCCAAGAGTACCTACCATCCACCAGTAATGACAATTCAAAATGTCTCCAGATTTTTCCAAATGTCACTGGTGGGGAGGGTGGATAGCAAAATCAAGTCCATTCCTGCCCCTGCATTGAGAATCACTGCATTATATTGTGGATTCTCAGGATAGGATGAAGCTGGGTCTTCGGTCTTTCCTGTCTCCTCTCTTCCTTCCCTCCTCTCTTTTTCTCCAGTGTTTCCTAAGGCCCACCATGTATGGGCTGAACACATGTCTCTAACAACTTATAACACAGTAACTTGTATATAGTGATTGCTTGACAAATGCTTGCTGAATTTATGCCAACTGAATCCTAAATGTTCTGAGTCCATTCTTGTCAAATAAAATATATCCTGGGCGCCTGGGTGGCTCAGTTGGTTAAGCGACTGCCTTCGGCTTAGGTCATGATCCTGGAGTCCTGGGATCGAGTCCCACATCAGGCTCCCTGCTCAGCAGGGAGTCTGCTTCTCCCTCTGACCCTCCTCCCTCTCATGCTCTCTGTCTCTCATTCTCTCTCTCACAAATAAATAAAATCTTAAAAAATAAATAAATAAATAAAATATATCCTTCCTGAACATAAAACTTGATATTGAGAAAGTTAATTCCTGGTCTCCAGTCACTTGGAGTATCTTTTGTGTTCCTAAAGAACTGTCCTGCATGCTGTCAAGAGCCACCTGAATGCTCACCAACATTCAGACAGACCCAACCCTTCACCTGTTAAGAACCTAGTGGAGAGTGATATACATTATGTTGCCAATAAATGTTGAATGCATGGCTGACCTGTAGCAATTAAGTGAAACCATATGCCTAGCTCTGTAATTTGAGATGCCATTTAAAGCACATACCTATTTTCTCCAGCAATTCCTTCTACCATTTTTTGGATGGGAGATCTGGATTTGGCAAATGACTCCCCAACTAGGTTTTTTATTCAGCCCCCTGGAGAGTGAGCAGGCAGTGGGAGGGAGAGTTAATTTCTGGGCAGTCTTCCTGCCACCCACTGCAGGTTCTGTATGACTGGCGTGTCAGTTGCTTGTCATTAGTGGGAGGGAGCTCAGAGAATTCTAAATGGAAAGATAACACAGGAGTGAGCTCCCATAATATAATGCATTTAAATCAAGTAGACTCTTTATTTTGTGTTAGCTCCAGGCATGCGTGCTTCACTGCTTCTCAGTATATACAGCCTAGAATCATCGCCTCTTGAGGGCTATTCATCGGGGCTCTTTTTTTTTTTTTTAAAGATTTTATTTATTTATTTGAGAGAGGGAGACTGAGAGAGAGAGCACATGAGGGGGGGAGGGTCAGAGGGAGAAGCAGACTCCCTGCCGAGCAGGGAGCCCAATGCGGGACTCGATCCACAGACTCCAGGATCATGACCTGAGCCGAAGGCAGTCGCTTAACCAACTGAGCCACCCAGGCGCCCTCATCGGGGCTCTTTGTTGCATTTGAAGTATGGTGCTGTAATACCTGTCTTCTCCAGGACTGTGCATACCTAGCATATGGTCTTGTAGACATGTGTAAATAGATGTTAATAGAGAGTGGACGGGAGAGAGTCCCGCAGTAATTATGCTTCATGAACACTCTTTCTGTATTTTCTCTCACTTTCCCCAGCCCCTCCACACATACCCCCACAGGCCTTAATGGCCACTGAATTATTTCTAATCAGTGTCCCTGTTCTTTCTCTCTTGCCAGAAGGAGGGACATGTGAAGTGATTGCCGCGCACAGATGTTGTAATAAGAATCGCATCGAGGAGCGGTCGCAAACAGTCAAGTGTTCCTGTCTACCTGGAAAAGTGGCTGGCACGACAAGAAACAGACCTTCCTGTGTTGATGGTAAGTAGCTGGTTTTACATCTCTCTTTAGGTGTTTATCTAGGTGTTCACTGTCTGTAATAGATATATATATTTTTTTGTTTCACCTATATATGGTTCAGGATAACCAACAAGGTGCATCCAAAGCGCTGGAAGGTTGTACAAATGCCAGTCCTCAGCATAGTTAGAATTCTTGTTTCTCTGGCTTTGTGACTTTCACATGGCTTATTTTATTGTTTTTTAGAGAAGGTTAAGGTAATATAATTTCTCAAGTCAAGAAATTGAAGGGTCCAGGGGCACCTGGGTGGCTCAGTTGGTTAAGCGTCTGCCTTGGCTTGGGTTGTGATCCCAGGATCCTGGGATCGAGTCCCTCATCGAGCTCCCTGCCTGGCAGGGAACCTGCTTCTCTCCCTCTCCTCCCTGCTTGTGCTCTCTCTCACTATCTCCGTCTGTCTCTCTTTCTCAAATAACTAAAATCTTAAAAAAAAAAAAAAAAGAAATTGTAGGGTCCAGCTCATTTGGGAAGTGATTTTGGATTGAGGTTTTATTTAATGATGATGGTGACAATGGTACTAAAGATAACATTTATTCAATGCATATTTAATGAGCATTTACTCTATGCCAGACAACTGCTCTGGGTGCCTCACATGCATTCATAAACAAATAGAGGTGCTCTGAATATTCACCATGTGCCAAGCACTGTCCTAAATACTTCTCATGCATTACTTTATTTACTCCTCCCAAGGATCCTAGAACAGTTACCTATCACTGTGTAACAAATGACCCCCAGCAGCTAGAAACAGCAAACATTCTCTCACAGCTCCTGGGGGTCAGGAATTCCACTTAGCTGAGTGTGTCTGGCTCTGGGTCTCTCACGCAGTTGCAGTCAAGGCTTGACTGATGCTGGAGGATGGTTTCAAGATGGCTCACTCACATGGCTGTTGGCATGGACCACAGTGGCCTTCTTTTTTATAATCTAGCCTCAGAAGTTACACTTTACTATTTCCACAATATCCGGTTGGTTATTTAAGTCATCCCCATTCAGTGTGGGAGTGAGCTATAAGGACTTGAAGGCCAGAAGACAGGGATCATTGCAACAGATACACTTTTCCTCCTATTTTAAACATGAAGAAACTGGGGCTTAGAAGAGTTATGTAATGTTCCATTGGTCCCATGGCTGACAAGCTGTAGCTTGACTGACTTTTTTTTTTAAAGATTTTATTTATTTATTTGACAGAGAGAGTGAGAGAGAGTACAAGCAGAGGGGAGTAGCAGAGGGAGAGGGAGAAGCGGGTTCCCCACTGAGTGGGGAGCCCGATGCAGGACTTAATCCCAGGACCCTGAGATCATGACCTGAGCCGAAGGCAGATGCTTAACCGACTGAGCCCCAGGCCCCCCCTCTGCTTGACTGACTCTTAAGCCTAGAGTAACTGACTGTAATACCAAGTCTTGACCACCATCTTTAAAACAACTTTATATGTGCTAATAGTGAGTCCAAGGTTCAAAAGGACCATAAGTATCTCTCCCCATCACTATCTTTCATAATTTTAGAGCCAGGTATGAGGTGATGTTCAAATTCTTCAGTAAGAAAATCAGGACTCAAGTGAGTCATTTTTCAGGGTCACACAGTAGCAAACAGAACCCAAATCTCTTGGCTTAGAATCCATTGTTCTACCTCTAGAAACAGATAAAGCAGGACACCTTCTAGATTGGCTTGTGTTATGTTTTCATTATGAAGTGGTTAGAAAGAGAAACACACTCAAGCTAGACCAAGGAAAGTTATTTTTTTAAGAAAAGCGAAGAATCCTGGGGAGTCCATTTCCTAGAAACCTCATGGAATCCATAAATTCTGCCAGCAGCCGCCATCTTGTTTTCTTTGTTCATGGGACACACTCTTTCTGATCTCTGTTCCCTCCTTCTCCTCTGTGTGGACTGGTTCCCTCTTCTAAGATTTTAGCTTTCGAATTCCTATAACTTATGGGCTGGTGTGAAGCTGTTATTTCCATGATGCCAACTCCAATCTCATATGGCATCACAATACAGCCCAAATATATTTGACTCGTCTCCTGTGTTTTATTTATTTATTTATTTATTTTTTCGTCTCCTGTGTTTTAAATGCATTCTCCAAAAGGACCAAATATAACTGGCCCAGCTTGTGTCGCATGTTAACCTTTCATAACCAATCAACCATAGCCAGAGAGCTGTACATGGGGCTTGTTCACCTTACCATTGTGTACCATGGTAAGGTCAAGCTTTTTTTTTTTTTTTTTTTTTTAATTTTTCTAAAGGATGAGAAAAAGCCAAGTTTGGGAATATACTATTATCAGTAAATTCTCAATTAGTACATTTTCAGGGGTCATTTGGCACTATCTGGAGACATTTTTGGTCTAGACATCTCTTGCAATTAGGGGGATATTATTCACATCTGGTGAGTAAAAGCCAACAATGCTGCTAAACATCCTATAATGCACAGGACAGCACCCACAACAAAGTATTACACAGCCCCAAATGTCAATGGAATTGAGGTTGAAAATTTGCGCTTATGGTTATTTATTTGTTCCAGATCACAGTCAACATCACATCTCCTCCAATGCAGGAGAGGCAAGCAGTTAGACTAGAAATGCCACTTTTTCACTTGTAGGAGGAAACTCTTGGCCTTTGAAGCCAACGAACATTATAAAACCATGATAGTTTCTCAAGCTGTCTGCCAAAGAAAGCCTCGAGTCTGTTCATTATGAATCTCCATTTTGTTTCCAGTTCATTTTTTTCCTAATGATCTAGAATTAGAATTGCCTTCAGGATTTGGATGTAAGACATAAAGAGCAATACACTGTTTATTCTGGCAGAGGGGGAAATGGCATCTGGCCCTAAGTTTCTATGAGAAGCTCAGCCACATAATGGGAATATTCTGTCTCTCAGAACAAGTTTATTTGACTTTGGAAACTGAATCCTTTAGTGTGGTAGGTTCAGGCAAGAGGGCTATTAGTCCCTATCTTCCAAGCAAAAGTCAATAAATTATAGAGTATTCTATGGTGTGAACCTATAGCATTCCACTCTTCTAAAATCCTTGAATCCATTGGCATGCATGAGAAAAGTGCTGCTATGATCAAAATTTTTTTTTATGGCCCAAATCTCTACATGCAAATGAAAAAGGAAGTGCAGACATAAATTAATAATTCCAGTGTAGTTATTAAGATCATGAACTGTGCAATTAGACAGACATGAGTGGAACTCAGCTATATCAGTTACTAATAGAATTACCTTGGGCAAGTCACATATGCTTTTTAATTTGTTTCTTGGCTGTGAAATGGAGATGATAATTATTTTGACTTGTGGTGAGGATTAAGGAAGTCATGTGTAGAGTTTGTTTTGCATAATATCTGGTTCCCGTTACATACTCGCTAAATGTTGGTGTCTCTTTCCTATCTTACTAGTAAGTGTGGGTAATGCTTAGAAAGGCACATTGTTTTCCAAAGTTTTGTTGCATTTTAATTGTAGCCACCATCTTTTCCTGGAACTGCTTCTAACTAATTATCCTGGATATCACTATTGCTGGTGAGTCAGCTTCAGGAATGTATGTTTCTTATAGGAATTTTGAAAACTGTAGAAATAATCCATACATTAAAGGCACACATAATATTATTGCTCAGAGATTATCATTATTTTGTAAGAAAACACGTACATGTCCATTTAGGCTTAACCATCATTAAAAAGAAACTCACATGGGGGGCGCCTGGGTGGCTCAGTTGTTAAGCGTCTGCCTTTGGCTCAGGTCATGATCCCAGGGTCCTGGGATCGAGCCCCGCATCGGGCTGCCTTCTCCGCGGGAAGCCTGCTTCTCCCTCTCCCCCTCCCCCTGCTTGTGTTCCCTCTCTCACTGTCTCTCTCTCTGTTGAAAAATAAATAAAGTCTTTAAAAAAAAAAAAAGAAAGAAACTCACATGGCAGGTATTTTACTAAACTAAAATGTCATAGTACTCTTTTATCGACAGCTTGTTTCATTTACCATATGACAAACATTCCCCAACTTAAAACATATTCTTCAAAAACATTATTTCTAATAGCTGTATAGGGTTTCAGGGGTGGATACAATTTCATTTATCTAACCATTTCCTCCACTTGGACATATTTATAGTGTTTCGTGCATTTCCCTTTCTAAGCCTAAAAATGGATAGAAACCAGCTTCTCCCCATGACAGCGGTTGACAATCCATATACCATATTTGTCCTGAACATATATCCTGTTGTACATAGTGCATTTCCCATGTAACTGTTCCAATTGCTGTTATTTACTTGCCTCTGAAATTACAGGTCACTTGCCTTCCACAGTGTTTTGAAACTGGAGAAACAGCTATGATTTTAAAATAAGCATATATTCTATTATTCTAAGATTCAAAATCAGAGACCAGATGATTCAAAATGGGACATAAATTTTAGTCTTCAGTGTAATCTTAGCAACTTATCCAAAAATAGAATACAGGATTTTGGGAGAAATTTTTAAAGAGTGGGCTTTGAGTTTAAAGAATGATCTTCTATTGCTTAATAAGTGAAAATACCAAAGAAAAACACTCAACAGCTTAAATATTGTGATAGGTATTTATAAATATTTTGAAAAGCATTATACCCTTGCACGTGTGCCTAGCACTATTCTGACCGGATATTAAGTCATTACACTGATTCACACCGTCTCGTGTATTGTTAATTATTCTCTAACTCTAGAGAAGGGTGCCTTCCTTACTATCTTTGTTAACAGTAATCAAAATGATGGCCAAAATGTTCTTGAAGGCTTACCCTGTACGTTTCTTTGAGGTCCTTCGAGTCTGTACGTTCATTTAATTCTAACCCCAACTCCCAAAGGTGTCTCCTATTATTCCATTTTGCCAGTCAGAAAATTGAGGCATGGGAAATCTGTGACTTGCTCAAAATCACGCAGCCAGTAATGACAGATCCAGAAGTCCAGTCTGGGCTCTCTGACTCCAGGGCCCTATTCACCAAGTGTGGGCAGACGAGGATGTAGCAAAAACACACATTCTATTCCAAAGCCTTTCGTGTAAGATACCAAAATCCTGGGTGAGAAGGGGCAGAAAGTCCAACCGTGTGCATATTTTCAGAAACATTCGGTCCTTCAGGCCATGCCTGCTCCTTCCCCTTTTTGTGTCAGACAGGACTGATTAATTGCCCTTTCTGAGGTCATGGCCATTGAGTAATTAGAAGCATTTTTATAAATAATGGTTTCCGTTATATGGAATGACTGAAGCATCATTGTTTAAGGCATAGAGGGACAAAATGACTGTTTTATGGAGAAATTCTCATGCAGTTTTCTCTATTTAGGATTTTATTCTCATGCAATTTATGTCTGTTGGCGACTTAGAAAAATATGTGAAAAACATCCTTATAAGTACTGGTTTGTAGAGAAGTTCTCATAATTCTCTGTGGATTTGAGCATCACTCTTATTAAGAAAAGTCTACATGATAAGTTCATAGGCCTTTCCTTTCATTCAGTGTAAATTCTGATCATTTCTCTGACTGATTGCTACAAACATGACCTGGTGTTCTTGTCTTTTTATACTGGATATCAGCCAGAAGTGACTAGCTTATATCACAGAACTTTTTAACTTTCACAACTATAGAAATCCCACATTTTCTGTTTGTCGCTAGGATTAGTGTATAGTTAATTTAATGAAAAAATCTTCATACTCCTTCCTGTTTCTGTGAAGACAAAACCCCACCATATAAGAGGATGTTTTGCTCTTGACTCATCATACATAGCCTATAAGGTAAGACCAAGCAAGCAAGATACACAGAGACCCAGATGCAGAAAAACAGTTAGACTTACAGGGAAGGAGACAGGGAGACTGGACATACAAAGAGGAACAAGGAAAGGAAGGTTCAGAGGAAAAAAGTGATCAAAGGGAGATGAGACAAGGAATGCTTAAAAGGATTAAAACATCTATCTATAAAATGGCTTTGTTCATTTTTTTCCAAACAATTGTTTGTATTCACTTTCACAGTTTATAACTAATTTTAACAAAATAAGATTTATTTGGTAGATTGGGACTTGGAATTTTTTTTCAAGTTGCATTATATGAGATTCCAGAACCCAAGTATCTATAAAAATTGCTTCTGGAGATTGCTCCTTTGGAAAATACAAGATAAAATTTTCTTGCCCACATAACGTCGTAGTCTCTAGAGACAGCCATGGTGGAGAAAAAGGTCTGAGAACTGAAGGAAATTTGAAATTTAGCAATAGTTTTCTATAGAGTAGTATGAAATACATATGAGAAATACCGCGTGTAATAGCCCCTTCTTAGCCATCCAAAATATGATAGCATATGAAAGCCTCTGAGAAGTTCTGCAGAAAAGAAACTTGTTGAACTTGGACCCATTATGTCCCAGACTTCTTTGACTAGAGAACCTTTTTCTCTGTAACATTTACTTGTGCCCTATAAACCCAGTGTTCCATGAACTGGACTTCAGGCCATGTTAGTATAGACTATATAGACTATGTCTTTGTTTTTGTTTCCAGGGATGTATTCTCAAATACATCCCTTTTGAGGCTGACTGATAATTCCTATGCCAATAGCTCAGTATTTTTTCTTAACACTGGCTAACCAAACATTGCACAACAGGTCTTGGTAGTAATGTGATTTATAATATCCCCGTGACATGTCAGGCTGAACTACAGTTTGGAAATCATCTAGGGACCTTCCAGAGCAAACATTGTATGAAAAAGCTTAAGCCCTTATTTTTATTCACAAATATTAGATGTTTTAGAGGACAGGGAAGATGACCTATTTTGGTTCTGCCATTTGTTACTTGTCGTCCCCACACAATGAAATACCAAGATAATGAATCGCTGTGGTAGATCAGGGATACACGACACAGCGGTAGTCTGGGGTCCCTTCATTACCATCTGTTTGATACCTGCCTTGTTCTTTCTTTCTTTCTTTCTTTCTTTCTTTCTTTCTTTCTTTCTTTCTTTCTTTCTTTCTTTTAATTTTATTTTATTTTGTTATGTTAGTCATCATACAATACATCATTAGTTTTTGATGTAGTGTGTAGTGATCCACGATTCATTGTTTTCGTATAACACCCTGTGCTCCATGCAGTACATGCCCTCCTTAATACAGACTCTAGCTTGTTTAATAGACGGGATGGTGAGCTCAGTTGACTTCATCAGGAGGCATTTCTGAAGACAGATTCTATTGTTATTGAAGAGGGTCTACTAGAGCATCATTAGTAACATTGTGGCACATTCAGGCATAATTTCTAAATTACATACAAATGTTCTTTTGCTCCCTCCTTGGCACCTAATCCTGTCCAGGTATGTGAGGTATCCAAGTCTGCATTAGCAGGAGGAATGAGAGGAAGGATGTAGAAGAACTGTCAAAGCTTTTTGTACCATCTAATAAAAGGTCTGTCTCTATGTTTTGTTCCTTTGCATAATAAAGAGAACAGGAATTCAGTCTTCAGATATCCCCATACTTCTGAAACTAAGAAGGGATGTCATTTTTTTTTTAAGTTTAAAGCAGCAGTTTCCAGCTGACAGCCCAGCCACAGAAAGTACCTTCAGACCTATTCCTTAGGTTGGCAGAGTAGTGAAATGGACTGTGTGCCTTTGGATGGGATACTCCAGTATGCACAGACCTCGCCCCTTTCTATGAAACCTGGCTCTGGCCCATTCATGTGACCTGCCGGATCCCTAAAGATCAAGGGAATCCCTGCCTCCTGGCTCAGAGTCATTTCCCTACTGTTCTCAAGTTAAATAAAAAAAATTAATTTTCTGGAAAAAATTACTCTTTGATATATATAACCTGGCATAAATAGGAATATACATACACAAAAACAGCAAGAAAGGAAAATAAGAGTAATTCTTCTCTTCCCCTTGCCCACTGATTCCTTCACATCTTCATTGCCAGAAGCAACCACTGTCACCAGATTTCTGTGTGTCCTTATAGAAAATATCCATGCACACACAGGAGACACACATATACAACCTGATAAATCAAAACGCTGTTATAAAAAACAAAAAACAAAAAAGGCTGTTATATAATTTAAAAAATGGTCTGAACCTGTATTTTTGTGTGTGTGTAAGAAAATGGCTGGTAAACATGGAAAAAAACATTCAACATCACTCAATTGAAGAAATGTAAATTAAACACTGAAATGTAGTGTTTCATCAATCCAATAGGTAGAGATAAAAAGTTTGGTAATACCCAGTGTTAAGGAGGCAGGAGAGAAAAATTATATATAAATCATACTCTGTGATAAACAGCTTACAAACTCAGTTAGTTAGCCACTTTTCTTTATTTGGTTCACCAAAAGAGAAGAAGATAAATAGGTAATTTTATAATGAGACTAGATGTTTGGGGAACATAATACAAATTACATGCATTATAACTGTGCACAGTGACTTTATTTAGCAACGATTCTTGTATACATAATGCCCTCCATTTCTTCAATAGGATCAGGTTCATGCATCTGGGTATCATCTAAGAAATCCTCTAAGGATCTTGATCTCATTTCCATGGCAAAACTATATGTGAAAGTATATTTAGTGCATGTACTTGGACATGAATATAGTAAATCCCATTTTAATGTCAATCAATGTAGCTACTCGGGAGGTACAAAATTCTCTACACAAATATGTGTAGTGGTATGTATGTCACGTGTGTGTGTGTGTGTGTGTAATCATGGTACAACACACCCCAAACTCTTGTCATTTTTCTAGTTCGGAATGTATTTGGTTACACAGAATTCCAAATTCATTAAGGAAATTTCCCGAAAGTAGCTCCAAAGCCATCGGTTTCCATTATTTCCAAAAAGCTTAGGTGTTTTCAAATACCCGTTCTTGTCTGATATGAGAGCACTTTTAATCAATTCTTATTTTTTTTCGGAAAGGGGGAAAAATGTTGTTCTAAATCTAAGGAGTCAGCTCCTCCCCCATACCTCTAGCTGGGCTTCAGCCTAGATAAGGCAAGATTTCAGGGTTCTGTGTTATTAATGTGCTGTCCATATGAATAATGAGCAAGCCTTGTGAATTATTTCACACTTCTAGGAAAATCTATAGCCCTGTCCTTCTGCAATAGCACTGGAAGCTGCTGAGGATATCCGTACATTTCTTTGTGGAAGGTTCTGATAACTTCATCTAAGGATACGGTAAAACTTATGTCCCCTTCTGAAGACTGTGTAGAAATTTATGCGGATGAATAATATTTTGAAAAATTAATGATGTATTCCTCAATCCACCCAAGCTACTGGGATTTTTGAGGACCAGACCCAACCCAAACAACAGAACATGAATCATCCATTAACCAGAGAATAGAGGCCCGAATATTTGGTGTTTAAGTTCAAAAGCCATTCCAAGACTCAGATATGTAATGGAAGGGTTCATTTATTCCTGTCCTCAGAGTAATATGATGAGTCAGCTTAGGGAGGGAAAAAGGAACACTTGGGTAGGAAAAATGTGGTCCACCGGAGCCAAGGCTATCTGCCACTACCACTAGAGATGTGTGTCACCACCTACAGACTCACCTATCCAATCACCAGCCAAGAGAGCACTGTACCTGATAGCTCAACACACTCTCTTCATATCCTTTTGGTTGCCTTCCCAGGAAAACCATTCACAAACAGCATCTAGCATATTGAACCCTGATCGTCCAACAGGAGTCATAATCACCAGTGTCCTAAGGCCTCCTTAGGCTTCCATGCTGCAGAGGTGACCTCCAGGATGCTAATGAATTCCAGGAGTGAGAGGAGAGACCTGGACTCCCTAATCAGTGGAGTGGACACAGAAAGGAAATTTCATGCACCAACTACATAAAACTAAGTTTCCAACCCAGCTAGGACGTTGGTGGAACACGCTCACCTTCCCCAACCTACCTATCTCACTTATAATCCTTGATATCATTTGGTACTTTCATTTTTGCATCATTTATTTATTTTATTTTTTTAAATTTTATTATGTTATGTTAATCACCATATATTACATCATTAGTTTTTGATGTAGTGTTCCATGATTCATTGTTTGTATATAACACCCAGTGCTCCATTCAGTATGTGCCCTCTTTAATACCCATCACC
>NC_138369.1:30388011-30430232 GCF_054177405.1 Leptonychotes weddellii
AGAGTTGAGGGTCTATTTCTGGGCTCTCTATTCTGTTCCATTGATCTATGTGTCTGTTTTTGTGCCGGTACCATACTGTCTTGATGATGACAGCTTTGTAATAGAGCTTGAAGTCCAGAATTGTGATGCCCCCAGCTTTGCTTTGAAGGACACTATATCATACTTAAAGGGTCTATCCAACAAGAAGATCTACCAATTGTAAATATTTATTTTATTTCTTAAGTCATCTCTACACCCAATGTGGGGCTCGAACTCATGACCCCAAGATTGAGAATGGCATGCTCTACTGACTGAGCCAGACAGGTGTCCCTCAATATTGCATCATTTAAAGAATTCAATGGTAAATTCAATGGACTCAATATTACTTAGGGTGGTAAAATGATTGCATGGTTAACCAGCCACTCATTCAAAGGAAGGTCCCATTTCTTCAAATTTAGAATGGCCTGCATGTGCCCACTCAGAAGTTATCATTCATCATCTCCTTTGGTGCCTACACACCAGTTTTGCTTTATGCTGGGCACCTGTTTTCATCAACACTCTTCTGCAATGTGTATGTTCTGACTGCTCCACAGACCCACTCTGGTTCCCCAATTCTCTCCCTCTTCTTGGACCTCCCTATACCCTGCAATACAACAATATTGAAATTAGACTAATCAATAACCCTACAATGACCCCTAAGTCATTGAAAGGAAGTGTGAAAGGAAGAGTCACACATCTCTCACTTAAAATCAAAAGCTAGAAATATTAAGCTTAGTGAGGAAGATGTGTCAAAAGCCAAGGTAGGCAGAAAGCTAGGCCTCTTGCATGAAATAGTTAGCCAAGCTGTGAATTCAAAGGAAAAATTCTTGAAGGAAATTAAAGGTGCTACTCCAGTGAACACATGAATGATAAGAAAGGGAAACAGCCTTATTGCTGATCTGGAGGAAGTTTGAGTGGTCTGGATAGAAGATCAAACCAGCCACAACATTCCCTCAAGTCAAAGTCTAATCCAGAGCAAGGCCCTAACACTTGAATTCTATGAAGGCTGAGAGAGGTGGGGAAGCTACAGAAGAAAAATTAGAAGCTAGCAGAGGTTGACTCATGAAGTTTAATGAAAGAAGTCATCTCCATAACATAAAAATGCAAGGTGAAGCAGGAAGTGCTAATGTAGAAGCTGCAGCAAGTTATCCAGAAGATCCAGCTAAGATCATTAATGAAGGTGGCTACATTAAACAACAGATTTTCAATGTAGATGAAACAGCCTTCTATTAAAAGAAGATGCTATCTAGGACTACCATAGCTTGAGAGAAGAACACAATACCTGCTTTTAATGCTTCAAAGGATGGGCTGACAGTCTTGTTAGGGGCTAATGCAGCTGGTGACTTTAAGTTGAAGCCAGTGCTCATTTACCATTTCAAAAATCCTAGGGCCCTTAACAATTATGCTCAGTCTCCCTACAATCTAGTAATTCCACAACTGGGTATTTACCCAGTACAAAATACAAAAACAGAAATTCGAAAACATATATGTACCCCTATGTTTATTGCAGCATTATTTACAATAGCCAAGTAATGAAAGCAGCGCAAGTGTCCATCGATAGGTGGATGAACAAAGAAGATGAGTATATATCTATAATGGAATATTATTCTAGCATTAAAAAGAATAAAATCTTGCCATTTGCAATGACATGAATGGTGCTAGAGAGTTTAATGCTAAGTGAAATAAGTCAGAGAAAGATAAGTACCATTTCATTTCACTCATATATAAAATTTAAGAAACAAAACAAACAAAGGAGGGAACAAAAGAGAAAATACAAGAAATGGACTCTTAACTAAGGAGAACAAACTGATGGTTACCAGAGGGGAGGCTGGTGGGGGGATGGGTGAAATAGGTGATGGGGATTAAGAGTACACTTATCATAATGAGCACTGAGTAATGTATAGAATTGTTGAGTCACTATATTGTACACCTGAAATTAATATAACTCTGTATGTTAACTATACTGGAATTAAAATCAAAAAACTTTAAAAAAAATATTCTAAATCTACTCTCCCTTTGCTCTAGAAATGGAACAACAATGCTTGCATGTCAGCACATCTGTTTACCATATAGTTTATTGAATATTTTAAGCCCTATTGAGACTGTTGAGACCTACTGCTATAATAAAAAGTTTTTTTTCAAAATACTTCTCACTGTAATGCACCTGATCATCTGAGCTCTGATAGCAGTGTAGAATGAGATTAATGTTGGTTTTGTACCTGCTAACACAAACATCCACTCTGCAGCCCATGGGTCAAGGAGTAATTTTTACTTTCCAATCTTATTTAAGAAATATATGGCTATGGCTGCCATAGATAGTGATTCCTCTGATAGATCTGGACAAAGTAAATTGAGAACCTTCTGGAAATGATTTACCACTCCAAATGCCATTAAAAACATTTGTGATTCATGGGAGGAGGTCAAAATACCAACATTAACAGGAGTTTGGAAGAAGTTGATTCCAACCCTCATGGAAGACTTTGAGGGGTTCAAGTCTTCAGTGAAGGAAGTAATTGCAAATGTGGTAGAAATAATGGGAAAGCTAGAATTAGAAGTGGAGACTGAAGATGGGACTGAATTGCTAAATCCCATGAGAACAGTTGAACCAGATGAAGAGTTGCTTCTTATGGATGAGCAAAAAAAAAATGGGCTTCTTGAGGTGGAATCTACTCCTTGTGAAGCTGCTGTGAAGATTGTTGACATGACACAAAGGATTTAGAATATTACATAAATTTAGAGGCAGGGTTTGAGAGAATTGGCTCTAATTTTGAAAGAAGCTCTACTATGGGTAAAATGCCATTGAACAGCATAGCATGTTAAGGAGAAATCACTTGTGAAAGGAAGAGTCAATCAGTGCAGCAAATTTCTTGTCATCTTATTTCGAGAAATTGCCACAACCACCCTAACCTTCAGCAACCACCACCCTGATCAGTCAGCAGCCATCAACATGGAGCCAAGACCCTCCACCAGCAACAAGATTACAACTCCCTGAAAACTCTGATGATGCTTAGCATTTTTTAGCAATAAGGTATTTTTTAATTAAGGCATGGGCAATGTTTTTAGACATAATGCCATTGCATACTTAATAGACTACAGTATAATATAACATAACTTTTATATGCACTGGGAAACCAAAAAAAAATTATTTGACCTGCCTTATTGCAATTTTTGCTTTATTGTGGTGGTCTGGAACTGCACCTGCAATATTTCTGAAATTTGTCTGTATTACTTTATGTAACTCCTGCAACAGCAGCCTTATAAGATAGTTATTATTCTTATTCCCAATTTATTGAGGAGGAACTTGATGCCTTAAAGAAGTTAAATCATTTCTTCCAAGACATGGCAGCTCAAATGAGGAGTTGCTAGAAATGATAGGTAGGCGATACCCTGAGAAGCATGGGGAGCAAAGGTTCAGAGTACCTGCTCACTTCTGTATTCCCTTCCTCAGAGAAAAACACCATCATTCAGGCATGCTATGTTTTTACTTAAGCATCCCCTCCAGCACATACACCATTATCCTTCATATCCTATGCATCTCAGATCCTTCAATTCCTCACCATTCCCAAATTTCATTACTGCCATAATCAAGACTCTTATATTGACCCGAATTAATGTGCCCTTAACACCCATGCCCTGTATTGCCCAATGCTGACTTTGTTACCCAGCTTGAACTACCAATTCCACAGGTCTTCCCTCAAACCACCACTATTAGACACCCAAAGCTAATAGATACCCTCCTCCACATCCCTGAAGCCTCCTATACAACATTGACCATAACTTACCATATTGTACTCCATACTTTTGTTGACTTGTGATCTTCTCTGATAGAGAGACTCACCCATTCACTCAACAATTATTTTCAGAACACTGACTGCATCCTAGGAATTATGCCAAACACTTGGTCACATAATGATGAACAAAGCCCTTGCCTACAATCCAGCAGGGGAACACACCTCAATCTAATCATACATAAACATGTTCCAAGCAAAAACTGCATGTTCAGAAGGAAAAGAACTCAGTCCTTGGGGAGGGTGTTATCACAAAGAATTCAAAGGAGGCCAGAAAGCCGAGACTTCTGTGAAGAAGTGACAGGAATTTGGAGATGTGAGGTATGACTCAAGCTAGCTGGGTGAAGAGCTTTCCAGGCAGAGAGCCAGCATGGGCAAAGGCAAAAGCCTTGGGTTTTGATCAAGAACTTCAGAGAAAGCCATTGTGGCTGAAACCCAAAGAACAATAAGATCATATGTGAGAGGAGGCAGAAAAGATGGGTGGGGCTAACCAGTAGCGTTATAATTGAGCTGTGCATCTCCCGTTCCTAATGTAGTTCTTTTTTGTTTAATTTGAGTATAGTTGACACACAATGTTACATTAGTTTCAGGTGTACAATGTAGTGATTCAACAAGTTTATAGGTTATCCTAATATAGTTCTTAAAACTGAGATGTGCTAATCAAATTCTTAGAGAAGGCAGTGATTCAGTATCTGTTGTGGGAAATTAGATGGTGTCAACTTGGAGTTTTGTGCATGAGGAGATGGTTGAGATTGAGAGCCCTCTACTGAGATAAAAACCTCCTTCTGCAGTGTCTGACATCAGATTGCAAAACCTCAATACTCACACTTCAAACAACGGCAAAACAAGACAAATCAAATTGCTTTTATGATATTGCCACCTTGCTCACGCGCTGTTATCCACAGTGTTGCTGTCACCTGAATGTCTCATCCTCCCTCTGTTCCCAACCACTCACGCTGCTGAAAGAATCCTCATAACCACCCCAAATCAAGCAAACAACAGCTTCTGATAGAAGTTTTCAGTCACTGCTTTTCCATTCTATTGTCTGCATTAGATAACATTATAATTAGTGGATTCTTTATACCAGGAGGGGCATTAAGGCTAAGGGTTTATAACTGGGGATATATTTAAACATGGTGGCTAACTACAGGCTCGTATCAGTTTATTTTCTTCCTGACTAATTTGTATCTTCTTTGACTCCATTTCCTTATGAATTAATAATGCTATATTCTATGTAGCCCCCCCCCCAAAAAAGTCTCTAAAATACCTCCATCAAAGGATGCCTGACTATCCCGTTCCTGAAATCGAGGGTAGTGTGTAAATTTTAAATGGGTATGCAGGCATTAATGAGTCTATTTTGTAAAGAAGAAGATTATGGAGAAATGATTGCTTCTCATATTACCCATTCCACTCCCTTCAAACTATGCAAGCACATGCTTTTGAAAAACAATGTAATAAAGCCACATGTACACTAGAAAAATTCTTTACTGTATTTAACAGCCCTTGTAGAAAAATTATACTAATAACTACATAAATTGAAAGTTGTTGAGCACTATGTGTCAGACACCCCCCTGAGAACATTAACCTTTTCACATCACATTTCACAATATGAAATGGGTACTGTTATTATTGTCCCAATTTTACTGATAAGGAAATTGAGGCTCAGAGCAAGAAGGGGCTTGCCAAAGGCCATACAGCTTCTAGACAGTAGAGGCAAGATTTAATCTTGGACAGTCTGATAACAGCACCCATATAAGATGTTAAGATTGCATTAGTTCCCAAACAGACAGCTAGAACATTTCTGTGGCAAGACAGAATCGTGGCAATTGGAGCCCACATGGATGTGGATTTCAACCCTAGTTTTGCCCCTGATGAGTCAGCTTTCCTTCAGCATGTTATTCTCCCGGATCTGCAGTGTCCTCTTCTGTTAAACAGGGATGAAAAAAACTGCAATGTCAAAGAGCTGATGAGAATATCAAATAAGAAAATTCATAGAAGCCACAAATCTGTAATAGAATCTCCAGGCATATTGTGAGTCCTCAATTATATTATCCTTACTAAATTCATGATTATGTTAAGAACACGATATTGAATTTATAGTTTCATTAATGAGTGTGTATCTGGATTTTGAGAAACCCTGATTCAGAACTGCAGTTTTGATTGAAATACCAATAGTTACATACCTCTTCCTCATTTGATTACCTCCAACCATAAAACAAGGCTTTTGAGCTTCTAAAAACGTGTGCACAGAAACAAAAGCAGGTCAGATAATGATTTAGAAGCCTGTCTCCAGAGGAGCATGAAGAGAGGAGGCAAGTTGAATGTGATGCTTGTTTTCCATTCAGAAGGGAAGATACTGAGGACATCCTCTTCTGATCCCAGTCCCAGTAAGAGAAAACATCATTTTCCAAGTGCCTGTTGGTACACATAAACATCTCTGAGATAAAAGATCTCAGTAGACAAGATCAGTTTCAGAAAGGAGCAGATTGTGTGCATTCCAACAGAGACAAGGTTCATTAGGTGTAGATTGACTTAGCCTTTGCTTTGGTCTTTTCTCAGCATTCACAGGAGAACTGCCTTTTCTCTTCTTACTGTAGATACTCTCTCTAGGTGACTTCATTCATTCACTTTCATGGCTTCAGAGACTTAAATAGTTGCTATCTAACCTAATCCATTCTTCCAAACTCCGGGTCCTTTTTTCAGGCAAGTATTAGACATTGCCATTTGCATTTCTTAAAGACACCCCAATTCAGTATGCTCAAGATGGAGCACACATTTCTATCAGCCTAGTAATGCAAGCATGATCCCTACATCAGTGAATAGCACCTGCATGACAATGGACCAAATGTTCATGTCCCCCCAAAGTTCATATATTGAAATTATAAGCCCCAAGGTGATGGTATTAGGAGGTAGGGCTTTGAGGAGGTAATTAGGTCATGAGGGTGGAGGCTTCACAGTGGGATTAGTGTCCTTATAAAAGAGGCCCCAGAGAGACCCCCAACTCCTTTTACCACGTAAGGATACAAGCTGGCCATCTGCAACCTGGAAGAGGACCTTCACCAGAACATGACCATGCTGGCACCCCGATCTTGCACTTCCAGCCTCTGGAACTATGAGAAATAAATCTCTGGTTATAAGTTATCCCATCTATGGTATTTTATTATAGCAGCCTGTAAGAACTAAAACATGCATCTGCTCCTTATTCAAGCCAGCGTCTTGGGAAACATGTTTGCCTTTTCTCACTTCCTCATGGCCCACATCCATTCTACCAGACTTCCTTGATTCTACTGCCTAAACATCTCTCCAATCTTTTCCCTTTTTTCCATTCGCACTTCTAACAACCAGGCTCAGGCCATGGTCATCCTTTGCCTTGATTACTGAAAGGTCTTCTTTCTTATTGCCTGATTGCTCTATCATACATGGCCTTCAGTAACTAATGTAATTCCTCTTGATGCATGCTACCAGTGTGTTTTATTCTTCACCTTTTGTAACATAATTCCCACTTTAAGTTGCATGTCAATATTATCTCCACTACTATACAATAGATGCTACATGAAGGTCTTGTTCAGGCTCTACAGCAGGGCCCAGCACAATGCCTGGAGTAGATACTCAAATATTGTGTGCCCTTTGCACCCAGGTAGTGGGGTCAGACAGATGTGTGTTCCAATCCCAGCTCTACTATGATTCTAATCCTTAGTTTCCACATTCCTGAAAACAGGCATTGCATGAAGACAACTTCATGGTGTGATTATGAGGATGAATTGAGGAAAGGCATGCACAACACTTAACTCAGAGTTATTCTCAATAAATATTGGCTCTAAGAGTCGAGAAGATGCATATAGAGTAAAGATCCCCCATCTCTGGTAGACCATCTGTGGGGCTTTCTACTGTTTGTATGGAGAAGAAATAAAGCTAACACAGCGACTTTCAGACTTAGACTTGAGTATAGGTAGTTTATACATAACAGGACGTTCTTTTGGCCTCCGTATTCTACAAATTCAACTAAAGTATTATACTCCTTTAATTTTTCTCTCTGAATGGTGAAAGCAGAGGAAAGATGCATCCTTGTGCTTGGTGGGGGCAATCAAAAGTCAGGTGGTTTTTAACTTCCTAGAAGGGATAATTACTATCAACAAAACTAAATTGGCAATTAACTCTTTTAAATATTTACTCAACCCGAAATAAATAAACTGGAGTTTGTATGTTGTGTTACTATTACATTGCTAGTGTTGTGTGTTGTTGTAACTTGGGATGCTTTGCACTAAGTTAGTTTTTGCAGCAATTAAAGGACTATGTTCTGTGGAAAGTTAGCCTATCCCTTGCTTTTGTACTTCTATATAAATGCAGCCTCTTCTAGCTATGCACTTGTTACAAGCAACACTTGTTAGAAGAGAGTGTAAATATTCTCTGTTACTTATAAGAAATGGTATAGAAACAGATTCATCCATAGAAACTCATCAGATTCTGCACTTAAAATAATTGTTTTTAAAGTACATTAAAGAGCTTGACATTACTTACCCTTTTCCTTGTGTTTATATGCTGAGAAAATTTTGTTCCATTTTAAGGCAAACAAAAAGACCTCAAGCAGAAGTATATTCCATCCCTTACTCTTCGTATGTACTAATGGAGAAAAACATATATAAGGATGAAGTTTACACAGAACTTTTGATCAAAGGTAGAATTATTCTGTGTACTCAATGATTAATCAGACAGGTAAACTCTACAAATGGCCTTGCAGCTTACTGGTTGACTGACATACAGAATTTTGGTATATCTTTTAGATTTAACACCACTTGTCTTAAACCTGTCATTTTTGATGATTTCATCTTGCAGGATCTGTAGAATTCAAGAGAAAAGGGTTTAATACTACCTCCTGTGTAAACCAAAAATGATACATAATATGGCCCAAGAAAATGCCCAAATCAGAAGACTCATTCCATACATACTGACTCATCCTTTCTTATCTTAAGCATCAGAGATAGAGTAAGTGATAGGACATGGACCCTGCTTTAAAGACTGTGAGATCCAGGGAGACAACAGTAAAGGGGTGATTTCAAAATTGTGTGATTTGTGCTATGATGGGGATTAGCCCAGCCTACTCTGAGAACAGAGGTGAATGTTTTAACCCATGGTGGGAAGGGCTCTGGATAGTCTCCCAGCAGACGTGACATTCACCCTGAGACCTTAGGCATCTAGGTAAAATAATGTAAAAGAATGTTTAAGGCAGAAAAAAAGGCACAGGCAGAAGTCTGGAGTCAAGAAGGGGTCTAATGAATCCAAGGATCTGACAGCAGTTCGGCGTGCCTGGCGAGAGAAGAACATAGGCTAGGTGTGAAAAGAAGTGAGAGAAGAGTGGTCGCTGGGGTGAGCTCATGCAGCACCCTGGTAGCCATGCTGAATGGTGGAACTCTGTCCAAAACGGATGGGATCAGGCACTAACGGGTTTTGTGCCCATACATGACGTGGTTAGCTTTATCTTAGAGTGTATCATTAGCTAGCAAAGGAATTAAGGAAATGATTTCTACTAGAACTGCTCTTCATTGTACTTGGGCCCATATTTTGAACTGATAGAATAAACCCAAGAAAGGAATGCTGGAAAGGCTGCAGGTCAATTCTGATCTTTGGCTCAAAGCTCACTCAGCAAAGGTGTGTCACAGTTCTGCTGGCAAAAATTCAGAGTGGAGGGACGCCTGGGTGGCTCAGTCGGTTAAGCGTCTGCCTTCAGCTCAGGTCATGATCCCAGGGTCCTGGGATCGAGTCCCGCATCGGGTTCCCTGCTCCGCGGGGAGCCTGCTTCTCCCTCTGCCTCTGCCTCTCTCTCTCTATCTCTCATGAATAAATAAATAAAATCTTTAAAAAAAAAAAAATTCAGAGTGGAGATTATGCAGGAGGAAGTGACTTGCACAGAAATCATAGCGTTTAATTAGGCCTATGACTAGAAAGCCCTGCCTTGTGCATCTTCAGAAGGTCAAGGATGGGATTCCAAGGTTCTTTAGGAAAACTTTTGGTAAGGCATCAGGATCACTATGGCAAGGGGAGAGTTGATTCCACTAAAGGAGAAGAAGTGAAAAGAACTGGGATTATGATGTCTCAACCATGGAAGGAAGAGACACCCCATGCTAGGAAGATTGAAGAATATTATGCATTGCTGCTTAGCTGCACCTTAGAATCATCTACAGAGGTTCTTAAAAATACCAAAGTCTTGACTATACCCCCTAGGCATTTGTATTTAATTGGGCTGGGGAGTGGGGGCCTGGGGATTTGTATTTTCTTAAAACTCCACAAGGGATACTAAATTGTAACCAGGTTCAAGAACCAAAGGTGTAGTGGTCCAGAGCATGGGCTGGGGAATAAGGCAGTGTGAGTTGGAATTCCAGCTCTTTTTGGAAATGGAATTATTTTTGCTCTTTTAACTTTTCATTTATTAACTTTCCATAATGCAGTAAAGGTGGCTTACATAGATATATCTAACATAGACAAAACATCGACATGAAAGGAGTTTAGCTCTTACTCCTCTGCTTTCAGTTTCCTTATCTGTAAAATGGAAAAATAATAGTATCTACCTGATAGGATCAGTGCAAGGACTAAATGAGTTAACAAGTAAGGTGATCTACAAATACCTGGCAGGTAAGTGCTCGATGAATATAAACTATTGTCGTTAACCCAGATGTAGTTAATAGGAGAAACAAGGACAGAGAGACAGAAATTACAAGGCATGTTTCAAGGGTAACAATTAGTTTAGCTGGTGCCTCGGGGAGTAATAGGAAAAAACATTTAGAGAGGCAAGTTGGGGCCAAATTGCTTTCTTGAGTTCCAGGCTAATGTTCACATTTGAGCAAGTGTTCATTAATTGATCATCTAATAATGTGCTCCCCAAATGTGAGGCAAGCAGGTGTATATTGTACAAAATAGAATAAATTAAAGGGTGGCTCAGAGTCCATTCCAAAACTTGGGCTCTGATGTGAGTTTAACGTAAATGTGGAACCAACAGATGTCTCTGTGAAAAGCCGAGATTAAATCAGCATAGAGCTTCAAAAATGAACAGCAAATTACTGGGTATTAATAATATCTGGTGCTCAGGGAGACAGATGCTCATCTTTGCGACACCTTGGCTCTCATTCACAGATAGAGCCAACTCCGCTTCTGTTGTCCAGATTCAGCCCACTTTATTAGGAACCTCTAAATGGTGCTGTTTCTGAAAATGGTTTCTGTTCTTTTCATTTTTCATGTATAAATATTCTGAAAAAAGATGAGAGGTAACTTACAGGGATGCAGCCAACACAGCAGGGAAAGATAAAATGTAGCGTACACACGAAGGAAGTCAGGATCCGGGGAAAGCAAGCGTAGGAGACTTGAGAGGAAGCCAAGAGGGAAGTGAACACATCGAGAGAAGGTCGTAGTGACTCTAAATATGCCAGCAGTGGGCTACAAATTGGCCTTAAGCCTTTTAAGCCATGTAGGCAATGCGAAGAGGGAAATGAGATTGGTCACAAGATTGAGGAAGTTCCCAGCTTCATCCAGGCAGTTTACTTAGGAGAGGAATAGCTCTTTCTGGCACAATACCAGAGAGAAGCATCTCCAGGTTTAAATAAAGAGGATACTGTATAAAATAATAGTATTCCCCCACACCCTAATAGAGTCCATGACACGTAGTGGCTGCTAATACATATTTAGTGAGTGAATGGAAGAAGAAAGAAGGGCTGGGAGGGCCTGTACTATATATCCCCAAATTCACGGGATGCTTTGCCAACATTCCTTAGTGTGGGCCGATGGCCTCCCACCGTTCTATAAAAGTAGTTCTAGTGGTTGTGTAACACACAATGACCCGGTTCAGGCATCAGTGCTCGGCTAGTCTGACTGAAACCAGAAATAGATTTGAGTGCCTAGGGAAGAGAACAGATTAACTATCCCACAGGCCAACTTTTCGCAAGACTGCTACTCTCTACCAGGCACCTCATAAGAACTGAGGGACAGAAATTTGATGTTATACTCCTTTGTCACTCCAGCTGCTTAATTCAGTGGCTTCACATGACAGAAGTTCACTTCTCACTCACATGAAAACTGATTCATGGAAACCTGAATGGCAGGTGGCTCTCTTCCATGTGGTGATTCGGGAAACCTTGAGTCTTCCTCACTGTAGCTCTATCATGTATGGCTACCGGGAGCATCCACGTCAAGTGGCAGACAGTAGAGAAGGCCCACCTACTTCTTATCCCCTTGGCCCAGAAATGGTCACATCGCTTCTACTCACATTGTATTGGTAAGTGGTCCCACTTTGTTGTAAGAAAACTGGAAAATAGAGTTCCTAGAAAGGCAAGGCAGCATCTTCTTGGTCACATCTTTCCTCCATGAAAGAACATGGAGCTCTGGAAGGCAGCTAAGTGTCTCCTCCACAATACTTATCTCCAGCCACCAAATATCTTGCCATATACAGGACACACCCTTCCCCCTCTTCAGAAGAGTTAGCCCAAAGTCCAGAGTCTCCAGGTCGTGAGTAGTTTCTTCAGGTCTGGATGAGACGCCTCATTGTCTGGCCTCCTAGAAACTATAACATGCCACCCCACCCCACATACTAAATACGTAGGTGTTGAAGCAGGGAGAGAAACAATGAAAAACTCTCTTTCAGAGTAGGAAAGAGCAGTCAACATTTCCTAACAATCTGAAATCCTGTCCTAAAGGCATTGTAGGGACGCCTACCCTAGCTGTGTGTGGAAAACACCCTGGTCCAAGTCCCTCCATGGCCCTGCTGTGCCCCTTGGCAGGTTTTCCTTGTCCATCATCCCCCATGGCCTCATCTGAATGGAGTGCCAGGCAGTGTATCCTCTTAAAGGCACCACAGCATTCACAGCATACATCTTACTCATAGTAATTTGGGAACCCAAAGTTTGTTTCAAGCTCAGATGGCTAAATACTTTTTTTTTTTTTTTAATCTGAGCTTCTTGTTAGGGCAATATAGTTCTTTCAAACACTCAGAAGGCTACTGACCTATTTCCCCCCATAACCTCTACCTACCAGTAATCATTTCCAGGGTTATTTCTTGGAAACAATTCTCAAGCTTGCTTGCTTCCTTCCTTTCTTTTTTTCTTTTCCTTTTAGAGAGAGAGAAAGGGAGAGAGTATGTGAGTATGTGGGGGTGGGGTGGGGAACAGAGGGAAAGAGAATTTTAAGCAGACTCCATGCTGAGCGTGGAGCTCCACACAGGGCTCGATCTTGCAACTCTGGGATCATGACCTGAGCCAAAATGAAGAGTTGGACGTTTAACCAACTGAGCCATCCAGGCACCCCTCAAGTCTGTTTTAGGTCTTTGCTCTCTCACCCTTGTATGACATGCATTATTTCTACCAGGACTGGTCACATGATCCTCTCTAAGTGAAGGAAATCTGGGAAATACAGTCCTTGTTTGGGCTTTCCACCATGATGTTATGCCGTGGAAAGATACAACTCTTCAGTGAAGAGCTGACCATTGAACTTTATCTCCCTAAGAATATTTGCAGGAATATAAACACTCTGCTATGTATGTGAAATGTAAATTGATGCTGCTGCTGCTGCTAGCTCTTCTTTAAGATGAATTTGTGTTCAATTCCCACCTTTTCCATTTGCAATCCTTCTATCTCCAGCATTACTCTACTACTTTTGAGCATCACATTTCGTTATCTATAAAATATTCACAAGGTTGTTGTTGAATGATAAATTTATCTAATTTTACCAGTAACTTCCCAGTAATTTAAAATGTGTGTGAAAAGTTATCTTGATAATTACAGCTACTATCTTTGTTTAGTTTTTGTCACAATCCAATGGTAATTAGATAAGACTTGGACATGCTGATATTTACATCTTTAAGGCATTTCATACTTTATATATATTTTTTCATTTTGAGCATTTTATTTCCTTTACTATAAAACTTGCTGATTTACCAAGACACCTGCTTAGCAAATTATGTATAGTACATTGTCTAGTTCTGCCATTTTAAATTTTGCACTTCGGGAAAGTGATATCAACCACTTCAGTCCAGTTGGAAGAAAGTCTTCTGACTGCACCAAACAGTGCATAATTTGATCCCAGTTTGTGTGGCGGTTGGCTGTGCAACTTTGTAAAACTGAGCACCGAAGGATTATCTGCTTTACAAGATTATTGTTTTAATCAGTCAGCAAATGAACAAATGATCTATGCAATAAGGTATGGGCAAACTAATTTTCTCAGAGGAATTCTCCGTGGATAATTTATATTGAACAAATATATAAATACTGATGCAGTTCCAGACATTAAAATTAACATTCAGCATGAAAATTTTTTGAAATGGGTTCTAGCTGTTAACTGGGTAGGAGGGAATTCTATCTGGATCAGACATATGGTCCCTGAGGCTAAAGCAGTGGTTCTCATGCATCAGAATTACCTAGAGGGCTTCTTAAAAGACAGATTTTTGGATCTCATCTTCAAGATTTCTGATTCTGTACATTTAGGCTCAGAAATGTGTATTTCTAAAAACTCTTCAAGTGATGTTGCTACTCTTGCTCTTGAGATCTCACTCTAAGAACCACTAGCCTAAAGCAGCATTCAGCAAACTCCATCTTGCACATTCAGTCTGACCCACCATCTGCTTTAGTAAATAAAGTTTTACTGGAACACAGCCATGATCACTTGTTTACTCATTGTCTGTGGCTGCTTTCACACTATAATGGAAGAGATGAATAGTTGAAAGAGAGACCATATGGCATGCCAAGCCAAAAATATTTAATATCTGATCCTTGGCACAAGAATTTGCTGACCCCTGGCTAAAGAATAGGGAAGTGAGTGTGTAAGAGAATGGCAAGAGACCTGGCCCCTTCCCTTCCATCTGTACTTCATATATGTTCCCTTTATTGCCTTGGAATTAGGGATTAGCTCTGTGCTCACCAACAGCACAGTCAATTATAAAGACAAATCATTTATATATGCCTGTCATTAAAGAGCAAAAATTAAAAGGAATTGAATTACACACTTCAGTACCCAATTTCTGCCAGATGGATAGAAGACTTACATCTAAATGGAATCACAAAGTCAACTTTCATCTTAAATTCTTCACTCTTAGAAAATACACAGTGGAAGCTTAATCTTTTGAGATGACAGAGGGGCTCAATGAATGTAATGAATGGTTCACTGTTGTGTCCATTTAATTGGACCTGCTCATCTGGACCCGAGGCACGAGTAATGAAACAAGGTGTTCATTGGACAGGAGCACATCATCTCAATGCTGTCACTACTTGATGAGGTCTTCAGTGGAGTAGTCAGAAGGGAAAGTCATTGTGATGACTCCTTGGATCTGACCACTGTGCTTTACTTAGAGCCATCAATTATCTGTTGCCTTTTTTAGTTTATTCAACAGTAAATGGTAAGCTGTCAGATTCTCTTGGGTGGTATTTGGTCATTTGTAGCCATTTGGATAAGAAATTTTAAAAGGATTTATATGGTATTGGGGTGATATCCTATACTTAAAAGGTGAAGTTTAAAAAAAAGAAACTTGCATTTGTTGAGTCTCCCTAACTATGCCATGTACTGTTCTTATATTGATGCTTATCAGCTCCAAGACACATCATGGCAGCCTCATGATATTCATGGTAGCATTATTCTATTCTGTAGATGAAAAACTGAGCTTTCAAGAGCTAAAAGGACTTTCTCAAGTTTACCCTACTAGGGAATGCCATAGCCAGGATTGAACTGTGGACTAACAACCAAACTGTTGACTACTCCACTCTGCCCACTGTAAATTCCTTCCTATAAATTTTCTGAATGTGATAATTACATTCATCCATATGCATCATTTACTTTAGTCTCACCTGTTCCCCTAGTGAGTCTCTTGTCTACTCTACAGAAAATACCCTTGCATCAGATACCTGTGGCCATAGCTCCCAAACTCTCTAGCTTTTGGTCTGGTCACAGGCAAGCCAAAAGAGCTCATTCCAAAGATACAGTCAATATGTAGATAAATGTAGCTGATAGTTGAAATGTTTAAAAGTGTATGTTTTCATAGGGGAGTATAACTCAAAAACCTGGGGAGGCATGCCCAGGCCCATAAACTGAATAATTCCATGGCTGACAAATAATTTCCATCTCTTGAGTCACCTTCAATTAATTGTTAGTGGTTACTGCAGTGCTGTATTGAGAAGAATTTTGAGACTGTGTTCTGCTGTAGAAGGAAAGACTATTATAAATAGTAATCAGAAGAATGAGCACATATTGCATGACTTGCCAGATACAGAACTGAACACTTTAAATATATTAACTTGGCTACTCCTACAACAATTCTATAAAATTGGTACACATGGAGGAACAAAAGCATCAAGGTTAATGATTTACCTAATTTGCATTCAGTGTTATTAAGTAGCAGAGCAGGGATATGAGCCCAAGAAGTCTGCCAGAGTCTGTCAATGGTGGGATCATTGCTGCTAGAGTGAGGAGACAGACCTTGGGTCCCTGGGGTCCTCTCCTAGTGAGGGACAACATAAGAAGATAGTCTCAGAGCTTCTTAATCTGTTTTGTGCCATGGAGACTTTAATAGTCTTGTAAGATCCGCAGACTCCCCTTCTCAGAATGTTTTAAATGCATAATACAAAACACACGAGATAACTACGAAAGTCAAATATACTGAAATCCACTTGCTAAAATATTTTTAGAAGTAAATTTGTGAAAGAGTAATATACATGCTCCTTTATTAATGCAGTAAATAACAAGATCCATCCATGAGTCTAATAGCAGCCATCATTTGAAATAATGAAGAACATAAACAATATTTCAAATAATCTGCAACAACTGTAATGTTATATGAAAATCTTGGTGGTTTCCATTTATGACAAAGTCACAGGTCCTTCTGAATCTAGTGTGGTTTGTTACCTTCTTATGTAATTGAAAGGGCTGCTAAATTTCAGTTAAATGTTAATGAAAGTAAGGATGTGATTTTTGTTCTGTCGAAGGTCACAGACCCTCTTATTTCCATACACTGAAACTTGGAACTACATTAAGAGCAGTTCTGATGTTGTACAAGGAAAACAGGATATGAGAGACAGAAGAAGTAGAATTTAATAACTTCTTTGTAACTATATAACCTGAATAAGTCTCCCAAACTCTCTGAGTTTCCTTTTCTCACTGTAAAATGGGAATAAACCTCTGTCATACAGATGATGGAAAGAAAAAACAGTAACATAGTTGGAAATGACTCTGTAAGGTGTAAAGCCCTTTATTAGTAAATTCTAAGAGATCTTGATTATTATTCGAGAAGCCACTGTAAGGTAGTATAAGAATTTGGGTTACCCAGGGGCGCCTGGGTGGCTCAGATGGTTGGGCGTCTGCCTTCGGCTCAGGTCATGATCCCGGGGTCCTGGGATCGAGTCCCGCATTGGGCTCTCTGCTTCTTGGGAGCCTGCTTCTCCCTCTGCCTCTCTCTCTCTCTCTCTGTCTCTCATGAATAAATAAATACAAATCTTTAAAAAAAAAAAAGAATTTGGGTTACCTGTTACTCAGCTTTCATTCATACTGGGAAAAACAAAAAAAAAACAAACAGGCAAACATGTTTTATTGACTGCCTCCTATGTGTCCACACTAGGATAGGGCTCATGCTGCTAAGGTATGAATATGAAATGGAACAGGCACCTTCCTTCAAGACAGTTGGAATCTACTATGGGAAAGACAGACACATCTCCACGAAACAGTGAGGGAAGTGCAGTGCGAATGAGGTGCAGGGAGAAGAGCTGGGGAAGACCCTGCCACTGTGGGAAGTGATGACCAAGCCTGAAGGGTTGAGTAGAAGTTGAATAGAAAGAGGTATTGATGGGGCACCTGGGTGGTTCAGTCATTAAGCATCTGCCTTCCGCTCAGGTCATGATCCCAGGGTCCTGGGATCAAGCCCCACATCTGGTTCTTTCCTCAGCGGGAAGCCTGCTTCTCCTTCTCTCACTCCCCCTGCTTGTGTTCCCTCTCTCACTGTATCTCTCTCTGTCAAATAAATAAATAAAATCTTTTTTTTTAATAAAAAGAAAGAGATATTGATGGTACAGCTAAAGGGGACAGCATAAGAAGTAGTAAAGAATAAAATATGAGCTTATGAATGCAGGAAATGAGGCTCATTTGACCATATCCAGAGCATGAAGTACTAGAGAGAAGAGAGCTTTTGGAGAGATTAAGAGGGAAGAAGGAGGGGCCAGAGTGTGAACATCCTTACCTATGGTGCTAAGGCTCTTGTATAGTATTTTATAGGGGATGGGAGACCCTAATGTCTTCTGAGTTAGTGATTTACATGATCTAATCTATGTTTTAGAGTGAGATTGCAAATCCATGACCCCCTGGAAAAATCTAGCCAACATATTTGTTTGGCCAGTATGTTGAATTTTTAAAAATCTTCCTATATTTAAAAATCAGGAGACTACCCTCCCTCTGAAAAATGGAAAGGTACAGTATCTCTGAGTTCATATTGTGTATGGCATCTACTGGTCATAGCTGACTAGTGACTGTGCCATTTAGACTGGACAGGGGTTCTCCAGGTGGTCTTTGTTCCACCACTCTTTGTTTCTTTGCCAACGCTGAGCCCAAATAAGTGAAGCCATTTATCACCAGGCATACAGCATCTTTCCTATAGTAAAGAAGTATTTCTCTGTGCTCATGTCTCTGTTGAAAGTTAAAAAGAGAAAGACCAAGAGGACCACATGTTTCAAGAAAAATGAGAGAGACAGTATTTTCTTTCTTATTCTAACATGCTTCCCCTCACTCACTATACCTGCCCAAGCTTGACATTTGAGTTTGCAACCCCTCTTGCCAGAGACAGCATGGACTGATGGACTTCTGGGAGATGGATTTCATGGAGCAAACTGGAAGCAGGGAAAACAGTTGGGAGATTGCTATGATCCAGGCAAGGCAGGCTAAGAATGAGAGCTAAAACTATGGTGCTGAGCTTGGAAGGGAAGGATGGATTCACACAATCCATAGGTGATGGAATCACAGGGTTCATGATTATTGGCTTGGAGGCTAAGAGAGGAAAAGAATGATTTCTTTGGTTTCTACTTTGTGTATGGAGGCTGGCCATGGTTCCATCAAATGAGGGAATAAAAAAGCAAAAGACAGATGTAGGGTGAAGATGAGATCAATTTGGAACATGTTGAGTTGGAGGTAAAGTTGGGACACACAGTAGCAATGTTGAGCAGAAAGTTGGATATGTGAGCATGAAATCAGCAGAGAGATCCGGGTGAAAAGTTTGGATTTAACTAGGCAGCAGCAGATGGTTGGTAGGTGAAGCCAGAGAGAAAATTTCATCACTGAGGGAGAACCTGAGGTTCAAGAATGGCTCATGGGCAGATGCCAAGGGAACAGCACATTTAAGGAATAGATCCCACAAAATCGACCTGGAAAAAAAAAAAGAAAGACAAAACACAACCAGACAAGAATAAAAAGAATCCAGGCATGAGGATATTATGGAGGCCAAAAGAATACATTTTTTTTAGGGGGGGTGGTGGAGAAGGAGAGGGAGAGAGAATCTTAAGCAGACTCCACACCCAGAGCAGAGCCAAACATGGGGCTCAATCTCACAACCCTGAGATCATGACCTGAGCCAAAATCAAGAGTCAAATGTTGAACCAACTGGGCCACCCAGGCACCCCAAAGGAATAGATTTTTAAGAAGTTTCAAATGCAATAAGAAGTGAAGAGTGGATGGCCCATTCATTTTGGAAATTTGGAGTTCATTGTCCATCTTAGTGAAAGCAACGTCAGTGAAGTTGTAAGGACAATACCAGATAACAAAAATAATTACATCGTACTTAACTACATTGCAGGCAGAGTCCTAAGTGCTTTCCTTTTAACTCATTTAAAACAATAACCTTATGAGGTACTGTTGTTTTCCCCATGTTAATAGTGAGGAAAATGAGGGACAGAGATGTTACAAAATTTACACAAGTTAACACAGCAAGTAAGAGATAGAGCCCAAGTTTCAAACTCAGGCAGTCCAACTCCAGAGCCCAGGATCTTGATTTTATTACTATTAGGCTCTTTTCACACTGCAATGGGTAATAAATAGATTGACCCAATTTATGCCTATTGTCCCAACATCCTATCCAAAAAGAACTGCTCTCTAGGTTGAAATGATATGTGATCACCCCACTCATGCAGTGAATGAGCATTCAAGAAATATTGTGAGCCTAGACACCTCTTTGTACCACAGTATGTTACAGTTCATATAAGCTCTTAAGAAACATTTGTTAAATGAATGCATGAGAAATGTTGAATGTGAGTAGAGAAGGGAAATTTGTACCTAAAGTGGTAAAAACTCAACCATGTTAATAAGATTTAAAGGGATTTGAGAAACTTGTAGGAATACAGAAAAAGGTACATGACTGATCCAGTCACATCTCAAAAGCGGGAGAAAGAGATGGTATTGAAGGCACTGCTACATCACAAAGAAAATAAAGGCATTACGACCTTATCCATGAATTCATATTTCTGTCATTTTCTCTCTTCATCTGTATATTCATCTGTAAAGTTGACACATACTTATTGACTCCTAATAATGTTCTAAGTGCAGAGAGGTTGACTTTGTTTTATTATTTTGTTTTTTGAGTATAGTTGACAATGTTACATTAGTTTGAGGTGTACAACATAGTGATTCCACAAGTAAGTTTATACATTCCCTACTTTCACCCCAAATGTAGCTGCTATCTATTACCATACAGTGCTATGACAATATCATTGACTACATATTCTTCATGCTGTGGCTTTTATTCCCATGACTTACTCCTTCCATTACTGGAAACCTATATCTCCCACTCCCCTTAACCCATTTTTCCCATTCCCCCCAATACCCCTTCCCTCCAGCAACCATCAGTTTTTCCTCTGTATTTATGTCTGATTCTGCTTTTTGTGTGTTCATTGGGGTTTTTTTTTCAGATTGCACATATGAGTGAAATCATATGGTATTTGTCTTTTTCAGTATTCCTTATTTTACTTAGCATAATACCCTCTAGGTCCATCCATGTTGTCGCAAATAGCACAATCTCGTCCTTTTTTATCATTGCATAATATTCCACTGTGTGTGTACGTGTGTGTATATGTATATATGTGTATATATACATCTATGTGTGTGTATACATGTACATATATGTATATACTTATGAAATGTATATATAAGAAATATGTATATATACATATACACACACACACAAACATATACACACACCACATCTTTCTTATCCATTCATCTGTTCATGGGCATTTAGGTTGCTTCCATATCTTGACTATTATAAAAAATGTTGCAATAAACATAGGGGTGCATATATTTTTTGAATTAGTGTTTTCATTTTCTTTGGGTAAATACCCAGTAGCAGAATTATTGGATCATACAGTATTTCTATTTTTAATTTTTTGAGGAAGCCCCATACTGTTTTCCACAGTGGCTATACATACCAACATTTTTGTAGATATGTCTCCTAAAGCAAGGAAAACAAAAACAAAAATAAACCATCGAGACTATAGCAAAATAAAAAGTTTTTGCAAGGAGAAGGAAACCATCAACAAAACAAAAAGACAACTTATTGGATGGAGAGAAGATACTTGCAAATGATATATCTGATAAGGGGTTAATATACAAATATAGAAAGAACTTATACAACTCAACACCAAAAAAACAATCTGATTAAAAAATGGGCAGAGGGCCTGAATAGACTCTTTTCCAAAGAAAACAAAGGGGTTGACCACAAAAAAAAAAAAAGTAAAATTCAACTTCTAAGATGGGAAAAATAGAGGTACAGATGTACGCAGGTATAAAAATGAATAAAGACACAGGATGGAAAGTTGAGAAAGAGCACAGTGATGAATTAGACTCGCTCTCTGAGGCAGAGGTCAGAGCCATTTGCTAAGAGAAAGTTGTGCAAGCTGGAGGAGGGAGGTGGAGGTTTGGGACAGTCAATGACCATGGGGCAGGCAGTTGGCTGATAACAAATAAAAGGATTAAAGGGGAGTTCTGATGGCCTGACTGAGGTTGGAGACCCGCCATTGTATGGGGAGAAGATGAGTTTAGTGCTGTGTATGCATCAAAGTTTTTCTGGACACGTGATGGGCTCATGCAACTGTGAAGGAATCCAGAGGCCTTATGAGAAAGTGGTTCACATGATCACCCAGAAAGGAGCAGCCAGGGGAAGGGATGATGGGCTGGAAGAAGATAAAAGGACCAAGTGTGTGAGTGCCACAGTGATGGTGAAGAGTATGGATGGTGGGGGCAGAGCCTGAGAAAGCCCAAAGGACAATAGGGAGAGGTCAGAGAATTTAGGAATTTAACTCCAAGGAGCCAAGTACTCTCTTTTATACCCCACTTTTCATGGGAATGTAGCTCCTGCTATTAGCCACTTACTCAGCCATGGAAGGCACACTGAACGCTGAACTTGTATTCAGCTCCAAAGCATAGATTTTACTCTCCAGATAATGTCCCACCTTGTGTGTTGACCAGGCTTGTGAGTTTATTATATCCTGTAGCAAAATGAAGACTTGGGATTGGTGTACCCCAGTCAAAGAGGACGTTCTTGTCTTCCGTCAAGGGAGACGATCCTGGTCATGTGGTGAAATTGATTGTAAATCACTTGCTTTGTTTTCTAGACACTGAACATGCCCATTTAACATATTTAATGTGTTTCTGACATTTACCAAGCGTCTAGCAAGCTTTGGACAATCATTATTTAAAGCATTTTACTGAAAGGACCCCTGAGTAGTTCCTAAACACTGCATTCTTTTTCAATCGATTCTGAATATCCCTGAAGAGGGAATTGTAAATGTTGCATACTGTAATTGTCAATCACGGGCTAATCTACTCTCCTCTTTGAATGATAATATGAATTCATTTGAAACACTACACGTAGCCACTCATTTTTCCCCCTCACTGGTATGGTATTGCTTTATTTCACTAAGATTGAAAAACTGGATTAATCTCTAGAGACATAAGTGCTCACTAACCTTGAGAGTTACCCGCTCAAGATTTTCGAATTCTTTTTAAGAATGATGGGGTTTGAGTGGGTCAGAGGTGGTGCCCAAAACCCTCTCTCCTGACAAGAGAACCACTGCAGACTCCTCTCCCCCTCATGTAATTTGTGCTGGGGAATGACAGGACCTATATTAGGATGTGAAAATGTCTCCAATCACAAAATACAGAATGTTTCAAAAATGACAGAAATAGTGCACGTTATAAATGCAACTCATCTTCAAGCCACTTTTCACTCCCATTCTGATAAAAATGCAAGCTGTAGTCCTGTCCTCAGTGGCTGGTGCATTCCGGATGCCCCAGAGGAGAAGATGAGGAGTAGGCTGAATGAGCAGGTGAGTGGAGGTATGAAGTGGCAACAGGCATTGTCCGTGCGGAACACAAGTACAAATCGCTTTGTCTTCAATTATATTTTGATACATCCTCTGCACAGAATATCAATGCTATCTAATGAGAAAATGTGCAGTGAGGCCATTTGGCAATGGGCAACAGATTTTGTGTAAGCATCTGGCATAGGAATAATTTGACAAACAGCAATATGCCAAAATTGTGTTAGATAATTTTTAAGGAACTATTTGTCAAGCTGAATGCTCATTATTCCTGGGATGTTATTCATCAACCCCATGATTTAAATGACAATGAGATACAATTCTTTCATTGCAGGCGAGGCATTCACATTTCCCATAATCTTCTCCATGCTTATTCTTTATTGATAAAGATGCAGCAACTTCTAGAGGCTTCTCACCTTGGCACTCTGCTGGAAATCTGAACTTAACTCTTGGGCACATCTGAGTAAATAAAGCTTAAGGAGAAGGACTGAAATGAAAAATTAATTCTTTGCAGTCTCTGGAAGTAGAAGCAGGTTAACAGATGTTTGTTATCAATGGGGCACCCAGGGCAACTTGTAAATTTATAACAGTGCCTCCAATTGTGTTGTTAAATGAGCATGAGCGGTCTGTCACTTCAAATATGAACTCTACCGTATTCAACCCAAGTGCAAAAGAATTGTGGCAGCTTTTCGAAGTTTCCAGGATTTTCTTTATAAGAAATAGGGTCACCATATGTATTTCATCTCTTAAATGTTCTCAGTCTTTAAACCTTTGTGTGTTTCATCTACTCTGTTGCTTCTACTGAACTGGATTCTATGTACCCCTAGTGGAAAGCTCCAGGTCCCTCCTTATTTCCCCCATCTGTCATCCCCTCGTTGGTCCTCATGTTCTTCCTCCCCAGTGTTAGATCAAGCAGCCTTGCACCAGGACTGTGAACTTGGCAGCCTATGGCTACATTCCCTCACTGTATCTGATTTGATACAGGCTCTGGATTGGTAGAAGAGTCCATTAACTTCAGGCCCATTCCTAACCTTCTGAGAAGTACTGGAAGTCTTGGGCCGTTTGGACTTGATGTGACACCAATTCATCCATCTGTACCTGAGCTCTCAGTGGCAATTCTTTCTGACTATTGTTGCTGATCTATAATGGCTGTGGGTTCAGACCCTTTTTTTTTCCTTCCCTGAGCCCCCACACCCACCCCTGTCCTGCCACTCTTCAGGTTGCATAACAGTTACCAAGAATGTCTACTTAAAATGCTATCTCTCTAACACCACCCCCAGAGATTGTGATTCATTAGATGGGGGTGGGGATCCAAAAATCTGCATTTTTAGCAAGCCTCCTGGGTCATTCTGATGAAGTTTTCCTGTGAATCATGCTTTGGAATAACTGACCGTATCTCTCTTGGGTAAGGCAATGAATCCATAAAACATTTTAATTTCTGGTTTTATTGTAAGAAAGAATAGGTGGATATTTGATAATCCATGGTTACAGTTTTGCTTTTCACCAGAGTCGCTTCTTCACCATTCAATCATTTCCAGGAAAGTTAAGTGGTCCGTCCAAAGATATCGACTCAATTCAATACTAGGATATAGGGTTTTAATTCTAAGTTTATCATTCACCCTAGTCTTCCTAAGAGGTTCTATAGGTTTCTCAACTGGGAATAAAACACATGATGGCAACTACCATTGTGCCATTCCCAGAGGTTTGATGTGCAAACACTCCATTGGTAGGTCACTTCGAGTTGCTTGGGTGAGAATCTTATATGGTTGGAGTAGATATATTTGGAGAGTTTCTACTTTTTAAAAAGTGTATTACTACTCCTCTAGGAGAGGGTAAATCATGTTATATTTAGTAATACCTTAGATAAGTTCCTTGGGATACAGATTCAAAGACAGATTTGCCTGCAGAAGGTATACTGAGTAATGGCCTCCACATCTGCACCAGTGGGAGGGGTGACACAGAGTAACAGGGATGACAGAGGCCGGAGCTGAGCTGTGATCCAGTCCCAGCACAGTCTCCAGCCATCCCATCAGGATAACTCCTCAGGATTTTCTCCCTTAGGCAAGGAAGCAGGCCTTTCTCTCTCCACATTATTGAATGCAGGGTGACCCCTGGGAGGGCATATGACTTGGGGCAAGGAGGCTCTCTTCAGCTGAGGGCAGTTCCCAGTGAGCCATCAGCCACCTCAGGAGCTGGGAGAATGAGCATCTTGGTCCTAAGTGGGGATCCACTACAAGTAATAAGTTCCTAATCTTGAGGATAATAAGCTTCAGCAGCATTTAAAAAGAAAAATAAGAGGTTTTAGAATATTAAGGACACTTGATATTGTTTAGAAATTCATATTTTTATACCTTGATCTTGAGTTCAGAATCTGTGTCTTAGAAATAAAATTTTTAAAGCAGGGACTAATTTCAAACATGGTTTTTTGTTCTCTCCTTCTTTGAATGCACTAAGAGAAGCAAGCAATGATTCAGACTTGAATGTTCATTTTGGCAAAATACAAGTTCTGAGAATTGAATAAATATAACTAAATCCTGGTTCTGAGGACAAAATAAATGGAACTAATACTAGTTTTATGGGAGCTAAATGAAAGTGTTTGCAGTTGATAGAAGGTATTATCTCATCTTTGAAATGAGTGATAAGATCAATACAAAGAAATCTCATTGCTGCTTTTTCTCTAATTCCCTATTTGCTCATATAAGGCTTTCATTTTAAGATGCCCCAGTCAAATGTCCATGAAGTAATATCATCCCCAGTGAAATAAAAGAAAATGATAAATAAAGGTAAACTTCTCATGTGTAATCCAAGATTGCTGAAGCTCTGGGAAACATAGTGGGCTATGTTGCAATCATTATCTCTAAAGTCAAGCTCTGTTATCAATATTAGTTTGTTCACATTCACACAATACTTAATCCCTGTTTTGTGCTAAACAAATGCACTTAAAGCCCTTTATTGGGGCTGGAGAGAAGAGCAATTGCTCCATCATCTCTGAAATGATGACTTTAGGGTCTTTCCCCAAGTCTCCAAGTGGGTTTAAAAAATAACTTATTTTGGTATCAGAAGGAAAGGGGGAATGAAGGTTTGTTTTTTGTTTTTGTTTTTTTGTTTTTTTTAATGTTTCTTCTTTCTAGAGTAAAAATTTAACTGGAAAATGGTTAGGGTGGTATTAGTTAAAATGAAAAAGGGAAGAGACAAAGTGTATGTTTCAAATCTCAGAATTCCAAATTTGGAAGGAAATTTTATCTCATCCTGCCCCACCTCAGCCCATCTGATGCATCAAGTTTTTCCCTTCTTATGTCATGGAAGAAATCAATGGAAGGATGATTTTATTTTTCCCTTCCCCACTCTCCTCTTGAGGTCTGATTCCTCCATGAGTGCAGGATTTTTATTTTTCAATACTGTTACTCAGATCCAGGGAAGAGACAGACTTTTAACATAATAAGTACAAGGTAGATGCCAGCAGGAACATAACCATTCAGTATAAGAAGTTGAGCTATATTTTTAGATCCTGCATTCAGAGGCAAGATCTCTGTGAGGGTATCTTTCTCTTCTCTACATTCCAGGATCAAAGCATCCCTTGCCCCTTCCCAGGAGCAGGGCCCCAAAACACAGAGAATGAATAGACACCCACACAGATGCCAGGGAAACAAGAGGCAGGACTTCGTGCGGCTTGCTAACACACAGGTTGCTGAGTCCCACTGCCAGAGTTTCTGATTCTGGCAGAGCTAGGCTGGGGCCTGAGAAATTCTATTTCTAACAAGTTCCCAGGTGCTGCTGATGCTACTGGTCTGGGAACCACACACTGAGCACCACTATACTAAAAACTTAGAAAACTTTTTTAAAAATATATTTAAAAAGAGGAAGATACCTTAAAGTGAAATCTTTCTCTAAAACCCAAGATGTAAAACATAAAAAGATCTGTTCTCAGAGCCCAAGTTAGGGAACAGAAAGAATACAAATAACCTGGCCAGGGTATCCTGAAGGGATCCACAAAAATTATACTGCATATATATATATATCCCATATACAGATTTTTAGCTAGTTGGAACTGGCTATGTGACCCAATTATTTTTTCATAGCAGCATCCAATCTGCTCTCAGCTTCCCTGGCTATTCTCACTGAATCCTGGATCTTGGTAGGAGTGCCAGCTTGAAGAGGGATTGAAGCCTTGCTCCATACACCTCCCTCACTTTATTTCCACATCCCTTCTGTAACAATGGTCTCTGTGGGTTTTGTGGAAACTCTAGTGTTAGAGCACAAGCTTACCACAACATATCATCATCATGTCTTTGAGAATGAAAACCTATGTCATGTATTACGTTCATCTATTCTCAAGCAGAAAACAGTTGTTCTTGTGGTCCCATTTGCCTTTCTTCCACTGGAATCATGGGTAATCTTAGCAGTGCTGTCCTGGGACTGAGGGCAGGATAATAGATGCATCCTTCTCTGCTGGTTCTCTGGGTACTCCTCCCATGACAGAGAGTTCTGGGGGCACTTTTGGTTGTAATGCATAATGGGTTAATACCTTGGGAGAAAAGAAATAATTGCCCTAAGAGCTGTTTTCTGGGTTGCCACGAGGAACCATGATAGCAAAAGTGGTAAGATCATACTATGCAGAAGAAAGTTAGTGGTTGTGAGGCGATAAGATAGAATATATTTTAGCTGTTAAAGGTACACTTTTGAAGTCTTTGGTAAAATTCTCATTATAATAGATAAAAAGGAACTTACGAAATTAGGTTTTTGTTTCATTCTTTATATTTTTCTGTATTTTGAAGTATTCATGAATACATATACATATATATAAAAACAATTTTTAATAAAATATAATTTAAAAGGAAATAATAGGTTAATCTAATAAATAAGAGATCACTGATACAGCTTGTGGAAAGTAAGACATTCTAGTTATTTGTCTTAAATTGTATCATGAGGAAAGTGATAAGCTTTGGGCTTATCCAATATGCTAATATCTTATGATAATTGGGGTAAACTCCTTTGAGAGTAACCATGTGTTTTTTTCAGATTAAATCATGACATATGCCCAGAACTTCTTTTCATTTCCTGAGAAGCAAATTAAAATTCATCCTCCCCCCCCACACACACACACAGAAGCTCTTATTGGTAGGGAAAAATGTACCTTTTGTTATGGGTGTGGCTTATATACCATTTCATGGGTTCCAAAATTGGCAAGCGCTAAGATAAACAAAACAATTCAAAAAGCTTGTTATTTTCAGTTTCAGCAGCCTCTATAAAAATATGGATTAAGCTGTTGTAAGCAACTGTTGTCACTCTCTCACTTCTTTTTATGGTACCTGCTTCTAAGTTCTTTGGTTTCTTGTGATTACTGTAATTTTAGCTAAAAGGGCATCAAAGAGTTTTCTAGCACATGGAGGAGGGCATAGATTTCCATCCAGGGTGACACATTGATTGAGTCAGCTAGTAAATTAACAGTATCAGAACACCATTAAATTTTAAACTTAATTGGCTTCTTCTCTTAATTTCTATGCATATAATCAATAGATGCCAGAAAAAAGTTAAAAGTGTTATTCAGCAAGCCTCTATTTCCTGGAGCATAATGGAAACACCAGTTTCATCTCGGAGTTGATACAAACAACTTGCATTTCAAATGCAGTCACTTACAAGATTTTTATCGAAAGATTTCGTTTTGGTTAGTTTTCTGATTAGCCCTTTTTCTTGACAAGCAAATGGGAATTTTAGTTGTATAATCAGTTTGACTTTTTCCCTGGATCTCCCCCCAAGTGCCCCTGCCTGCTGAATTGTCTTGCTTATTTTCTTTATTTTCTTTATATTTGTAAACTCTCTTTCCATCCCAACATTGAATCCATGTCCTATGTTCCAGATTTACACAGAAAAGAACACCCCAATACAAAGTATTAAGCATGTCCTCACACCCAAGAACAAGCTCTGTGAGTTGATGTTGGCTATTATATTGAGTGAAGTTAAAATCTGATGACATTTTTTTGGTGGGATTGACATTTAGTTTGAATTTCCTTGAGCCATTTCTGCTGAATTATGGACCATAGCTTAACAGGCAATTTCATAGCCTCTGGAAGAGGCTCATGAATAAGATACGTATTGTTACTATACATATATACTGGGTTTAAGACAAATTCTGGGAGCTACATGGATTTAAAAACAGTGCTATTTATTAAGTGAATGGATAGGCTTGTGCTTTCCACTTCATTTCATAAATAACACCTGCACTTCACCTGACCCTTCATAGATTTGAGCCAGTACACCCTTGATGAGGTAGGATGTCATTTCTCTTTTGTAGGCAAAGGAAACTTGATTTCATGCCATTTCTGTTAGCCAGGCAGGGATGATCTCGAATTCCGCCACCATCACCCAACTTTTTGTCCATTTGGTGAACACCTACCAGGTACCAGGTACTGGTCTATTTGCTGGAGCTATGTAGGTAAAGAAAATGGATAACAACCTGGCTCTCATTCACCTCACAGTCTAGTGGGAGTAAAAAGGAAATGAGCATGAAAAATATTTAAATGTATAAATGAGATAATTTCTGATAGTGAAAATACCAAGAAAAAAAAACAAAAGCAGGTAAAGGTACAGACAGTTGAAGTGGAGGGAGCTCCTTTCTACTGAATGGCCAGAGAAAGTCTCTCGGGAGGTACATCTGAAGTGAGACCTGAGCAAACAAGAAGAGACCTGTCAGATAGTCTCACGGGGAGCCATGATAGTGGCTTCATAATCTCCAAGGCAAGATTGAGTTTATAACATTTGGAGAATACTCCAAAGTCTCTTCTGACTGAACAGTGAGAGGAGAGAGTAGCATGAGATGTCAGACTGAGGGAAGCCAGCATCACGCAGCACTAAACTTATAGGACGCAGTCAAGGTGTGGATGTTTTCATCCATGCAGTAGGAAGTTTTCAGTGGGTTTTAAGCAAGGGCAGTAACATACTATTTGTTTAAAAAAAAAAAAACAAAACAATGTAGCCAGCACCTGCTGCTTGAGAATAAGTTGAGTTGAAGCTGGGGAGCTGGGGGAATGGATGAAAGGTAGAGCAGTGATAAGGTATCCTTTCTTTCTACCTCCTCAGGTTGTAGTTCTGTATATTTAGAATAAACACAGAGCTATGTGACTGGCTAAGTATAAAAGTAAAGGAGAAACTAGACAGATTCTTTAACTGCTGAGGCAGACACTGTTTCCCCCTTCTTCCTTAATCTATAGAATCCTGATATGGGGTAGCAGTCTGCTCAGGGAAGGGCAGTCCATTCCCCAGTCCTAGAAGATGAGACATGAAGTCCTAAGCCATACATAGTAATCCCAGAACCCTTTTGCTAATGATTGGTTTAAAGGAGGGCATGTGGTTTTATTCTAGATAATGGAGGAGAAGATTCTTGGTGGGTTAGGGTGGGAAGGGAGAGGAGCAGAGAGCTTCTTAAACTTCGGTAAGCAATATTGCTTTCTGATAAAAACTGAGATAATGGGAGGCCCCTGCCTCTTTATGTCTTAAGGACAATTAGGGATAACTGGCATTACACCAGCAGTCTTATCACTATACGGAGACCAAATCTAACATGTGGGGAATAATAGATCAGAAAGAAAGAGCCTGAGTCTATGGAGCATCAGAACTGTGGAACCATCCACACCTAGACACTTGTAGTTGTCTTTTATGCTTAAAAGACACCCAAAGATTTGGGTGTTCTATTTACAGCCAAATGCATTCTCCTTGATACACTTGTGTATAAATTTGCTAAGCCCTGTCAACTTCTTCATAATTGATAGTAAAGTGATGAGTGAAGCCCAAAATAGCAATGATTTAAGCAATATAGCAGTCTGTTTCTCAAAGTCTAGATGTAGATATTCCAGGACTAGAATGGGTCCTTAATCTTGTTCTACCATTGGTGAACTCCATTCCAAAGGTCCCTTGTAGGACAAGCATCTGCTCCAGCTCCAGTTACTCAGTCCATTTTCCAACCAGCAGAAGAAAGAAGGGAAAGAGAGAAAGATAAAGCTTTCCCTTTTAAGGACAACCATTTTCACCTACATCACATTGCTCTTAGTCACATGAATAGTTCTAGCTGCAGAGGAGGCTGGAAAATCTCTTTTGGCTTAAGAAGCTACGAATCCAGTCAAGACTTGGAGAACCAGTTGCCAAAGGAAGATGAAGGTAACATATGGGGGAGGAGGGGGAGTTGCAGGCAGTCTCTGCCACAGACAGCTGTATCAAAAGACCAGCAATTATTAGTGTATTGAGAACTGATCATATCGTGTATTTCTATGGTAATAACGACTATTTACTGAGTGTGTCAGGCTCTGCATTTGAACTGGCTGCCAAATATTCCACTTCTTGCTCCATGTCTGGTCACATGGTAGATTTCTGTACTTCCTGGTACTTTAGAGACTGGGAAAGGCACGAGTGAAGTGACATGCTTCACTTCTCAGCAAAGCATTACCTACTGATGCAAAACTACACAGAGTTTCTCCTCTTTCACAGTAGCTGGCAATCTTCCAAAGAGTGGCTGCTCTGTTGGTCCAATTCCCACACTATGAACAACAATGAGATGGAGCAGACACACTAGCCAACCTGCAGGGCACGTGTACCTGGGAAAATAAACCTTTGTTTTAAGCCACTGAGATTTGGATACTGTTTTCATGGGGTAACCCAGGAATCTTGACTGACATACGTATATTCTCTTCAATTATAACAGTCCCAAAATGTAAATATTACCATTTCTACTTTTCATATGGCCAGAGAAGGTCAATGACATGTCAAAGACCACACTCCTTGAAACACTGGATCTCGTTTAGGTGTGATAACTTGAATCTTTCTTGTTCTCCGTGCTCCATTACAAATGTTAAACTGTTTATCCTAATGATAAATATGGTTGAACAAACTATATATTTTTCAAGGTCTCCTGGACCCTCACAGTCCTTGATTTCACTAGTTTCACTAGCTTACTGACCACTGAACAGTCATACTAAAAACATACTTATGAGTGGGTAAATAGTCCAAAATCTAGAGAGGTTCATAAACCTTACATACAACGTAGTAAATATTTAATAAGTAGTCTCTGTCTTTTGAAAAGTAAAGATAACTATATACCGTACTGTGATATCAAGAAGGGATTATCCAGTGCCTCTTAAATTCTTTTAAATTTTCTTCCAGTGGAAACAGGACATTTCCACTTTTTGATGGCCGTGATATATAAATAAGCCAAGAAGTGTTAGACAGGGTTTCAAAAATTATAAAATATTTGAAGACTTACATTTAACAAGTTTTAGCTTTTAATGCAAAACAAAGGAAACATAGAATCATTGTGTTATTCATACCTGAATAATAGGAACTATAAAAATTAGTAATTCATGGTACCTAAACCAGGGAGATAGCAATCTAGAAATGGCATAGAAGTTTAACTATGCATGACAGATATCTTTCAATCCTACCTTGTGCCTCCGTGACTATGTGTGAAAAAACTCTCTGGAGATATTTTCATAAGTCTAAACTGGGGTTCTTTGTATTTATAAGACATGAGTCAAATTCCACCCCCAGTCCCTCAATGACAGGCTTTGCTTCCTGCATTTTGCATTTTCAAGGCTGAGCACCTCTGCTGCTAGCTTGTGCCAAGACAGGAAGAAGGAGATGAAACTCAAATCAGTCACATTGACCACTTGTTATCCATTCCTGTCAAGGGTTTGGCCCAAGAGGGCACTGAAACTATTGGATAAAATGAAGTTTTTAGATTGTCAGTGGATTTCAATTACAGTATTTGTACTCTCCTAGACCCCTATTACCATCAATAGTGGAGAGTTGGCAATATTGTTGAGATTTATGATGCTTCTTCACTGGTTAGCTACATCCAGTGTGGAGTTCACATTAGCGCTTTTCTATTATCTTAAAATCTGGCTTCTAAGAAAGACATATGCTTGCTGCCTGCATGACTTTAAAAACTGCCAACTCATCAATAGCTCTATCATTTTAAGTATGAAATGAATTCCACAGTGTCAAATTATTTCTTGTCAAAGTAGTTGATCCACTGGAAAGTCACAGGAAGTAAAAAAAAAAAAAAAGAGAGAGAGATGAGCAATATGCCACAATGGCTCAAACTGAAGTTTTTTTCCAATCACTTGTTTAGGTCAGAGCTGGAAAAGGCTTAAAAAGTTGGAGAGAAGAATGCATTTAGAGTATTTTGTTTTGTTTTCATTTTATTGGATGTTGAAAGAAAGAATTTGAAAGAAACAGTCCAGAGACTTAATGGCTCTTTAAATGGAAAGGAGGCATGTTAACAATGGAAAGACATAATTCATTTATCATTTCCTGCCAGCTTTCAAGACTGGTTCTCCTGTTTTCTCCTTTAAGAAGTTGAGTCATATGTTGGGAACTTCACTGGCTGTCTTCCAGGGGCAGTCCCACTTTCTTACTGGACCAGATGTTAAATAACTTGGACTCAAATTCTGGTTCTGATACTTTTTAGTTGCATAACCTCAAACCATTGACTTACATTATCTAAGCTTCAGTTTTCTTACCTGGAAAGTAGAGATAATGACATCACCTATAGATATTCATAATACCTATGGGATTGAACTTTAAAAGTACATATAAAGTCCTTGTGGTAATGGAACTAACTGTTCAGTACCTTGACTGTGGGGGTGGACACATGAGTCTGTAACATGTGCTGAAATTGTTTAGTACTAAACACACACACACACACAAATACAAGTAAAACTGGGAAAATCTGAATATGATCAGTAGATTGTATCAATACCATATCCTAGTTGTGATATTGTACCATAGTTTGGCAAAATGTTACCATCAGAGGAAACCAGGTAATGGGATCTCTCTATATTATTTTTTACAACTGCATGTGCATCTATAATTACCGCAATTTAGAAATAATAAAATGAGTATAAAGCAATTAGCTCAATGCATGGGACATCCTAAGTCCCCAATGAATGATAGCTACTTTTAAGCTAAGTGCCCACTTATCTAATGAATTATTTTAACTAATAAAATCGGTTTCTTGTATGGAACACAACATAAAAAATGAGGAATGGTATATTAGTCAAGCTTTCAACAGAAAGAAGCCACTAGATATTTTGATGAGATTTTGAAGCCAATCTCCACTTTTAATACGGGAGCTACAGGATTAAACAATGGATACAATGGCTAAGGTAGGAGAAGTAAAGAAATGGTTAGGAGACCACGTTCAGGAAATCTTTTAGTAATTGCATACAAGTCAGAACCAGTGAGTCCAGCTGCTTTCAAGACCAATACTTTTGATTTTCAGAAGATCCCACAAATGATAAAATAAGGCACTGTCCATTTTCTCAGCTACCTGGCAATCCTCAGTAGCCCAGAAGAACTGTTGATCTGAACAGGCTGAAACCTCCACCAGAGAAAAATGGCTTTTGTTTCTCACTCACCTTCCAAAACTCACTCAAATGCCTCTTATTGACTGAATCTAACCAGAAAACATATGGGAAATGGAATTCTAATTCTCAGCTTTCTTCCCCATGAGAAAGAGGGAATGTAGACGGGGGACGGGGCGGGTGAAGATTAATGATAGTGGTCATGCCAAAGACAATCATGATCACGATCATGATGCTCATGACAGTGATGATTGTAATGATTGTGAGTCCATGACAGACAATCCAGGACAGATAGAAAATAAATTTTCTATCATCTCTAGATGTATAAATTGCTAAGTGGATTTTTTTTTTCTTAACTCTCCCATCTATTTTTGTGTTTAGCATTTATCACCAGACACTAAAGATCTAGTGGTCTTATTTGTGGGTGACATTGTTTCCATCATGAAACTTGCCACCAGGTAGCAACAGACTCAGCTATTTGGTTTGCCTCCTTCTCAACTAGAATTGACCAAAGGTAAAATGACTACTTGAGATAAGGACCCTCATGTTTGAAGTCTGTCTGCCGTGTGAGGCTAGGCAAGCAAGTAGCCCCAGGCAAAGGAAATGTTAGTCTAAGATTTGATCACTGACTTCTAGTTTCCTACAAGCACAGAAAAGACTCTTCTTAGAAGAGACCTACTGGACTTTGAGTTAGAATACTTCTTCCCCAGACCCCAGTCACTCTATCAGTGACTCTATCTAGTTTGTTATTGTTGTTGTTTATCTTCCTTGAGCTTATCACAATCTGTAATCCATACATTTACTTGTGTGCTTATTTATTCTTTATCTCCTCTCCATTAGTATGTAATCTCCACAAGGGCTATTATCTTTCCTAATTTGTTCTACTTTAAACTGCCAGTACATAAGGGCACCTGAAACGTGGAAGGTGTGAGATAAATATTTGTTGAATGAAGAAAGGCTTTATGGAGAAGGTCACCATGGGCAAAGTGGATTAGCTTACAACTTAATACGACATGGTGCATTTGCACCTAAATAAATAAAATGCTAAGCTATCTTTGTAAGTTTTGACTGCAATTTAAATGCCAAACCATTTCCTAGGCACATTACATAGGTGTTTTCTAATATCAGAATGCTATTATGAAGATATTATTGTTCCCATATATATAGATAGCAAAACAAAGGGGAAATAGATGAAGTGACTAAGCCAAGGTTGCTAAAATTACTCAAGATATAAGTCCACATGTTTCTAGAACCTGTATTTTCACCACTGTTTCAGGCTGCTTCACTTCTTTGAAGGGCCTGGGAAGAGGGATTATAATAGGAATGAAGCACTGTCTACTCATCCATTTGAGAATCTGAGAGTTGATTTCCACATCTATGCCCCATTACTCAAAACTATGGTGAGTTGGCTATACCACCCATAGGAGCAAGACAGAGCTATCCAGCTATCAGAATTTATCTACATCCAGAAGCTTTAGAACTTGTTTGGTAGAAGCCACCAGAGTCAAGCTCAGTAAGGTATATACTCCCTGGGCAGCCCTTGGTCTCTAGTGATCAAACAGTTAAATGCAGCTTTCAGAGAGCATGGTTGTCAAGAGAACCAAGTTTACATAGATATATCATGGGTTTGGCATCTTAGCTTCAGAAATCTTTGAAAATTATTTCCCTAACTATATTCCCAATCATTTCTGTTACTTTTCCACAGAAAGAAAATTTAGACAGGGGTCATACATAGAAAGGCATAGAAGAGATTAAGACAAAGGGACCCAAATAAATCATCACTAGGATATGGTCTCTAGCAGAGGGGAAAAAATAGTATAAGAGGGAGAAGCAATGAAAGTGGCAAAGATAACTTTGATTCCTGGGACAAAGTTCTTGCTTATCACATTAGTGTAGCTTTGTTTCTTCACTATGACTGTGTTTTTCCTCTTGAATATTAGAAATGTGGAGAGTCTCTCACAGCTGAGATGAGATCTACTGAACCGATTAGCTAAGGCCCTACTTCCTTATCAAAGAAGCCCTGTTCCCTTGAGTTTACCATCAGTGTTGAAATCAAAAATCCATCTTGCTCAAGGTCAGATGTGAAAAGGTTCTGTCCCCAGCCTGTAGAGCAACTTTTTAAATGTTGGCTTCTCATTTTGAAGGGTTTGACCTTCAGCTGTTAAATCTGAGATAGCCACGGTCTTCAGAAACCAGCAGCCATTTGACACAGTGAGAAAGTGCTTGGAACCTCTCCTTTCTGTCACAAAGGCTATGAAAGAAAAGCATGGAACTCAACTAGTCTTTAAATATACAGGTACCAGGCACTGGAGAATTTGAGGTGACATTCAATCTGAAGAATTCAGGGTTAGCCATTTAAAATTTACACCTCTTCTCCATTCACTGCATATTTGAAAGTAGGGAGTAAGAATGAATATTTTCACGTAATTAAGGAAACCCAATTAATAGCATTTTTCCAGATTGGCTTAAGATGGCTTCATAGTTAAACACCTGTTGATTATTCATCAGTGGAGACTACAATATATGGTATGACCTAGGACCTCACCTAAATTAACCTCAAGTGGATTATTTTCTAATATCTGTCTTTTCAAGCTCATAGGCATTTTTTCTCATAGTCAGATATTTTAAAAAGGAGATATAAAACATAGTAACCTGAAAAAAGCTATACCAATATTATAGTTATTAAAATTTTCAATATTGGTGATACAATGAAATAAGTAAATTTTATCACAGTAGCTATTGTTTTTGTTGTTGTTGTCTTTATCATTATATAGCATACCTACTGAAAAGCTGCTGGAATTTATACTAAGTGAACATATCCATGTATCTAGCATGCGATGAAAGAACAGAACATTATCAGCATCCCAGAAGCCCCCTTGTGTTTCCTTTTACCTTCTACTTTCCCTCACAGATATTAACTATCCTGACTTCTAATGCCATATATTAGTTTTAACTTTTTTTGAATGAATGAAAAAGATCAGACTTTTTTTTTCAATGAAATTATATACCATTTACTCTTTTATGTCTGTTTTTTAAACTTAATTTGTGGGTGAGATTCATCCATATCATTGTGTACAGTAATTGTTTTTTCTTTCTCATTGCTGTATAGTATTTCACAGAATGAACATGCCACATTTTATTGATTTATTCTACTTTTGATGTGTCTTTAAGTAGCTTCCAGTTTGGGACTATTTCTTTTTTTTTTTTTTTTTAAAGATTTTATTTATTTATTTGAGAGAGAGCATGAGATAGAGAGAGAGAGCATGAGACGGGGGACGGTCAGAGGGAGAAGCAGACTCCCTGCTGAGCAGGGAGCCCGATGCGGGACTCGATCCTGGGACTCCAGGATCATGACCCGAGCCGAAGGCAGTCGCTTAACCAACTGAGCCACCCAGGCGCCCCTGGGACTATTTCAAACACATTTATAGACATTCTAATACACCTCTTTTGGCAAGCATATGTGACTATCTCTGTTGGATATAAACTTAAGAGTAGAATTTCTGGGTTACAGAATATACATATTTTAGAAGATACAATTTTCTAAAGATGTTCTACCAACTTATACTCTTACCAACAGTGTATGAGAGTTCAAATCATTCCACATATTTGCTAACACTTGGTATTATCAAGTTTTGGGCGGAGGGGGTGTTAAATCATATTGTTGATGTATCTCATTTCATTTTAATTTGAGTTTTAGAATTTGAGTTTAAATGAGCAGTATGGACCATCAGTAACATGGAAACAGTTCTACTAATCTACTAACAGTTCTACTAATCAGCTGCTAATAGATGAACGATCCCCTAAACTGGGGATCGTTCATCTATTCACAAGAGACTTGGATCTTGTGTTTTATTCGCCAGTAAATGGGGGCAGTTTTTAAATCACAGAATTTCAGAGATAGGAGGACTCTTGGGGATCAAGACTGAGGTTGGTCCTTGGAGGTATGAGCAGACAGTCCCTGTGACTCTTGAAGTCTCACAGGTGACAGCAGCAGCATGTGTTGTCTCATTAGGTACTTCTAACTTCGCTGCTTTTTTTGTTTAACAAATCAGAACATGGTGTGGCAAGCTGACAGAAGAATTGAGGAGAATTCTCAGCAATGCGTACCTTGTGCTCAGGACACCTGTGCATATTAGGTGGTCTGCTTATGCTCCTCAGCAAAAGAGTCAATGGGTTCTTCCTAATTGAGAGATCTGCAAGCCTTTCAGCAAAAATTATTTTCAGTAAGACTTAGAGACTGAGAAACATGAAACTCTTTTTCAATGACTATTTATCCACCTTCCATAAGAAGCTAACAGCTGAAATAATCATTCTCCCCTCAAACTCTAGAATCATATCTGTGCCATGGTAGTTTATAAGCTATGAGAAATGATGAATAAATATAAGCTATGTAGATTGAACCTATCAATTCTAAGACATTATTTCAAATGGTCCTCAACTTCTGTTCCACTTTGAAGAAACCAGCACTTTTTTTTTTCATTTACGTAAGGACAGCCTGAGCCTAACGTAGAACTGCACAGTGATTAAAAAGTATTATTTAAATGAGTGAATGTTTTCCTGAAAAATGCTAAAAGCATCATGTATGCAAAGAGCGAGCTCTGTAGTTCTACATTATAAGAGAAAAAGAAAATTCTAAAAAGAAAATTAATTTTATTAGGCATTTAAATACGTATTACCTCGTGGCAATCACATATGCATTAATATGTGGCATATGAATGTATATATATATATAAATATATTTAAGAATATATATTGCTATATGCTAAAAATGGTAGCTCCATATACACATACACTTACGTGCTGGTGTATATTGATATGAATACATATATTTCTATTCCCTATGAAAATGGTAGATTTCAGGACTATGATATGCCTTTCTCTCACTTCTTGTATTTTACAGTTTTTCAATGTCTTCAGTGAGAATTCTGCAAGACTTTCAGGAATCAGTGTCAGTACATTTCTCTTATTTTTGGAAATGGCTACATAAGATGCCAATACAGGCATATACCATAATACAGCTGAACATTCTCTTCTTAATGGACCGTTTGGTTCTTTGCTGGGTTTTTCTTCCCCATTAATACAATGCTGGAATGAACATCCATATTTATTATCTTTATTTAACATGAAACCATATTTGTAGGATAGATTCTGGAAAATCTACATGCTCTATCAGAGGGGTAACATCAATTCTGAAAATATTTCCAGGCTTTTTTCACATGCTTGTCTCTGCAGGGAGGCATGATAAAAAAAAAAAAAACTCCACCCTTAATAAAAATTAAGAGCAGGGGAGGCATTGTCATGACCAGAAGGAGGAGTAAAGGATGCTTCATAGGCCAACAACAAACAGCATATGCATCCATACATGCACACATTGACATGCACACACAGACACATACACAAACTCATAAACACACATCTCCACTTTTGAGTGGAGCCAACAAATTATCATTTGCCCCATTTTCAGCTGTGACATTAGCTAACATGGTGTGAAACAAGTCATTCATGTCTCTGGTCTTGGATTATCTCAAAATTATGTCAAAATAAGATACATGGCTTTCAAAGTGTGGTTTGGATATCAGCAGCATCAGCATCACCTGGAAAGTTTTTAGAAATGTGAATTCTCAAGGTCTGCTCGGGACCAACTGAGTCAGAAACTCTGAAGTTGGGGCCCACTAACCTGTTTTAACAAAATCCTCCAGGTCATTCTGAAGTACACTAAAGTTTCAGAACCATTGACCTAAATGATCTGGAATATCCCTTCCAGCTCGTATGTCCTATGAAACTTTCAAGCCCTCAAGACCCTAGGTATCTCAGTCCTTACTTTTAGATTGGGAGCTTTTTGAGAGCAAGAAGTGGGCCAGAAATCCAGTTAATGGGCAGTAACTGTTGCTTCTCTTAGCAAATAATGAGGGCATGTTATTATAAGAATACCTCATACACTTGGCCACCTTATCAACAATTAACCTTTGAACCTAAATGACTGAATTCTAATATTTGATTACTATATCTGATATTTACTCTCAGACTCTGTAACAACAAAGCTATGAGCTCTTTATTCAACTCACGAGCATTACCTGAATTATGAATTTATTGGGTGCTGTCAGAGAATTCTCCTGAAACCTTATCATAACGATAGACCATTGGGAGTCTATAAACACTGGGTGTTTTAATGTATTAGTTTTCTGAAGAATATTACTATAAACAAGTAATGGTTTGCTCAAATTATTAAAACTAATATAAACCCACAATCCCAAAGTCACTCATTTGGGGACATAAAAGAGTTTTAGGAGAATCCGGTCACTTTGCATACCCCTTTTGCCCTATCAGTAACGCAACCTTTAGAGGTGGGTATTTATTCAGATCTAGATTCTACCCTAACTCACTGCATAATTTGGACAGTTTGCTTAACATTGTTGAAACTCATTCTTTAGTTCTAAAAATAGAATATCTTACCTTAAGGGGTATTGAGAGGCTTCAATTTGCAAATTTCTATAAAGTAGCACAGTGTTTAGTAAGTAAGCAAGTGTCAATAAACAGTAGCTTTTTAAATTGGTCTAAACTTTGGATCAATAATTTAGAAATTTGTTTCCAGATGAGTGATTCAGAGAGAGAGACATTCTAGGGAGTCGGAAAGAGAGAGAATTTCTAGTTCCTTCACCTCTTTCACTACTGCCATGGTTCTGCCCCTCCTGTCATCCCTCTTCATTTCACTCTGGAATATAATGAGGGCCTTCTAGCTGCCATGTTTCCAAATTTACCCTACAAGTCACTACCAGAGTAATCCGCCTAAAATCCACCTTTGTACACTTATGCCTTACTCAAGAAAACAGTGGATAAAGCAGATATTGATAAACATTTGTTCAGCATGTATTGGGCTCCTCCTGTATACCAAGCATTGGGTTTGGACCCTGTGGATACAAAAAGCAAAGTCCTGTTTCAAGAAGCTGGAAACCTCCCAGGAGAGAGGCCAGTTAACCACTTATTACTATGTGGTGTGAGCACTGCTGGTATACGAGAAAGCCCAGGATCATGGAAGACCAGAATGGGTATAGGACTCAGCCGGAACAGTGGTGAAAGAATCAGTGAGGACTCCCAAAAGAAGATGCTGGCGTTTTCACCAAGACTTAAAGGACTGAGCAGCAGACATCCATGATTTCTATCATACAGTTTCCATTTCTTGATTCTCCTGGTTACAAGGTCCTGATGTTCTTTAGAAGATCACCTTCACTCCTTTCTACCTTCTGGTAGAACTGTCTGCAGACCTCATTCAGCAGGCTGACAATTAGCCCAGTTCTGAGCCAATTAAAAACAACAAATTCTTTGGCCAGGGTGATAGGTTCAGGCATGAACCTATGGTTCAACTGGAACCAATTCAGTAACAGCCTCCCTGGGACCTCTGGAACCTTAGAGTTTGGGGAGCTCTTGGAAGCCTTCTTGTAATCTAAGTGGGAAAATCTGCCTACAACGGCAGGCGAAACAGAGGAAGAAGAACAGAAGAATGGAGAAAAAGAAACCAGATCCTGTGGACATCATTTAAACCCCTGAATCTTGTGCTGACTAAAGTTAATCCTACTCCAGATTATTTCGTTAATGGAATTGCTAAATTCAGCTTCTTTTTTTTTTTTTTTTTCTGGCTCAAGGTCATACAGCCCACAGGGATTTTTTTTTTTATTCTTATGTTAATCCCCATACATTACATCATTAGTTCTAGATGAAGTGTTCCATGATTCATTGTTCGTGCATAACACCCAGTG
>NC_138369.1:30430732-30441610 GCF_054177405.1 Leptonychotes weddellii
TTCTGTGCATTGATTTTATATCCTGCCACTTTACTGAATTGCTGTATGAGTTCTAGCAGTTTTGGGGTAAAGTCTTTTGGGTTTTCCACATAAAGTATCATATAATCTGCAAACAGTGAGAGTTTGACTTCTTCTTTGCCGATTCAGATGCCTTTTATTTCTTTTTGTTGTCTGATTGCTGTGGCTAGGACTTCTAGTACTATGTTGAGTAACAGTGGTGATAGTAGACATCCCTGCTGTGTTCCTGACCTTAGGGGGAAAGGTCTGTTTTTCCCCATTGAGAATGATATACACTGTGGGTTTTTCATAGATGGCTTTTATGATATTGAGGTATGTACCCTCTATCCCTATACTCTGAAGAATTTTGATCAAGAAAGGATGCTGTACTTTGTCAAATGGAGTTATCTTAACAAATATGATTTATTTTATATAGTATAATGACATATGTCAACATTTGGAAAGTCTGTGTAACTCAGTGAACCAATATGTTCCAGTGAACAATTCATGATATTACAAAATCTTGCATGGAAATAAGATCATTCCAAGTGAAGAATAGATTAATGAATTCTTCTGTAACTGATCATGAAAAGTTCATTGATATGGTTTCAGAGCTACATTGCTGTTAAACTTGAAGAAATGACTACTTTTGAGTATTGAGTATCAAATAAAAATATTCACAATTACCTTGAAAGTCTCTTATGATTCTATAATATCATCATATAATATAATATCCTCCCTTTCCTACCACATACCAATGGCGGACCAGATTTTTTTCATATACTTCAAGCAAAAAAACATATAGCAAGAGACTGAAAACAGAAGCAGATATGAAGTTCCAACTTCCGTCTATTAAGCCAGACATTAAAGAGATTTAAAAACTGTAAAATAAGACTTTTCCTACAAATTATTTTGTGTTGCAAAATATAGTTATTTTCCATTAAAATATGCTATTTATGTTAATGTGAAGTTTTTTATTGTTAGGTTTAAATGGGTTAATAATTTTTTTATTTCTCAGTTTAATTTCTAATTATGTAATTATCAATAGATATCAATAGATAGAATTATTTGGTATTCTCAACCACTTTTAAGAGTATAAAAGGATTCTGAGACCAAAAACTATGATAACCACTACTCTAGAACAGTGCTACTCAAAGTGTTGTTTATGAATGAGTTATGTCAGCATCACCTGGTAAATTGTTAAAAATGCAATTTATTGGGCCCCATCCTAGACCTACCAAATCAGAATCTCAGGATGTGGGTTCCAGGAATCTGCATTTTAACAAGACTTCCAGGTGATTATAAAGCTCACTAAAGATAAAGCACTGTGTTCATCACCTACATCATTAGTAAAAAAAAAAGAAAGAAAAAGCAAAAATTTAAAAAAATTTAAAACATTAAAAAAAAATTGAGAACATACCCTCAGATTATGTATACTTTTTAGTCTGTATACAAGCACATCTGTGCTAATATACTATGAACACTAGACAAAAAACTGAACCATGCACACACACACACACATAGAAATGATATTAGAGGATGAGATGTTTTCTGTTCTATATTTTGCACCCATAGACACTGGTCCATGTGAGTCCCCAGTTATAAATTGTGTTGCTCCAGAAAAAGGCTAAAAAGGCTTTGTAAAAACTCTCTTTCCTCCTGTGATTGAGCCCTGATAAATTAAGAACCATTCGCTCTTTCTGGCCTTACTCTATTTCAGTGGACTTTTCTGCATCAAGCCTTTTCCAGAACACTCAGTGCAGGTTTCTATGTCATTGAGATTTTCTTTTGTGAAAGTTAAGGTGGCAAAGCCCAGGGAAGCCAGACTACAGAGAGAATTTCTGAGTGAGTTGCTTCTCTGATAGTCTGCATAGCCTCCTTTTCTCCTTGAGTTTATCTGATCTCTCCATGAATGAAAGAAGAAACCAATGAATGAATCAGAAAAGAGTATTTGTTCAAGTTCTCTGTTGTTTCACTGTGGACTTTCATTCTTGACTTTTTTCATGGATGACTTTTTAATCACAATGTTTCAAGATAAGTGACTTTGGAATTTGACCCATAGTTTGGTTGGGATTGTTTCCATGTTTATTTTGTAGAAAACACAAAAGATCAGAAAGGAAAGGCAACACTTTGGGGGTTTTTGTTGTTGTCAGAAGAAAAGCCTTTAAAAAACAAACATTATTGTGAGAATGCATTTCCACCTTCAAGCTCTGTGTGAACTCAGCCTTTAAAAAAAGCCCTTGATTCACCATGTAAAAGGTATAGTTTCCACATTAGCCTGTTCATTGGGATGAGCTGGGGCAGTGTTTGTACATAGATTTCTTTGTTTTATCCCAGATCCACTCAATATAATTTCTAGGGAGAAGAATTGGGAATTAATTTTTTTTTGACAAATACATCAGGTAATATCTATGATCAGGTAAATTTGGATACTGAGTGATTGGAAAGTTTGAAAACAGATTTAAGAATAATGAACCATATTGCTAATTGCATATTGCAAATGAATGATATTCTCCTAAACTGAGCAACATTCTCTGGGGGCCTCATGCACAGGGGGATGAGACAGTATCTGAAATTTATGTTGACTCTTCCCTAAAGCACCTGATAAAGTCAAGTATGGTGTCATGGTTTAGAGCTCTCACTTGGGAATCTGATAAACCAGGATTCCATTTCAGTGTCTCATTTTAGTTGCCATGTAATTATTTATAGATTTAACCTCTCTAAGCTTGAGTTTCCTGAAAATTAGGACTAATATTATAAACTTTTCAGGGTTGGTGGTGAGGGTTAACTCTAACACCACATCTGGTATACATTTCAGACCTGTCACTTACTACGTTGGTGATCAAGACTGTGACCTTAATAATTCTCAGTTCCTTCCTCTATGAAACAGAGACAATAGGAAGAGCTACCTGGTCCTGGTCTGCTAGTTGATGCCCAGTATCCTTTTTTTTTTTTTTTTCCATTTGTAGAAGAATTCACATTTTGAGTATCAAATTGCACAGCTAAAAATATATATATCCCAACCTCCCTCATAGACAAATGTGGTCTTTACAATGTAAGATCTAGATCTTAGAAAAGCCTCCCAGAGAGCTTTTCTCCTTTCCATCACTTGCTGCCAGTAAACAGATGTGAAGGCACCAATGGTCCTCTTGGATCATGCAGTGGTCTTGAAAATAGAATTACTCCCAATGAATGAATTCCTAATGATAGCATGCAAACCTTGGGCTAATACCTTTCCAGTCATTTTTCCCAAAAGAAGCCTAAACTTTTTAAGTCCTGTTGCAACTACACTAACACTTTAAGGCCATTCCTAACTGATCCTTTACCTAATAGAGTCACTGTAAGGATAAAATTAGGTAAAGCACATGAAGCACTTTAAGCAATGCCTGGCACATAGAACATGCTTTTAAAAATGATAACTTTTTTTAAAACTGGGCTTGGATTCCATAGGGCTTTCCAAAAAGATCATGTTGATTCTCCTCTGGACTGTGGACAATGTAGTTTTCAGTGAGGTTAAGTGATAGTCAGTGTAAAAAACAAAGGAACACAGCAGAAACTCCCTTAACTGACCTCTAACCAGCACACTGGGTGAACTCATACTCTCCATTCTCCCCATAAAAATCCCAGTAGAGACCAACAAAAAAGTGAGACTTTTGGCTGGCTGGTAGGTCATTTTTTGGTTCATTTGAATACTTGTGTTCTCACTAATTGAGTTGTATAGTTAGCAAGATTCAGTGTTTCCAAACTTATTCATGCATATTGTATTTGCTATTGAAATACATAACTTAATTAAATATTATATAAGCTAATGAAATATGAGATGGAAAAGAAAAGAGTTAAATGCTTTAAAAAGTTTAAATGAAAAAGAAAGATTACCTTTTTGCAGGTGGGAAAAATCGCCTAAAATGTATTCTTGGGAGGTATTCGGTGTTCTGCCTTAACTTCTCACTTCAAATAATAGAAAACGTGGCTTTGAAGATAATGTATAATAAATCTAGTTTATGCAAGGTTGACTACTTGGAACCTCAAAATCTGGACTCTGACTCTAAGAAAAGTCCTTGGCCTTAAATTTTTTAATTGGCAAATAAATGTACATTTAGCCATTTTAAGTTACACTGAAATGTATATAAGGTATATGTATCAACGGGTCAATTTATTGTTGGGGATTTTTTTGTCATTTATTGTTTTAACTGAATTTTTCAACTAATTTACCAACTACCATTCTCCATCATTTTGGATTAGGGGGCACAGTTTCAGTCCCATTCACAGTCTACGCTGCTGCAGGCATAGCCTGAGGACAAATATCTAAAGCCACTCAGGGTTGATTGTGAGGCTACAGAAAGATACATGCTTCCCTGGCTCCCAAGTGGATCAAGAAAGAAAGGAAACCAAGTAAGGACTTTACATCAAAGTAAGTTAGGCAACTCCAAACTTCCCTCACAGGCTTAAAGGGAAAGGTGATCTCTATGCACAGTGATTTAAGAGGCATCCTTTGAAGTGCTCCTGTTTGTTCTGTAGGATTTTCCCATTTGCCTCTTGAAATAGAATGATAGTGAACCTTCTTTTCCTCAAGCAAAAAAAAAAAAAAAAGGCAAACAGCAGATCTTCTCAAATCAGGTATCACTGTGTCTGTGTTTTGTCTAAGAGAAGCCTGAAATTGTTCTCCCATGAGAATTGGAAGGAATATACATAGCAAGTCCTAGCTTCTTAGTCTGCATGTTCAAGGTTAGAGTAACAATTATGAATAAATTAAGGGAAAAGATAGCATGTTAAGGTAGATAGCTTCCAAGATGGCCTTCTTCAATTTCTACTCTCTGTATATTTGCTTCTTGCCATGTTGAGTGACTGAGTTTAATTCCTTTCCCCTTCAACCCTGGATATTCTCAGCATTTGCTTGACTGATAGAATGTGAGAGAAGTCAGGTTCTGAACTTCCAGATCACATGAAGTTTTGCAACTTCCTCTGGTATCATGGAATGTCCTGCTGGGATGTACTATCAAAATTCAGCTTTAGGGCTGTGAAATACCCAAGCCTCATGGAGCGCTCCTCCAGTCAACAATCTCAAAAAGCTCCTAGCCATCAAGAGTGTCCATTGTTGGTCCCACAAGTACGCCATCTTGGATATCCAAACCAGTCAAACCTATAGATGACTAAAGACCCCAATTGACAACTGATTGCAATTTCATGAAAGATCCCAAGCAAGAACCTCACATCTGAGCCCGTTTAACCCGCAAAACTGAGATTTAATATTGCTGTTTTCAGCTACTAAATTTTAAGCAATAGATAACTAAAAGAGATGTTGTTAAACACAGTGGTCGAGCACATGCACTCTGATGTTAAGACTGGGTTGATGTGTGTCCTGCCTTTGCCCTTATTATCTTTGTAAATGTAGAGAATTATTTACTGCTTCTGTGACACAGTTTCTTCATCTCTATGGTATGGGTAATAACATTATCTATCTCATGGGGTGATCTTGAAGTCCATATATGCTTATGCTGCATATAAAGAACATGGCATATAGTAATTCAGGGACATCATCATCATCATCATAATTATCTTTACTGTTACCACAATCAACACTACCACTACTGTTAATACTGTTGTTGTTTCTCACCAGCTTTAGGAGGAAAGAGAGAGAGATTTCTGACTTGGTCTTCATAAAAAACCCAATGGAAAAACAAAACCAAAATGGCCACTTTCCACAGTGTCTTTTACAAAAATACGTGGCATATATTAGCTATTATTATAATACCTCTTTTTTTTCTAATTGTCAATGTTCTTGGGTAAACTATTATAGTGTTTTATCAACTACTCAAACTTTCAAGATATGTTATAGACACTTTTCATCTCCAAGGTAGCAGTTCCTAGAAGTAACAATATTTTAATGATTTAACATATGTCCACTAATTCATTCAACAACTGTTTATGGAGTGTCAGCCCTATGACAGATCTTATTATGATGAGTCAGGGGATTTGGCAAGAAAGACGGACAGATAGTAAACAAGTAATTATAAGGGTATCATGAGGGTTTAAAAAGAAAGAAAAGCAAGGCAAGGCTATGCTTGTATAAATTAGAGGAATCTGATGTGATCTGGGGTTGGGAGGTATCAAGAAGGTCCTTTCTGGACAGGAAGACACCAAAACGGATCAGTGGAAATGTACAAGCAAGTCAAAGTGGCACAGTTGGGTGGGTGGAAGTGTGGAGTGGTAGTGTGTCTAGCAGAAGGATCAGCCTGAGGAAATGTCCTCAGCTAGGAAAGACCACAGTTCCCCCAGGAAATGAAAGTAGACAGAGTGTGGCTGGATATAGTGAAAGAAGCTTGAGAGGAGCCTGGAAAAATAAGCGGACCACTCACTAAAGACTTTCCACACTCAGATGAGGATTTTGACTTTTTTCCTAAGCGTCTGTGGAATTACAATGAAGGTTTTAAAAAAGGAAATGACAGAGTCAGTATGGTGTGTTTGTTTATTTGTTTGTTTAGGTGGCTGTAACTGCTGTATATGGAAAGGGTGGGAGGGGTATGTTTGTTAGAGGAAATAACTAGCCCAGGAGGAAGAGGATGATTTGGCCTACAGAGTGGTGGCCTGGATGTAGAGAAATACTCAGCAGTCACCTGCCATTGGATAATTATCCCCAGTTGGTAGTAAACTAATGGAATTTTTCCAAAGGATCCATGTGAATCTGATGATACTGTAGAGAGCATCACCTATTAGTGATTCTGATTACTAATCTCTTGCTTGGTAGTTAAGTATATTCTTCACCAACAGTGGCTTAAAGTTCAATCCTAGGTATTGTGAAATAGTTTAGAGATTCTGATTCACAGTTTAATTCCTGGCTCAGCATTTACTGGTTGTTGTATGACCTTGGAAAAATACTTCTCTGTGCCCCTTTTCCCATCTGTAAAATGGGGCTAAGAGTACTCCCTACTTCATGGAGGTGCAGTGAGGATTAGAAGTAGAGTAAGTATTCATGATAGCACCTGGAATGGAGAGAGTCCTTAATCATCATCATCATTATTATTATTATTTTATAATCATCCATTCCACACATGTATTGAACAGGCACTGGGATTCAAAGATAAATTAGTGAATGTCCCCACTCTTATAGATGCTTATAATCTGCAAGTGTTGGGTTATAAATCACGAGGATAAATGGGCAAAGAACAGTGCTGCATCTGTGCAAAATGCGAACACCAAATTAGAAAAGGACATTGTGGCTAGGTTGGCTCAAATCACTGCGTCTCTCTCTAGTGGAGTTTATTATTTTAAGAAAACAAGGCCAAGGTGACCCCTGATTGAAAATGTGGTAGTTAACAGCCCAAGATGTCACTGGAAATGCAAGACAGCTTGGGGATGCAAAGATCGTATGCTTTCAAAAGCTGATTCAAGTAGAAGAGTTTAAAAAGCCTATTTGGGATCATAAAAATGCCTCCAAAAGTTTTTTGGTGGCTTTTTTTTTTTTTTTTAGAGTGAAAACTATTTTAGTGGCCACCATGTAGAAGGAAACATCTGAAGTAGTGCCTATGTCTGAAGGATCAGCTGCCAGGGTGATTGACTTTGAAATGGTCTTCAGGGACTTTCATGAGTATAAGAGATATTTTTTTAACACTTACTGGGAAATAGAGCCTTGAAAGCCTGTCTCCAGCAAACGGGATTTTTGACATGTGTTGGCTGGAGCCTAGACGTCAATTTTCCCTCTCCTACTTTTGCAACAGACTTTTCCCTTTATCCTGATAGAAATCAAAATAGTCAACTTGTCATTAAAATGGAGCTGTAGAAATTATCAAAGAGATACATTATCTCTCCACTCTCATAAAGCAGCCTGGGTATTAAAATATCCTTTGTGTTCCATGCAGAATTTTTATTTATACTAAGCAACTCATTTTATTTGTCAGGGCCAAACTGATAAGAATAACAATTATCTGGGTCCGTATTTTCCATGAAAACTCTTTATATGTTAATCCAAAAAAAAAAAAGAAAAACACCCTACTGTTTATTGAAGCATTCAATAATAGTGTTTTGGCAATGACATGACTTAACTGAAACCTGAATTCTCAGGAAGGACGCTACTTTTGCTTTTTGTTTTTGTTTATTGTTTGGGAGTTCTTTTTTTCTTAGAATACACACTACAAACTAAATTCTTGAAATCACATTTTAAATTTAGAACATAAATACCTTTAATTTACCATAAAAATGTAAGCATAGTAATACGTTTTAAAGTTATAATAGAACTAAGGGAGTATTTGGTAAAACCCCATTATTTTTATAGTTGGGGAAATGAATGTATGAATAAGGGAGGTGATTATGTCACAGTTAGTTAATGGAAGTGAAAGGTTAGAAAATTTATATTTGCCAGGATTCTCTTGGTTACAAGTTTTAGCTGGCTTTTTTTCTTTGAAGGAGCAGAAGGGATTTTTTAGCTTACATACAAGTAAAGTCCCATGGTGAAACTTACCAGCTGGGTGAGCAGACAAAACACAAAGACACAGTAACAAGTAAACTGCAGGTTTCATCAAGGTATAGTCTCAAATGATGTCATCATGCTCGATTTCTATCCACCTCTTGGTTGTGTCTTCCAATGTGTTGCATTTCTTCCTAGGCTCTTTGAGGTGGTCCCTGACATCTCCACCCTCACATTTTTCTGGGTTTGAGCGCCGAGGGGGAAATGAGTCTGTTCATAAAAGTCTTGAGATCAGCTTGATTTGGGCTAATGAGTTTGGCTTAAGTCTTGTTGTGTCTTAAGCCAGTGCTTCTCAAGCTTTCCAGCATGAAGGACTTTTTAATTGTCTTTAAAAAAAAAAAAATCCAATCTGTCATGGTCCAATAACTCTGTGAAATACAATTAAAAATGAATTAACATAAAAATGAAAGCAAAAAAATAGACATATGGAATATAAGCCCAAATTTTTATTATATTTCACAGACATAAGATTACTCTGTCAAATTGGTATAAATTTTTCTAAACACTTACTCTTAATTTCTGTACTTACCATGTTGCAGACGCATGACAAACAATCACACTTTGAAGGAACAGTGCTATAGCTGGGGGTCAGGAAACTACAACCCACATACCAAGTCTGCTCCTCTCCCAGTTGTTAGTAAAGTTTTATTGGAACATAGCCATGTCCACTTGTTTATATATGGTCTAGGTTGTTTTTACCATAACAGAGTTCAGCAGTTGGACAGAGACTGTTGCCTACAAGGCCAAAATATTTACTATCTGGCCCTTTACAGAATAAAATTTGCTAGTTCCTACATTAAGCAATCACTGACCAGAAGACCATGGTTTATGATTGGAAAAGAAAAAGTAACATGCTCAACTCATGAAGCAAATACATGGACAGTAGGAATGGGATGATTCTCCAAAGGAAACTGAAATTCAGCTACCAAAAGAAAGTGAAAATTATTTGTGGAAGCTAAGGACCTTCAAGTGCAGAATTTAGATCTTTCCACTTTTCATTTCCTCTTTCCTTGATTCTACTTAAAATTAAATTACTATATAAAATGAATACACTTAAGTAGGGCACATGATATGATGAGCCCTGGGTGTTATATACAACTGATGAATTATTGAACACTACCTCTGAAACTAATGATGTACTATATGTTGGCTAATTAAATTTAAATTAAAAATTTAAAAAAATAGGGGCACCTGGGTGGCTCATTCAGTTAAGCATCTGCCTTTGGCTCAGGTCATGATCCCAGGGTCCTGGAAGCCTGCTTCTCCCTCTCTTCTCCACTTGTGCTCTCTCTTGCTATCTCTGTCTCTCTCTCAAATAAATAAATAAAATCTTTTTTTTTCTTTTTATTATGTTATGTTAGTCACCATACAGTATATCATTAGTTTTTGATGTAGTGTTCCATGATTCATTGTTTGCTTGTAACACCCAGTGATCCATGCAATACATGCTCTCCTTAATAGCCATCACCGGGCTAACCCATCACCCCCTACTCCTCTTCCCTCCCCCTCTAAAACCCTCAGTTTGTTTCTCAGAGTCCATAGTCTCTCATGGTTCATCTCCCCCTCCAATTTCCCCCCCTTAGTTTTTCCCTTCCTTCTCCTAATGTCCTCCATGCTATTCCTTATGTTCCACAAATAAGTGAAACCAAATGATAATTGATTTTCTCTGCTTGACTTATTTCACTTAGCATTATCTCCTCCAGTCCCATCCATGTTGATGCAAAAGTTGGGTATTCATCCTTTCCGATGGCTGAGTAATATTCCATTGTATATATAGACCATATCTTCTTTATCCATTAATCTGTTGAAGGGCATCTCAGCTCTTTCCACAGTTTGCCTATTGCAGACATTGCTGCTATGAACATTGGGGTGCGTATGGCCCTTCTTTTCACTACATCTGCGTCTTTGGGGTAAATACCCAGTAGTACAATTGCTGGGTCATAGGGTAGCTCTATTTTTAATTTTTTGAGGCACCTCCACACTGTTTTCCAAAGTGGCTGTACCAACTTGCATTCCCACCAACAGTGTAAGAGGGTTCCCCTTTCTCCACAACCTCTCCAGCATTTGTTGTTTCTTTCCCTGTCAATTTTTGCCATTCTAACTGGTGTAAGGTGGTATCTCAATGTGGTTTTGATTTGAATTTCTCTGATGGCTAATGATGATGAACATTTTTTCGTGTGTCTGTTAGCCATTTGTATGTCTTCTTTTGAGAAGTGTCTGTTCATGTCTTCTGCCCATTTTTTGACTTGATCATTTGTTTTTTGGATGTCGAGTTTGAGAAGTTCTTTATAGATCTTGGATATCAGCCCCTTATCTGTAGTGTCATTTGCAAATATCTTCTCCCATTCCATGGGTTGCCTCTTTATTTTGTTGACTATTTCCTTTGCTGTGCAGAAGCTTTTTATCTTGATGAAGTCCCA
>NC_138369.1:30441710-30465429 GCF_054177405.1 Leptonychotes weddellii
ATGTTCTCCTCTAGGATTTTGATGGATTCCTGTCTCACATGGAGGTCTTTCATCCATTTTGAGTTTATCTTTGTGTATGGTGTAAGAGAATGGTCAAGTTTCATTCTTCTGTATATAGCTGTCCAATTTTCCCAGCACCATTTATTGAAGAGACTGTCTTTTTTCCATTGCATATTTTTTCCTGCTTTGTTGAAGATTATTTGACCATAGAGTTGAGGGTCCAGATGACATGATACTTTATGTGGAAAACCCAAAAGACTCCACCCCCAAATTACTAGAACTCATACAGCAATTCAGTAATGTGGCAGGATACAAAATCAGTGCACAGAAATCAGCTGCTTTCTTACACTAACAATGTAACAGTATAAAGAGAAATTAGAGAATCAATTCCATTTACAATAGCTCCAAAAACCATAAGATACCTTGGAATAAACCTAACCAAAGAGGTAAAGGATCTGTGCTCTAGAAACTACACAACACTCATGAAAGAAACTGAAGAAGACACAAAAAGATGGAAAAACATTCTATGCAGGGTGCCTGGGTAGCTCAGTCATTAAGCGTCTGCCTTTGGCTCAGGTCATGATCCCAGGGTCCTGGGATCGAGCCCCGCATCAGGCTCCCTGCTCAGCGGGAAGCCTGCTTCTCCCTCTCTCACTCCCCCTGCTTATGTTCCCTCGCTCACTGTGTCTCTCTCTGTCAAATAAATAAATAAAATCTTTTAAAAAGAAAAACATTCTATGCTCATGGATCAGAAGAATAAACATTGTTAAAATGTCTATACTGCCCAGAGCAATCTATACCTTCAACGCCATCTTGATCAAAATACCAATGACATTTTTCAAAGTGCTGGAACAAACAATCCTAAAATTTGTATGGAATCAGAAAAGACCCCAAATCACCAAGGAAATGTTGAAAAAGAAAAACAAAGCTGGGGGCATCACGTTGCCTGATTTCAAGCTATATTACAAAGCAGTGATCACCAAGACAGCATGGTACTGGCACAAAAACAGACATATAGACCAATGGAACAGAATAGAGAACCCAGATATGGACCCTCAACTCTATGGTGAAATAAATAAAATCTTTAAAAAAATTTTTTTTAAATAAAATGAATTCAAAGTCGGGCGCCTGGGTGGCTCTGTCGTTGGGCGTCTGCCTTTGGCTCAGGTCATGATCTCAGGTTCCTGGGATCGAGCCCCACGTCGGGCTCCCTGCTCAGCGGGAAGCCTGCTTCTCCGTCTCCCACTCCCCCTGCTTGTGTTCCTTCTCTCGCTATGTCTCTCTCTGTCAAATAAATAAATAAAATCTTTAAAAATAAATAAATAAATTCAAAGTCAAAACATGCCTCAGATGAAATCAGGCCATAACCAAGACTGGAAAGAATTTGTCATGTCAAATCCTTTGATGAGTGAAGAGGAATCAAATATGCAAAGGAATAAATAAATAATTTTAAAATGGTATTATGAGAATTGATGATACCTACCATGATAGTGTGTAAAATGATCATACTTGGGTGCCTGGGTGGCTCAGTCGGTTAAGCATCTGCCTTCGGCTCAGGTCATGATCCCAGGGTCCTGGGATCAAGTCCCGCATCTGGCTCCTTGCTCAGCAGGGAGCCTGCTTCTTCCTCTGCCTGCCCATTTTTTGACTTGATTATTTGTCAAGCGCAAGCCCTGCTTACATGCTCTCTCTCTATCAAATAAATAATAAAAAAAATCTTAACATTATCATACTTATAAAATACCTAGTTAACTCTAATTTCCAGAAGTGGAAATGAAAACTATTTGGAGATTATATTTATTTGGAAAATATTTAATAAATATGTACCATGACTATCTAAACACTGTGCTAGAGATTGGTATTTTCAAGTGACTTGCAGAGAGGAACAAAACTGTAGTCAGTGGTAATTAAATAAAATAACTGCAGGTTTTAATTAGGCTATCATCTGACCTAACCAAAAGAAGTGGAAATAGAGATCAAAAATGGAGAATCTCCTGTGGCAAGGAAGACATCTGTGAGAAAGTAGCAATGAAGCAAAGTTCTACAAATGAGGTGCAACTAGCCGAAAGAAATATAATGTACAAACATTCCCAGCTAAGGGAAAAGCAGGTGCCAAGTCTCTGCAGCAGAGAAGTCTTGATCTGTTCTAGGAAAGAAAGTGTGGTTGACATGGAGTAAGCAAGAATAAAAATAGTCCAAAACCTTTGGAAAGTTAGAGGCTAAATCATTCAGGCAGGGCCTTAGTACATGCAAATTCTCTACTGAATAGTAAAGTAGAAAGATATTGAAGGGTAGTAAGCAGGTGGATGGCATGGTTTGATTTATTTTTTAAAATACCACTTTCTTTGATGTGTATTGAATGAGTAATAATAATGATGATAATAGTTGACTCACATTAAGGGCAATGTTCTAAGCAATTTAAATGTGTTAAGTTAACCCTTACAGCAAGCCTGTTATTAATTCCATTTTACAGATAATGATGATAATTACTCTTTTTATTGTCTGCTAGGAAAAATAAATTTGGGTTTTTTCGTGCTTTAAAATACATAAAAACAAAGACTGTCATCAAACACAAAATACTTGTTAATGGAACCTGGCCTACAGTGCCCAAATATCCTGATTTGTGATAATTAGTCCTAATCATTTCAGACAATTAATGGATTACTAACCATTGAGTAACTGGGTAGAAACTGAACATATTCCTCGAAACACAGATGAACATAGACCATCAGACTAATCCTCATAGACAAGTAGATATAATCTCTACCTCTACCAATATATAGCAGATGATAAAAATCATATTTACTCCAGAGAGGACCCAGTTTCCTTTGCTTGCATGCTTCTCCTTCCCTGACTTCGCTACTTGTACTTGCATTTGCCTTGTTCACCTTCATCCCTGCAAATCAAACATCTCTTTCTCAGAGCTGTCAGAAATAGAACATGGAGAAAGCTAGGGTGTTGTTAGAACCAACCAGTCTTGATCAGAGCAAAAGACCCCAAATCAGGCCTTAAAATCATTCCAAGACCCAAAAGAATTGAAGATTTATATTCAAACCCCAACTCACATGATTTTTATAGTAACAATATTCATATTAGTCAAGAGGTCAAAATATGCAAATGTCCATCAATGGATGAATAGGTAAACAAAATGTGATATATCCATACAGTAGAATATTATTCAGCCATTAAAAAAGGAATGAAGTACTAATCCGTGCTACAACACAGATGAACTTTGAAAACATTCTGCTATATGAAAGAGCCAGATATAAAAGACCATATATTATATTATCCATTTGTAGGAAATGTCCAGAATAGGCAAGTCCTTGGAAACAGGAAGCATACCTGTGGTTGCCAGGCACTATGGAGAGAAGGGAATGGGGAGTGATGCTTAGTGGGCACAAGGTTTCCTTTTAGGATCATGAAAATGTTCTGGACCCTGGATAGTGGTGATAGTTATACATTGTGAATGCACTAAAATCCACTGAATTTTACTCATTAAAATGGTTAAGATGGTGTGGTTTAGTTATATGAATTTTGCCTTGATAACTTTTTAAAAATTATCCCAAGAATCATTCCTGATAGGAAGGCCTTTCTGGCAAAAAGCAAGTATGTGTGCATTTCCCCAGAACGAGGCCTCATTTTCTGATAACACGTATTTTGGAAAGGAAGCCAATGAAACAGCACTGATGGATTTGTTTTTGTGTTTGAACTAAGTGCTCGCTGCTGACAGAATGATTCAATAATTGGTGGTGATGATGATCCATGGCCATGGTAATCATCATCATCATCATTATACCATCATCATCATATAATCTGGATAAACTTAGAAAATTTAATCCAGTGTATAGAAAACTCATTTTTAGTGCATACTTGACTGGTTTTTTATAAAGGGTTATATATTTAAAGTATAAACCTGAGATGAAGGGACAAGGAAAACATAAAAAAACCACATGTGAGTCTCATTTGTGTACAACTAAAAAAGAAAAGAGTAGAGCTTTCCAGCCATGGAGTCCATATATTCCCTTAGGGTACCATATGCATTTTTCTGTAAGGCTCTTCCCTGTACAAACAAGCTTTTCTTGCCCAGCTCACCAGTTTGAGCCAGGGGAAAATTGCTTGGTAGGCCTTTGTTTTGATAACCAGTAGGACTCCTTCAATGCCATCCTAACCTGAGCAGCACAAATGGCTCTCAAAGCAGGTAGTATAGATTTGTCTGCCACAGCCCTGTGAGGGACCTCCTTTGACTCAGTTGTGTTCCTGGAGCCTCTTAACTATGATTGTCACAGGACCCAAGAATGACAGCCATGTTGTTCCTGCAGTTTCTGCCCTGGGTCTTTGAGCTGACTTGATTAGTTTCACCTGAGCCATACAAGAGCACAATCACAAAAGCCCTATAGCTGTCACCATATATCAAGTGTCCTCACATCTGACTCCAACTGTTTAAAAGAGAAAGGAAATCTTGTATCAAATCTACATTGGGGTTATCAATCCTTTTCTTAACCCTTTACTACAAATTTACCATCCAACCTCTTGACATTTGAAGTAATGAGCTTTAAAATGTTCCCCATCTGCATTAATAAAAATATCAATGACCCTAAAATCTCTCCAATGGTAGCAAAGCCAAAGGACAGCAGTTTCAACCTTGTGCTGTGATATACAGCTCTACCACCGTCCCTTCAAAGAATCTAAATATGGTCAAGAAATAAATATAATTCCTGCTGAAACGGAGGTGATCTACTCAAAAGCAAAGATTGGGAGAAAAGGCAGTCAGATTATAAAATTTGTAGATGATGTGGAATGGGAAGAACAGAGTACATCTTGCTGCAAGTAAAAGTAAGAAGTGTGGCATTCTGTTAAGCCAGACACCAAAGGCCAAATGTGTTTACTGAAACATGGGAGAGTTACCTCCTATGTACATAAAAGAGCAGAGTTGGGGCAACAAATGCTTCTACTCAAACAGTGACAAGGTTTTGGAGAGTGCCCCACTGGATAACGAGATAACTGCAGAGGCAGAAACAGTTTAATCCTTTCAGGTGTTTAAATGCCATGTTTAAAAGTGTTTAGCAAATGAAACAAGTTAAGAACTGTGATACAGGGTATAGTCACACGGATTCAAACTGTATTCTTCCTACATCTTCTGCTTTTGTCTTTTAACAGGTTTTCTCACACTCATGACATTTGGGTATAACTTTATAATCACATTAATAATCTTATAATCACACTATTCAAGTGTAAGATCTTCATTATAAATTCTCCACCACTTTATATTATTTTTCTATTTCTGCATAACAAATTACAAATATAGCAACTTAACACACATACATTAACTCAGAGTTTATGTCAGGAGTTCAAGCATGGCTTAGCTGGGTCCTCTGTTCACTGTCTACCAGGCTGCAATCAAAGTCAGCTGGGCTGGGTTCTCATGTGGAGGCTCAACGAGGGAAGCATCCAGTTTCAAGCTTATTCAGGCAGTTGTCAGAATTTATTTCCTTGCAGCTGTCAGATTGAGGGACCTAGCTTCTTATTGGATGCCAGAGGGAAGCCACCCTTAGATCCTAGAAGCTGCTTATAATTCCCTATCTCATGGTCCTCTGGTCCTCTCCATAGGCATTCACACATGATGGCTTGCTTGTTCAAGACCAATAAGAGAATCTCTCTCTGGTCTACCAAGATAGAGTCTTATATAAAGAAACATAATCATGGGAGTGGTAGCCCCATCCCTTTTGCCATATTCTATTTTTTGAAATCAAGTTACAGATCCTGCTCACATATAAGCAGGAAAGATTGCACAAGGACATGAATAATTAGCAGTCACCTTAGGGTGTGTCCCCCACATACCATACATATAGCAAATATGCCTTATCAATTTATTTTTTTAAGATTTTATTTATTTATTTTAGAGAGAGAGAGAGCATGAGCGGGGGGTTGGGGGGGCAGAGGGAAAGGGAGAAGCAGACTCCCCACTGAGCAGGGAGCCCAATGGGGGACTCAGTCCCAGGACCCCGAGATCATGACCTGAGCCAAAGTCAGATGCTTAACCAACTGAGCTACCCAGGTGCCCCATGCCTTATCAATTTATATTCCAGGGTAGTTTCCAGTATCTGAGAGCTAGTGTAAACCTTAGGCAGGCATAATCAGGGCAATATTGAGCTCCATTGGTCTGTGTTTGGTTGTGGTTTGCTTGGTTCATTGATGCTCATTAATTCAGGGTGAAATAACTGTCCTTGCATTGACAAAATGTTTTAAAATTTGAAATATTTGTAATGGAAGTTAATTTTTCAGGTTGTTCTAATTTAATACCTAACAGTGACCATTTCAGTGAATTGATAGATGAAATACTCCTAAAAATGTCTTTCATTTTGGAGTGATTGAAATATACCCATTCATTTCATTTGAATCATTCCCAAAGCAGCCATCTTGCAAACAAACCAGAAGCATGTATTCCTATGGCACTAAAGTATCCTACATTGTTTTTTCTGGGCTGGAAGGGTGTTTGTTATGGCCACATGCCAGGCCTGTGTTCCAGGAAGTGTCTTGGATGTTTAAAGTTGTACCCCATACATAGCAAATCCAGAGCTTTCATGCTGACATTCTGCCACCCATGGGAGACACTGATAAATCAATCAGAGCACTCTTTTGCCTCAAATCTAGACCCTGCTTTAGAATCTTAAATGTTGAGCCCTAGGCAGCCACTATCAATGACTGGATTGGAACTTGAGTTAAAGCCTGTTGACCCTCCTTGTTCTGGATAGCCACTTAACTTGCCTTATCATAGAGCCACCTTTGGGCCCTGAAAATGAACTAAAGATGAGATAATCTGCTCAAAAGCAAATAGCAACCATAGACTGATGAAGAACAATGATGTGACTGGGTGGGGGAAGAGACACATGCTACTGACACTACTGAGATAAAGTAGAAAGAAGGTTTTGTTGAAATACTATGTATATGGAAAAAACGAGATATGTCAGTATGCTTTTGCAAATTATAATCTATAATTCCTAGATAGTCAGATCAGAGCAAACAGTTCAGTTCTAACTACTAAAACTAGTAGCTAGAATTCTTCAGCTTTTCTGCCCTTCAGTGTGCCTGCTAACTGTACTTAACATTCAGCTGAGCTGTGTTGAGAAATAGTATCCATAATAAGAAAGGTATCTCTCCTACTAAGTGATTATGGGGCTTACAAGGTTTTTAAATTCTAACATTGTTACATTTTCTGTAAGAGTAGATTCACTGTGGAGAAGCATTGTGATGTGGTAAAGATACCTATAGATCAAATACCCAGATTCTTAGCATATCTCACTGTGTGACCTTAGATGAACCTCTTAACTCTCTGAACCCATTTCTCCATATGCAAAATGGCAAAATACTCAGACTGGACAGCTTAAACAACAACAAAATTTCTCACTGTTCTGCAGGCTGGAAGTCCTGGAAGATGAAGTTTCGTATTTCTGATAAAGTCCCTCCTTCTTGGCTTGTGGATGGTTCCCTTCTCATTATGTCCCCACATGGTCTTTTTTGGGGGTGTACACATGGACGTGGAGGGTGGGGCAGAGAGTGAGCTCTCTGGTGTCACCTTTTTTTAAAAAGACTGATTTATTAATTGGGGGGGGCAGGGGGAGAGAGAGAGAATCCCAAGCATACTCCCCGCTGAGCATGGAGCCTGACATGGGGCTTGATGCAGGGCTTGATCCCAGGACCCTGAGATCATAAGCCAAGCCAAAATCAAGAGTCAGAGGCTCAAGCAACTGAGCCACCCCAGCGCCCCGGGTGTCACTTCTTATAAAGATATTAATCCTACCATATCAGGGACCCATTCTTATGACCTCATTTAGCATTGACAGACAGACAGAAAGGAAGGAAGGAAAGAGAGAGAGAGAAAGGAAAGAAGGAAAGGAGGGAAGGAGGGAGGGAGGAAAGAAGGAGGGAAGCAAGGAAAGAAGGAAGGAAAGAAGGAAGGAAGGAAGGAAAGAAAGAAAAACAGTAATATGTTAAATTAGGAAATTATACGTTCATGAAAAAACAGGATAGGTGATGTCAGATCCACAGTCCTGGGGGAAAGCGAGGTAAGTAATAACATTAAATGAAAGGGTATAGATAGAGCTCACAGAGCAAGTTAGAGTTGAGCAAGCACCAGAAGCTGTCGGAGTTGACCAAGCAAAGCCATGGGTTGGGAGCCAAGGGGCAGCAGAAAGAGCAAGCATAGATGCTGGAAGGCAGGAGCCTGGTGGGTGTGTCTGAGCATCAGCAGCGAGTTCAAGAATCAAATGCCACTCTGTCTGACCTCTGAATCACTGTCCCATAGGTCTCTAGGTATTGATGTGTCCCCATAAATCTCTATGTACAAAAAAGAACTACTGTTTATTGAACATCTGGTATGCATTAGGCATAGTGCTAGGTGACTTATATACTTTTTTTTTTAATTTTACTTTATTATGTTATGTTAATCACCATACAGTACATCATTAGTTGTTTTTTTTCTGTTTTATTATGTTATGTTAATCACCATACATTACATCATTAGTTTTTGATGTAGTGTTCCATGATTCATTGTTTGCATATAACACCCAGTGCTCCATTCAGTACGTGCCCTCTTTAATACCCATCACCGGGCTAACCCATCCCCCCACTCCCCTCCCCTCTAGAACCCTCAGTTTGTTTCTCAGAGTCCATAGTCTCTCATGGCTCATCTCCCGCTCCGATTTCCCCCCCTTCATTTTTCCCTTCCTACTATCTTCTCTGTCTTTTTTTTTTTTTTTTTAACATTTAATGTATTATTTGTTTCAGGGGTACAGGTCAGTGATTCATCAGTCTTACAAAATTCACAGCACTCATCATAGCACATACCCTCCCCAATGTCTATCACCCAGCCACTCCATCCCTCCCACCCCCCACCACTCCAGCAACCCTCAGTTTGTCTTAATCTCAGGAAACAAACTGAGGGTGACTTACATACTCCTTTGTTTAACTGTCACAAACAAATTACCAAAAGAGTCTAGGGAGTCTGTATTTTATGGTCTGGTGGGAAAAGAAAGAACACAAGTTAATCAAGTGTTGTCAATATATGTGGCCTTGCTAGAGTTCATTTCGGGTTCATTCTACCTTTCATAAAGGTAGAGAGAAAGACACTTGTACATTTAACTGAAGGCCACTGGCCAGATTTCCTTCATGATCCTATGCAGCAGGTGTATCTGGCAGCCCTGTCTCTTGAATTCCACACTATGCTCTTCCACAAAGTTAAGCCATTATCAAGACAAAATGAATATGTTCTCAGTTTTATATGAACAAAAAAGGATTCAAAGAATTAACTGAATTTCAATTTAAATCCTGTAAAATTTAGATATGCTTGTGGGCAAGGACTAATAGAGATCACGAAAAATGGGAGACTTTTTTTTTTTTAAATCACTGTTATAGTCCTAATTGTTTTTAAAGCCTAAACCCCCTTGAAAGGATAGCACATATAGTCATTTTCAGCCATTACCACATGAAAGTAATTTATTGGTTCAATCCTTTTCAGAGAACGACAGACAACTACATAAGGAAAAGCAAAGGAAGTTTCCCAGAATATGAATACTGCCAAGGAGGCAGAGGATGGAAGATAAACCAGAGGGAAATAAGACCTTGAAGGGAAGAATATAATGAGACTGAAGGGAACTGGGCCGTTTTACCAGGGCATCCGGCTCCAGAGGGCTATTATAATTAGTTTATGCCCTTTCTGGACTTAAGGGGGAAAGACCCATATTATATGTAACTTGGAGTCCCCATTATCTTAGTTTAGATAAAGTCCAATGCCATTATCAGGCCTTATAAAATTTTTAATCATCGGCCCCCATCTATTTATTTCAAGCTTCCTCTCACATTCAGGCATTTGCAAAATTTGATCCATCCACTTCCATTGCTTTTTCCTTCCCTGTTTTGCATCACTATCTCCTAACACAAATCTTCCTTAATTACCCTCCCAGACTGAGTCTGGTGTCACTCACCTGTGCTGCCTTAGTATGCACTGCTTACTCTACTGTAGGACTTATTACAATAAAGCATAATTACCTGTTAACTTGACTGTCACCTCTAGTGCATTCTGAGCAAGAAGGGAAGAGAATGAACAGTGCTTTGGCCACCCCTGTATCCCCAGTGCTTAGCACTTTGCCAAGAACGAGTAGACCACCAGGTAATCAGGTGATCACCTACCCTGCCCCCCCAACACATACGCTCATACACAGATACACACATAGTAGTCTTCTTTAATATCTTCCCTTCCACTCAAGGATGCCAGAGTGAAAACTGACACCCAGTCTTACCACCTTGAGCTATAGGAAGCACAGTTTAACCCGTCTCCTGAAGAAGAGCCTGCTTCCTTGTTAACCCGGAGAGCCACCCCTGGTTGACTGGTCCAACATCACATTTCCTAGTTACATGTCTCAGGGCAAAAGCCCTCAGCCATCTATGCTCTGACCTGTCCATAAGATATTATCAAATTTTATATTATCTTTAGAATTTAGAGTTTACATATTTCTTAGGGTAAAGAAATTGAGACTCACAAAAGTTGAATAAGTCGAACAGGTGATACAGTTCATTAATGACAGAGTGCAGACATACACTAGGGAATTCTGACTCCCAGCTCAATGTTCTTTCCACTGTATCATTTTGCATAAACAGAGAAAAAATGAATAAAACAAAAATAAAAATGCAGGAAAGTGACAGATTTATTGGGTTCTACAAAAGAGTAAAGGGAAGTAATAGGCAAGTTATTACTCTTCTTTGCCTATCAGGTAAATATAAGTTACTAATTTGCTCCCTGATGTAAATCTGCTTGTTAGGATACTTAAGATTTTATACCTTTTGGTTTCAGTATGGACTTGGTTATTCAGAAGAACAAGAGGAAGGTCAAGTATCTATTGTATTGATTTTCCAGAGCATATATTAAGAAGACTCAAATGCAGAACCATCTATCCACTGTGTTAGCTATTTCCTGAAGGTGGCGGGGGAACCTCATTAGATCTTTGGTAATCATATTTCATTTGCTTTGCACATTCAAGATTACACCCATTGCTGTTTTTTAAATAAACATATAGTATAAATATCTGGGTAGCAATTAATATGGAAATAAGGCTCAGCCTCTTGCTATGATGAATTTAAACATGAAGTAACAGGTATGAAAACAAATGTGAAAATAATACTATTAGCAAATGCAGTTGCCATAAATGATATTAATGTAATTATCTTTGTAGCTTCAGTAGGTTGCTAATCAGATATTTCTACTGGCGGACAAGTTGAAATAACTTGTTCCTTCTAGAACTCGGTTAGAAATACACTAGAAAAGGTAACCATTGTTCTTATATCAAAACAGTAAAACCTGAGTTAAATGAATAGAGGAAATGGGGTGTGAACTGGATAAATTAACATGAGTTTTTCATTCCATAAAATGATTCTGAAGAAACCTCTACTTACTCTAAGAAAGTAAATATCAAGGATTATTTAGTAAAAAGAAATACTTAGTTTCAAATTTTAAAAGAATACTATTAGTTAAATTCAGATGTATATTCACCAGACTTAACAATCTTTTAACCTCTTCCCTGTAGTCTTAGTCACCATAGATAATTTGTTGGAATTATTTGCCTTTACTGTAATTCTCAATATAGTTTACTTATTCAAATTAAAGCCAAATATATCATTGTAGAATTACAGTAGACAATAATAAATAAATGATTTCCAATATTTAATTAAGCACTTGTTATATATCAGGAATGGTTCTAAGTATTTTAAGTGATGATGGTGGCCATCACCATCATCATTAATAACATATTGCACTTATAGATGGCATGCCCTCTTCTAATTTCTTTCTATATTAAGTGTTTACTACATAATCATCCCAACAATGCTACCAAGAGGGAACACTATGATTATCCTTAATTGATGAAAGAGGGCACCAAGGTTTTATAGAAGTTGTGTAATTTAATTAAGGTTACAAGAAACTCAGCCTCACTGACTCCCCATTTAAAGTTCTCAACCACTTCAGAGCAGCACCCCAATAAATAGGACTACCAATTTGTTTAAAATTTTTATTCTGTCTCTCTCATTATTTAGTGGACTTAGATGATTTCCCACAATATAGAACTGAGGCACTTCCAAAAACCTTACACTTTAGAAAACATCATTCATTAACTTTTAAAAGTAGAGATTATTCTACCAATCAATGAAAAATAATGAGCAGCCAGCTTAAGAGAATGTGCTTTTTAAAAATTGAGGGGGATGGAGGCCCTGGCTCTAGAGGCCTGATTATCAGCACTTGCCTCCCGGAGAGGGCAGGAAGAGCCTTCCAGACAGCCAGAGAGCGGCGTGAACAAGGGACGTCAGGAGCCGCCCGCGTCCCCACCTCGCTGTCTGCTGCCTTGTCTCGGCCTCCCCTGATGGGGCAGCCGCCACCATGTTCTCATGTGTTAAGCCCTACGAGGACCAGCACTACTCTGCCCTGAAGCGGACCTGTCTGCGCAGGAAGGTGCTCTTCGAGGACCCCAACTTCCCGGCCACCGATGACTCGCTGTACTATAAGGGCACCCCAGGCCCCACGGTCAGGTGGAAGCGGCCCAAGGTCAGTGTCTGGTCACGGTTGGAGCTGAGGCGAGCAGGCCCAGACCCGCCCAGTCTCTAGGGGACGGGGCGGTGGCTGGTCATCCCGAGCCCCCAGGTGGCCGGGAAAGCGGAGGGCCCTCCTGCTGTGGGGTCTCGCCCGGATGGGGAGCCGGGGAATCGCCCTCATCCTCAGGCCACCGCTGCCCGGTCAGGACCTTGCCCCCTCTCTGGGCCTCAGCTTCCTCGCAGGGAAAATGGGGCTCTCTGCCCTGCCACCCAAAATAAAACCCAGGGTGGTTTGGGGCTAAAAACGAGGCGAACGTTCGACTCTCGTACAACATAGAGTGACATTCAGGTGCGAGCTGTTTGCCGATTGTTGTAACGATTTTGAGATGGTCGTTTGCTGCAAATGAAAAGTACTCATGATGATGGTTAATCAATACTAAGAACAGCAGTAAGAGGTGACAGTGCCTTCTCGGGTTGTTGGAAGCATTCCGAGAGATGGCAGGTGAGTAAGCGTGGCACCGCGCCCAGCACCCAGCCCCCAGCGCCCGCAGCCGCACCATTACCGTTGAGGATGGCGAATCCGCCGCATCCGTCTGGCTGCTCTCCGGCCCGGCCTTGGTCGCTGACGCCAGAATGTGTCGAACAGAATTGTTTGGCCTCGTGACACGATTCCACCCTCTTTAACCCTGATCCCTGCGTGTGAGGCCCTGGGCCCCGGGCCACCGGGCGGCTGCTGGCTCTGAGCTGGTCACACAGGAGGGATGTTGGTGCAGGGCGCCGTGCTGTGCCCTCTACCCATAGTCAGCGGAGGCATCTCAGGGTTGAAGGGGGGAGGAGGCACCGTGTGGAAAAGGCGGGAGACTTGAAACCCTCAGGCTTATTTGGGACATGGCAGGAGCATCGGGGAAGAGGGAGCCTGGGTCCTGGGTTCGGTGGGGCTGGTGTGCCCTGGGGCAGTGGGAGCCCGGGAGGGTGGTGGGCGGGGGGTGCGAGGTTTTCAGCAGGGTGTGACGGGAGCAGATTTGCATTTTATGAAGTTCCCTCCGACCTCCTAGACATTTTGGGAAAATGGGATTCAGTTTTCATGTTCCTCTCCTAGGCTGTGATCTCAAGTCCCTTCCAACTCAAAGAATTCTGTGTATTTTCTTGGACTGGGGTACTTGAGAGGTAGAGGCACTGAGGCCAAGGCGGGAAGGCGCATGCCCCGATTGCCCTGGGGAGCCAGTAATTGAGCCAGGCCGGGACCCAGGAGTCCTGCCTGCCCTGGCCCTCTGCCCGACACCTCGGTTCTCCAGAACTCCCAGGAGCCTCCTGGCCAGGCCACAAGATTCCTGCTTCTCAGGCCCCCCGCCCCCACGCCTTCCTCTCTCTCCTTTGTCTGGTGGGTGGGGAAGGAGGCCAGCCTCAAAAGGCCTTTGTGAGGCCTTGGGTGTGCATGAAGGGGAGACACTCTCTGCCTTCCTCTCGCTCCACCCCCTTGCTGCCCCCGTCCTGCCCTCTGGCCAGCACGCAGACATTTTAGATCCGTGGCCCTGGAAGGAGGCTGGTGAGGCATGGCTGGGGAAAGGTGGGCTTGGTGTGGTGAGAGGAGGAAATGCCAGTCTGCCTGGGCTCAGCAGCCTCCTGCTGTGTAATCCTGGAGGAGTCACCTGCCCTCTCTGGGCCCCTTTCCCTGCCAGTTTGGGAGTCCTGCCATGCTGCACCCTCCTTCATGGCCTTCCTCACTGGGCATGGTGTCTGGTCCTTTCTAGACTCTGGCAGAGGAGGAGCAGACCCTCCCTGCCCTGCCTGCGGAGGCCGGTGACAGGCGGCTGGTGGTGGTTGGTGCTGACAGGGAGACATCTGAGTGCAGCCCATGGGTGGTGGTGGGGGATGGGTTCTGGGTTTGGGAGGCAGAGTTCAAGGCTAGGCATAGCTGAGTGGGGTGGGATGAGGAGCTGAGATGGGGTGGACCAGGGTGTGTTGGACGGTGCGTGTGTAAGCAGCGCCTGCTGGGTGGTGGTGGGGCTCATGTACTGGGCAGGCCCTCACCCCACAGTCAGGACGGCTGGTTGGTGGGGCAGGAAGTCAGGCCAGGCTTGCCTCAGGCCGGCAGGGCGAGGCCAGCTTGGTGGGGTGACCATTATCTCCCAGCTGCTTGGTCCTTGGCCAGTGGGATGGAACTTTGTCCCAAGGCAGCTGTGTTTCCATGAAGTCTTACTTCCTGGGGCTTGTGACCGGACTGTTTATAAACAGAGTAAAAATTGATACTAGATTGGGGTACTTGGGTGGCTCAGTCAGTTGAGTGTCCAACTCTTGATTTCTGCTCTGGTCATGATCTCAGGGTCCTATGTATCTGAACTTTTGTTATTGTTTAGAAGTACAATTAGAAAGATCAGAATGGCCTTTGGATTGAGATCTTCCTCCATGGGTCTGGCAAAATATTTTTAGATGTGCCTTTAGTTTGCACCCCTTCATCCTTCTTTTAGTGTGACTCCACGATTAAACAGTGCCTTTGATAGTCACTTAAAATATGCACACTTTGGGGCACCTGGGTGGCTCAGTCAGTTAAGCATCTGTCTTCAGTTCAGGTCATGATCACAGGGTCCTGGGATCAAGCCCCACATCAGGCTCCCTGCTCAGCTGGGAGTCTGCCTCTCCCTCTCCATCTGCCTCTCCCCCAGCTCATGTTATTTCTCCCTCTCTCTTTCTCAAATAAATAAAAATAAAATCTAAAAAAATATGCACACATGTACCAATATACATGCATAGAGATTCTTCATTTCATTGTTTGCAAACTTTTCCTTCTCATTTCACCTTTCTCCCCTAGTATAGCTTTTCTTGGTGGCAAGAAAAAAATTCAACTAATTTAAACAAAAAGTTTATTTTGCCAGGAAATAAAAGGCCAATGCTATGATTATTTTCAGATATCACTACCCCTCTCCCCATTCTCCTATTATTCTCTTCTCTGCTGACCTCAGTCTCAAACAATCTGTTCCAATAGTAAAAAGATGTCACCAGCAGCCCCAGTTTTAAATCTTACCCGATCACCACCTAACAACGAAAAGAGAGCGTCTTTTTCCTAATTCATCAGCAAAATTCCTATAATGAATGTCATTGGTTGACTCAGGTCACATGCTCATCTCCAAACCAATCATTGTGGCCAAAGAGATTGTTCTCATTTTTAATTGCTGCATAATAACCCTAAAACTAAGTGGCTTAAAACAATAATCATTTTATTCTATGTTATTATTTTATTAGTAATTTGTATAAGTGTCCACAGGGTGATTCTTCTGTCCCCCATGACATTACCAGAGGTCATTCCATGGTATTCATTTGGTGACGGGGCTGGATTGGTCTGGAAAGTCAAAAATAGCTCATTTGCCCAGGCTTAAGGTAGATGGCTGGAAGGATGGATTCAGCTGGCATGACAATGCACTCTCTCCATCCTTTCTTGCATGGTAGTCTTGGGGTAGTTGATCTTCTAACAAGATGGCTCAGCATTCCCAGAGAGAGGATTCTAAGAAGCATGGGTGGAAGCCACCAGGCTTTTTATGACCTACTTTATGAAATCCTAGAATGCCACTTCTGCTGTTTTCTGTTGCTCAAGCACGTTACTAGGGCCAACCCAGTTTCAACAGAAGGGAAATGATAGTTTGCTTTTCAACGAGAGGGGCAGCTAGTTTTTTGCAGCAGTTGCTAATCTACATAGATATGGATCTGACTGGACAAGCCTGGTCATATGCCTTCTCTGTTTCCAGAGGTTGGAGTCAGCTCCATCCAAAGCATCTGACTGACATTTTGAGAAGAGTAGGTCCCCAAAAGAAAAATAGGGTATTATTGCCAAAGACAAGGAAGCAGATGCTAGGTACATAGAAAGAACAAGCTATGTTACAAACTGATGTTGGCATCACCAAATCTGTGATTCCAACAGCATTGTGGAATAAAAAATATATATATATGCCAAAATTAAAAAAAAAAAAAAACCATCAGGTTCATAAAAGTTTGAGTTGTATCCTAACTCAGCCATTAATGAGCTTGGGCTAACTACTTAAAATCTGAACCTTCCTGATCTATAAAATGTGGATAGTAATAACCATCCCAGGGTTGCTATGAGGATTAGTGAAGTACTCTATATAAAGTACTTGAGGTTTGTTCAAAAATGTTATCCCCTTCTTTTTCTTCCCTGATGAAACCTCTTACACTAGAGCCATGAGCTCCTCTTGAAGCTAACACCCCCTTTGACAGTAGCACAGAATGGAGTAACCTACAGAGTTTCAAATGTGCAGAGACCGAGCATTGTTTACAGGCTGCTCTGGCCATCAGTTCGCCAAATCCCATTCACACTGTTTGCTTTGATCAATACAAGCAGATACAGTTTGGTCTCCATTCATCTCAGAGAGTGCCTCTATGCATCTTTTTCCTGTTTTATCTTCAAAATTCATTTCTCTCACAATCCTAAGCATTCAAGGCCATTGGTCTTTTAAAGAATGTTGGAGGTTGCTCAACCCATCTTAATAATGAAACAGGACCGAATTTACCTTTTCTCTTTTATTGGTCATCACTGATAAAACTTGATTGCTTAATATTTTTTCTGGACATTCAGGTCCTGGAACCTGTCTTCCAAATCCAGTGATTAAATGTGTCTTAAAATACCAGACCCATGACTTCTCAGTCTGGTGCTTTTCATCATAAAGACACAGCTGAAACTGAACTGTCCTTCCAGAAATGTTAGCCTTGGTTTATACATTATTTTAGTGTGAACACCAGCTGAAAATCTTAAGCTACTTAGGTTGCAGCTTTTTTCATATTTTACAGTTTCATTTTTTTATCTCTTCAATTTATCTAGTTCTTGGATTTGATCTCAATTAAAAGTGGTCTTAGATTGAAAGCAATCAAGATATTGTGTGACATCTAAGGATAGAACTAATTCTTGCTACCTCCTGCTGTCATATGAAGCAAGAAAAAAGATCAAGAGAGCCAGAACGAGAGAGAGAAATTGTTTTATTGTGTTTCTCTGCCGTCTTTGAAGAGAAGATCTAAGTCTGGTACTATCATGTCTTTAAACACCTCTCTAAAATTTACTCATTGCCAATTTTTTAAAACAAACTGAGGACTTCACCTTAGGATGACAGTATCTAATGAGATTCAGTAACCTTGTTTTGTTTTGTTTAGACCTTACAGCAAATACCAGTTTTCCATTTATAACAAGGAAGTAATGTTCCCTTTTTTTTTTTTTAAAGATTTTATTTATTTATTTGAGAGAGAGAGAGCATATGAGAGGGGGGAGGGTCAGAGGGAGAAGCAGACTCCCTAACAAGCAGGGAGCCCGATGCGGGACTCGATCCAGGGACTCCAGGATCATGACCTGAGCCGAAGGCAGTCGCTTAACCAACTGAGCCACCCAGGCGCCCCTAATGTTCCCTTTTGATATAAATTTAAGTATCACAAAGTGATACTTTGTGATCTTAAAACTCAGTGAAGCTCTTTACTTGGGTCACGGCCTCATACAGTTACTTTAGCCCTGGCTCCTTGTTTATACACCGAGGATCCCTAGTTCGTCTTACAGCCTGGGTGCAGGGAAAGCTCTGCAAGCCTGTAGTCAAGTGGCCTGCAATCTGAGGAGAGATAGAAATGCTGAGCAAGCATCCTCCAGGCTGCCTCCGATGGAGATCTGAACAGAAGGAAATATTCAGTAAGGCCAGACTGCTTGCTTCTGTCAAATGAATTAATTCATCTCCAGAACTAAATTGCACTTTCCAGATGCAGAACCATGATCCAGGAGGGGAAATCTATCTGATGGGGAAATAGTATCTCCTGAGATGAGACAGCTTGTGTTGGATCAAAAGTGATTGTCTCCATTTTCCTCATGGCACCTTGGATTTGCTACATCAATTGCATTTCTGTAAAGCTTAGTTAGTTAAGAAACTGTGATCAAATTTCACAATACCTAAAATACAACCAGCCTCACCTGCCCTCACTCACTCAAAAACACACACTTGTGCCCCCAAAATGCTGAACTACCCAATAGTTCTGGGAATACAGCATTCTAGCTCACGCCTCTGGGTTGTGCACAGTGTGACCTCCACTGAGATCACTCATTTCCACTTTGCTTACTTTGCAAATTGGTATTCATCCTCAGCACTTATATCTGACATCACTTTTCTAACCTCTAAGGAGCTCTGAAGAAAGTTGCTTTGGCTAATTCACCCTTCTGCCTCTTACTAGCTGTGTAAGCATGGGCAAGTTATGTAACGTTACTTTGCTTCAATTTCCTTCTCCCTAAAATGGGCTAATAATGTTGCTCACATCCCCGAATTGTTAAAAGAATTAAATTAGAGAATCAATACAAGTCAATGAGCTCATTGCCTGGCTGACAGTAAGTGCTCAATAGGTGTTATTTTCAAGTATTATTTATTTTATCATTGCACTGACCACACTGATTGATTAAACTATATTTTATTAAACTGAGAGCTCCTTACGCTTAGGCTATAGACTGAAATTAATTCAGTTTGTCCTTAGCCCCAGCATAGTGTAGAAATATAGTACATTCATGTTTAATTGAATGGCATCTGGATGAGGTCAGCTGATGCTTTCTTGTATAATAATAATTAAAAGGTGAAATTTGTATCAGGCATTGATCTTGGGCTTTATGTGTATTAATCTCTTCAATTCTACAATCTTTTAATCTAGGTCATAATTATGAATCTCATAATTCAAGATTGCCATCTCCATCTTAGAGATTAAAAAACTGAGGCAGAAAGAAGTTCATGCTTTTCCCAAGATCATACAGTAGCGTCAGGATTTAAAATAAGGGAATCAGACTCCAAAGATTTTACTTTCAACAACTACACTTTAATGATTTGCTACTCAGGAAATTTGCATAATAGGTATAAGTCTACATGGGTATGTGTAATTGATTGCTGTTAATTTATTTCAAATGATAAGCTTTTCAGTAAAACTCACATTATCACTACCATTTGCATCAGAACCATGTACTAATTTTATTAATTTGGTTTATGCCATTTGTCAGTTACAAAGGCACCAGTCAAACTGACTTGAGCAAAACAGGAAGGTCTGTGGCTTTTTACTGAAAAGTCCAAATACCAAATTAGGCATATCTGGACTCGGACCATCAAGCAGTGCTCAAGACTTGGGCTCTCAGTCATCATCTCTTGGCTGTGATTTCCTGTGTGTTGTCTTTTTTCTCAAACAGAACCATTTCATGTGGGGGTCCTGAACACTTCAGATTTACAGTTTAATGAGCTCATGTCAAAAGACCTTCTTTCAGAGCCAATTAAAGTCTCACAACCAAGTTACTGGGTAGTTTCTTTCACATCTGAACCAATCAGAGGCACAGGGGGAGAAATATGCAGAGGTTGGGACTAGGTCCCATCACCACATGAATTGAGAGAATGAAAGAAGCTTGTTTCCCCAAAGGTAAACTCAATTGGTAAATTTAGGGGGGAAATGAAATTATTGCTGGAGAGGCCAAAATAACAGACAAGAACGATACTGGTTTCAGATTAATTTTTATTTGTCCATGAGGCCTGCTTTTTGGGTCTTTACAGGAAGGACAACAGTTTTAACGATGAGTATAAATGAGACTAAATTTAATTTTTAAATTTAATTTTTGAGTATCAGTAATTTTTCTTCAACAACCAAATAGTATGAGTTGACACGTGTCTATATTTTTCAAGCTGTTTAGCTTCTTGATCTAAATTACATTCTAGGAAGGGCTGATGATTGCCTTATAGTTTTGTATTAACTATATTCTGTAGCATGATGCATCTCAGAATTAATTGATATTAGGAGGCGCCTGGGTGGCTCAGTCGGTTTGGCGTCTGCCTTCGGCTTGGGTCATGATCCCAGAGTCCCAGGATGGAGTCCCACATCAGGCCCCCTGCTCAGCGGGAAGGCTGCTTCTCCCTCTACCCTTCACCCCGCTCTCGTGCCCTCTCTCTCTCACTCTCTCACTCTCTCTCCCTCACTCTCTCACTCTCTCTCCCTCACTCTCTCACTCTCTCTCCCTTTCAAATAAATATATAAAATCTTTTTAAAAAAAAAAAATTGATATTAGGATGTGTGTGTATTATAGATTTACATATTCTATCTACTTTAACTTTCTGAATATAAGAGGAACATTATTCAAAAAAGGTTGCATAATAAGTTCATAATTTAAAGGACGTATTTTTGGTATATTCCTTCCTATAAAAAGAGGCTCTTGCAACCTAACAAAATTCTATGATACAAAGCAGTATGCCTTTACTCAGAATTTCATGTGAAGCCAAGTTGTACTGGTGATGGTTTTTTCTTTGAGAAAAGTTGTCATCTCAGAAAGTGAAATGAAAATGGTTTTTGAGCTTGGCACTTGGGCTAGAGCCAACTTAAAAAACTCAAAGCATAAAATAAAAAATTTTCTTTAGACCTGTCTTCTCCTCAAATCATATCAATTCAAAAATATTTTCAGGCTCTGTCCCCATGGCTCAGACTCAGGTGGAGATAGATTTCAGTTTGCTGCAGGTAAGACAGAAAATTTTAAACCAACAAATAAATAAATATTAGAAGTTTCTTTAGGTCCTATTTTTCCTCTTTTTTTGATGGCTGATTTTCAGCCCTCTCCCAGTTTCTTTCTTGTGCTATAGCAAGCTTCAGAAAAAACTTCACCATGAGAGCAATTTCTAAATGCTCTCTTCTTCTTGCCCAAATCGTAGCAGAGACATCTAAATGAATCTTAATCGTTTAGTAAAACTGAACGTAGCTTCTCTAGACCATAATAGTTAGTATTACTCCATTGTGAGCATATCTGGATTGTAATTAAGAAAACTCAACATTGCCAATGACACTGAAGTGCTCTGGGAAAGTGCCTAATTTACATAGAGCTATGCCAACTCTCTATCTTCAGCATCTGGTGCATTGTGAAGGATGATGTGATTGTACATGCAAAATAGGGAGACACATAATGAGGACAGAAAGCCACTCTCTGGATTGTCTATAGGTCAATTGAATTTCTGAATTTTAATGCCAAAAAAAAAAATCATTCAACTGTTGTGAATATCTAGTACTATGAGGATAGAAATGGCAGTGATCTGGCTTTAGTGCAAAGAAACTGCCAGATTCATCCATCCATCCATCCATTCATTCATTCATTTAGTTAGTCCACAAATATTTATCAAATACCTTCAGTGTTACTTAGGATTGTGTTAGGAAGCACGTAACAGATGCCCAACTGGAGTAGTTTGAATAATACGTATTAATTTTTCTTGTATAACAAGAAATCCAGAGGCATTGGTTGGTGATATTGGTTCATTGATGACGTAAGTACCAGTATTGCAGCAGTTCTCCTGATAGGATAGCCACTGAAGTTGCAACTGTCATATAAGCATTCAAGACAGGCAGTCGGAGGATTGAGGACAGGTCAGCAGTGACTTTGTGCAGCTGGAGACAAGGATGGCCTCAGTCATATGTCTGATAGTTAGCAGACTAATTAATCCAGGAAGCCCTCAGGTGGAATAGTTACTCTCTATTCCAGGTGACCTTTCATCATGGGGGATTCCAAAGAGCAACAAACCCCAAGCACAAGCACTTTCAAGCCTCTTCCTGTGTCATGCTGGCTAATCTCTAATCCAAATAAATCAAATGTTGGTCATTTGATTCAGATAGAAGGTCTAGGGACAAACCATAAGAGACTCAACTACAGGGAACAAACTGAGGGTTGCTGGAGGGGAGGTGGGTGGCGGGGATGGGGTAACTGGGTGATGGGCATTAAGGAGGGTACGGGATGTAATGAGCACTGGGTCTTATAGGCAACTGATGAATCACTAAACTCTACCTCTAGGGCGCCTGGGTGGCTCAGTTGGTTAAGCGACTGCCTTCGGCTCAGGTCATGATCCTGGAGTCCCGGGATCGAGTCCCGCATCGGGCTCCCTGCTCGGCAGGGAGTCTGCTTCTCCCTCTCCTGCTCCCCCCTCTTGTGCTCTTTCTCTCTCTCACTCTCTCTCTCAAATAAATAAATAAAATCTTTAAAAAAATAAAAAAATAAAAAAATAAACTCTACCTCTAAAACAAATAATACACACATGTTAATTACATGAATTTAAATTAAAAAGAAAAGGAGGGCTGGGGAAATAGACTCCACTTCTTTTTTTTTAAAGTTTTTATTCAAATTCCAGTTAGTTAGCATACAATGTTACATTAGTTTTATGTGTATGATGCTATAGTGATTCAACGCTTCCATACATCACCTGGTGCTCATTACAAGTGCACTCCTTAATCCCCATCACCTACTACACCAATCCCCCCTCACCCCCCGCCCACCCTGCCCTTGATGGGAGATCACGTTGCAAAGAACTGCACAAAGAGAGAGTAAGATTTTTTGGCCATTTCTACAACCAGAAAAGGGGATCTTAGTATCACCTGACATAAAGAGATGATCAACACAAAAATTAAAAATGAATCAGCATTGCTAAATCGCGATTGCTATTACGTTGAGATTTTCAAACCACCACAACCGGTAAAACCATCCCCACCTCCTTCCCAGATTCTCAGCCCTCAGACTGAACTTTGGGTTTATATTACATCCTACTTCCAGTTTAGCTAAACTTAGAAATTTTCAAGTCAGAAGAGAAGGGGATATATGGCTCAAGGCAGAACAACTATAATTCTGAATTTTTTGCATATCACTGCACCTGAAACATTGTTGTATTTATATTACTGGTTTCCTTTGATTTTCCAGCTTTCCTGATGCTATCATTAAGATGAACAAAACAGGGCGCCTGGGTGGCTCAGTTGGTTAAGCGACTGCCTTCGGCTCAGGTCATGATCCTGGAGTCCCGGGATCGAGTCCCACATCGGGCTCCTGCTCGGCGGGGGGTCTGCTTCTCCCTCTGATCCTCCCCCATCTCATGCTCTCTCTCTCTGTCTCATTCTCTCTCTCAAATAAATAAAATCTTTATAAAAAAAAAACAGTTTAAAAAAAAAAAAGATGAACAAAACAAATTGCAAAGTGCCAATATTGTGAGTTTTCTTTTCCCATGTGTGTTGGCAGTTTCTAAAAGCTATTCTGGATGTTTAAATAAAGTATCTGATTTTTTTATAACAACATAATTGACATACCTTATTAGATTCAGGTGTACATCATAGTGATTTGATATTCTTATACATTATA
>NC_138369.1:30465529-30473406 GCF_054177405.1 Leptonychotes weddellii
GCCCCCCCCCCCCCCCCCCCCGGTAATGAGCAGTGTGTCCTATTTCTAGGAGTCTGTTTCTGTTTTGTGTTGTTGGTTGGTTGATTTTGTTTTTTAGATTTTAGATATAATTGAAATCATACAATATTTCTTTCTCTAGCATAGTAGCCTCTATGTCCATCCATGTAATTGTCAATGGCAAGATTTCATTCTTTGTCATGACTGAGTAATATTCCATAGTATATTGACCACATCTTCTCTATTCATTTATCTATCAATGGATATTTAAGTTGCTTTTATATCTTGGCCCTTGTAAACTGCTGCAATGAACACAGGGGTGTATATCTCTGTTCAAATTGGTGTTTTCTTTTCTTCTTTTTGGATAAACACCCAGAAGTAGAATTGTGGAATCATATGCTAGTTCTAATTTTTAATTTTTTGAGGAATCTCCATACCGTTTTTCATAAAGGCTGCACCAATTTACATTCCCACCAACAGTATACCCGGGTATTTTTTCTCCAAATCCTCACCAATACTTGTTACTTCTTGTCTTTGAAACTAGCCATTTTTACTGGTATAAGGTGATATCTCACTGTGGTTTTGATTTGCACTTCCCTGATGATTAATTGAGCATCCTTTCATGTACCTGTTGGCTATCTGTAATCTTCTTTGGAAAAATGTCTACTCAAGCCTCTGCCCATTTTTTAATTGGGCTTTTTGTGGGGTTTTTTTTATATTAGGTAAATGGTAAATATACTATGGAATATTTTTTTATATTAGGTTGTGTACATTCTTTATGTATTTTGGATATTAACCCCTATTGGATGTATAACTTGCAAATATCTTCTCCCATTCAGTAGGTTACCTTTTTGTTTTGTTGATGGTTTTCCTTACCATGAAAAAGCTTTTTAGTCCAATGTAGTCCCATTTGTTATTTTAGCTTGTTCTGCCCTTGCCTGAGAAGACTGGTCCAAAAAATTATTGCTCAGAATCCTGTCAAAGGATTTACTGCCTGTTATCTCCCAGGATGTTTATGGTTTTACATTCAAGGCTTTAAGCCCTTTTGAATTATTTTTATGTATGGTATAATATAGTGGCCCAGTTTCATTCTTTTTCATGTAGCTGTCCAGTTTTCTCAACACCATTTGTTGAAGAGACTGCCTTTTCTCCATTGTATATTCTCACTTCCTTTGTCATAGATTAATTGACCATATATTTCTGAGTTTATGTGTGGGTTCTCTATTCTATTCTATTGACCTATGTATCTGTTTGCATGCTAGTACCATATCGTTTTGATTACTGTCACCTTGTAGTGTAGTTTGAAATCAGGGTGCAAAATGCCTCCAGCTTTGTTTTTTCTCAAGATGACTTTGGCTATTCTGGGCTTTTTGTAGTTCCATACAAATTTTAAGATTCTTTGTTCTAGTTCTGTGAAAAACACCATTGGTATTTTGATGAGGATAGCATTGAATCTGTAGAATGCTTTGGTTAGTGTGGACGTTTTAACAATATTAATTCTTCCCATCCATGACCATGATAGCATTCTTTGCCAGGGAGTATTCTCAGTTTTAAGTTTTTCCCTTTCAGCACTTTATGTGCCAGTCTCTTCTGGCCTGCAAATTTCTGCTGAAAATTCAGGTGATAGTCTTGTGGGCTTTCCCTTCTATGTGACTATTTGTTTTTCTCTTGCTGTCTTTAAGATTCTTTATCTTCAACTTTTGTCATTTTTATTATAATGTGTCTTGGATGTGGATCTCTTAGGCTTTTCTTGTTTGGAACTCTGTACTTCTTGAAGCTGGATGTCTGTTTCCTTCCCCAGGTTAGAGAAATTTCAGCCATTATTTCTTCAAATAAGTTTTCTGCCCTCTTTCTCTTTTTCTTTTCATCTGGGCCACCTATAAAATGGATGTTAATACCCTTGATGTTTTCCCAGAGGTTGCTTTAACTAACTTCACTTTTTAAAATTCTTTTTTTTCTTTTTGTTATTTTGATTGGATGATTTCCATTGCCTTGTTTTCCAGATTGCTGATCCATTCTTCTGTGTCATCTAATCACTGTTGATTCTCCCTAGTGTATTTTTTATTTCAGTTATTGTATTCTTCAACTCTGACCGGTTCTGTCATATTTTTTAACTCTTTGCTGATGTTCGCACTGTGTCCCCCCCATTCTTTGGTGACTTCAGTGAACATCTTTAAGACCATCACTTTGAACTTTCTATCAGGTAAATTATTTATCTCTGTTTCATTATGGTTTTCTTCTGGAATTTTATCTTGTTCTTTCATTTGAAACACACTTCTCTGTCTCCTCATTCTGTTTGACTTGTATTTTTTCCTATGAATTAGGTGGAGCAACCACCTCTCCCCGTCTGGAAGGAGTCACCTTGTGTAGGAACCTCCCCTCTGTAGACTGCATGTGCTGGGAGCTTTGATAGACGTGCTGGAGCTGGAGCCAGTGTGGGCCAGGGAAGTCCCAAGGTGTACCACACCAGGGCCAGCCTGGTGGAACAGCTGAAGTTGATGTGGGTGTGGACTAGGCTCCTGGGGCATGTTATGACAGAGCCACTTTGGTGGGACATTTGGAGCCAGAACAGGGGTGGGTCAGGGGATTCCTGGGACCCACCACATCAGTGCCGCCTTGATGGAATGGCTGGAGCTGGGGTGAGATGGGGGCTTGGGGCTCTCTGGGTTGCCCTAGAAGGCTGGCTAGGGTGCCAAGACCCCTGCTACCAAGGGAGGGGGGAAATGTAGGAAATGGAACTTGCTAGTGCCTCCCCCTCCTGAGAGAGTTCTAGCAGTTCCCACCTTTTAGCAATCTAAGGTTAGTAAATGGATTTCCTTCACTTATAGTCTAGTTTGTCTTTAAGCTTTTTTTTTTTTCACTGTGTCCCAAGACGGGCAAGTTGGTGCACTGGCCTCAGTGATATCCTTTCCTACTCCAGATCATCACACTGTGGGGCAGGGGGCGGGGGGGGGGGGTGCCATCATTACCATATCTCCATCTACTCTACCCTTCTTTATGTGGTCCCCCTATCATTTGTTGTGCAGAAACTGTTCCTAATAGCTCTATATGTAGGTACAGATTTGGTGTACCCATGGGACAAGATGAGTTAGGGTCTTCCTACGCCGCCATCTAGCACACAGCTTCTAAGTGTTTGATATTATTGGAAGTAAATATTTAGAAATGAGGACCTTATAAGATTTCTTATTTCCTCTTTTACTTTAAAATTCATGTGAAAGCTCTGGCCTGCTTTTATGTAACTCAGACTGCCTATATGAAGTGGTGCTAAGCACAGAGCAGATAGTCTATAAATATTTTCTGATAAGGAAAGCTAAACTCTTCCAAACCATTCAGGCATTTCAACAAAAAACAACCATGCTTGTTGTGTGGTATTCTGTAGAGGAAAATAAAACAGTTGGTTTTTATTTTTCACTTCTCAAGGGGCTGGGGAAAGAATGCATATGCTTAAAGAGGTTTTGGGCAGTTCTTCCAAACTACAAAAATAACCAACTATCAAATTATTTTGCCATTTCAAACACATACACAAGAATCCGATTAGATCCAAGAGTGTTCTATGATCAAGGTTTACACATTTCATCCTCACATGAAGTTTAGGTTATGTTTTCTGAAGTTAAATTAATTATAATAAACCTGAAGGTATCAAAGTCTCCCACAGAGGCTGTTTGAGCATAATTGCATTATAGCATAATGTTCTCTTATTTTATCATACATCTATGAGAGAGGCATATAAAGCATTGAGAGCCATAGGCTTTTCACCCAGGACTCACCCCTCCCAAGATTTCCGTGTTCTCAGCTGTAATTTACTCAACCTCCATGACATCCTAATAAAATAAGAGAAACTGTGTGTCTTGTTCAATTCCCCAGGATTTGGCTTCTCAGGCAATAGGTGAGTTCAGGGTTAGAGACACCTCTCTCCCACTTGCTATCAATTTTATAGATCTGACGAGGCCTAAGAGGTTTTATGTGCCCTGTTCTTTCTCTCTTGTCTAAAGTCTCCATCAGTGCCAAGAGCATCTCACTGGGAGTTTGAACTTTCCTTTAATCTAATCCATTTAGAAAATGACTCACAATTTATTGAATAAAGTAGAGAAAATTGATACCTTTTCATTAGGCTGACAAAGTCTTTTTCACTGTTGGCATCTGAAATGTGTTTTCTATTTAAATTTTATTTATATCAGTCTTCTCTAGTGGGAACAAGATTGAAATGAAAGAGCTTACAATCAGTGTACAACTTTCCCATTAAGGCCAAGATTTCAAGCTCTAGTTTTGCAAAGGAGCTTGATGCCAATAATTTTTTAATTCTTTTTTTTTATTTTTTTAATCCCAATATTTGGGATTAGTTGCAAAGTGGAATCAACCAAAAATGATTTTTTAATGTATCAATAACAGTAAAAGTGATTATTTCATATATGAAAAGAATAAAATGTATTTAACTGACATTATTTGATTATGGTAAATCTGTAGCAATTTTAGCAAAAACTATGTATAGAATTTAATAATAACCTCACAAAGTACTTTTTCACATTGGGAAAATACTTGTGTACAAATATATTCCTCTAGAGAGCCATTTCTAAACTGTAAGAACACAAAGAGCTAGTACTCAAAAGATATATACATGTGCATGTGACTCAAATGTTGCTTCTAAGGGGTGCCTGGGTGGCACAGTATGTTGAGTGTCCAACTCAGTTTCTGCTCAGGTCGTGATCTCAGGGTTGTGAGATTGAACCCCGCATCGGGCTCTGCGCTCAGCACAGAGTCTCTCTCTCCCTCTCCCTCTGTCCATCCTACCCCTCCCACCCCACTCTCTCTCTCTCTAAATAAATAAATCTTTATTTAAAAAGTTGCTTATGAATATGTTTTTTAATCTAATTTTCCCTTTGATTTAAAATGTAGAGATTTTGGAGTTCTTCTCTATACCCACATCCAGGTAACAGCCCCCCTCCCCATTCTGTTGCCATGGTTGTAAATGGACCACATAGAAGTGGCAACCACCAGAAGCCAAATTTCAAAGGGACAAACATAAATGCATGTTTTGTTCTGAAATAGCAAGATTCTCCACACTGAGTTTGCTAAACCTACGATGTATGTGTAGAGTAAGTATATCCCATTCAGCAGGGACTTCCAAGAAATATCAATTTACACTAAAGAATGTAATATTCTTTTGGTCCTTGTTTTCATTTTGGCTTAGAGCCTTCGCTCTGTTTGACCTCGTGATTCTCTCCTCAGGATTTTACAGCCCTCTTGGTTAGATTTCCTCATGGAGGAATTATTCACCAAGAAATTGAGATTTTGCTGTTTTTGTGTTTTACTATGTTAGATGTACTTCATAGATAGTCAACATGGAATATGAAGACTGGGAGTGGGCTGGGTTCCCTAGCTGGCTAAGAACATGTTTCTGTCCCCCCTAAAAGACAAACAAAATCCATGCTTCCCTGGAATCATTAAGAATTCTAACCAGTATTTTTGAAGCTGTGCAGAGAAATGGGTACTTTTGCTGAGAAATAGCGTTAGTACAATTTTTTGACCATTTATATATCACAAATGCTAACCTTTTTTTTTTTTTTTTATCTTTTGACTCAGAAATACCACTTCTTGGAATTTAACCTGGGGAAATAATTAAATATATTTGCAACTGTATATGTGCAAGGGTGTTAATATAAGCATCCTTAGTAACAGCAAACAACCAGCCACAAAAAAGACAAATAAAACTAGGGGATTGGTTAAATAAGATGCACCTTAATAGGGGATGTGATGTAGGCCTAAAAATTATGATGTATTTCATTTATTTGAGACATGGAAAAATATTTGTGATTCCATAGTTAGATTTTAAAGAAGGTTAGCAGACGGTATGTGTGGAATGATATTACTTTTATTAAAAAATGTGTATGTTGGTGTATATATTTTTTCAACTGTTTAAAAATATATATATTGATGACCTGCTGCTATATGGCAACACCCTTCTAGCCACTTGGGAATACAAAGTCCAAACCTTCATGGAACTTACAGCCGAAAGGGGGGAAAGGACAAATATCCAGGTAAACTGAAAAATGTGTGAATTCAGGAAGTAGCACATACTATGAGGTAAATCAAAGCAGGTTATGTCCAGGTGGGTATGGATTATTTTTGATAAATTTTCGAGAGGACACTCTAGAACAAGACAAAACAAAACAAGTTTAATTGAGGCTCAGTTGATGTCAATTCTGGATGAACATGCCCTGGACTGAGGGTGAGCCAAATCAAAAAAGAGATTTACATGTTTGCAGAAGAGATAGAGGGATAGAAAGATTGATCCAGAATGGAGGGTGGAGGTGAGGCTGGTAGAAAAACGTGGATGGAGAGATAGGAGGAGCCAAGTAACATGGATCTTTGAAGGCTAGTGTAAGGAGTATAGAATTTATTCCATGTGCTGGCACCATTGGAGAGTTTTAAGCAGAGGAATGATATGAAATGATGTGCATTATAAAAGATCACTCTGATGCTGTGTCAAGAATAATCAGAAAGTCTGGAAAATCCATAGCCAAAGGTAGCAGTCTTCTTCTGCTTAATGTGATTATGCTTACTTTCCTTTCGCTAATTATCTGTATGCTTTGAATTTTATAAAAGAATATATATTGCTTTTAAATTAAGGAGGAAAAACAAAGGTTTCTATGGTTGGCAAAAACAAGAACATAAGAATGCATGGGTCCAACAAAATTACAAATCACACTCTACCATAAGCTTCGGGGTTGCTCCTAAATGTTTTAATCACAGAATGTTAAATTTGAGAATACAGGAATGTTCAATAGAAAATTTATTTTATAATCATGATTCTTTGTGTTTCTTCTTAAGCATATATTTAAAATTATGTCTACAAACAAATGAAAAAATATAGCTGAATTTAATCCTAAAATAAAACCACCGATTTAGTGAAAGCAAGACTAACATGCAGTGTTTAATTTATAAGTGGGCACAAAGATAGAGTTATCATGCACTGAAAGTGCACGATAAGCCAGGGACTCCAGCCTTGGTATAGAGTGCACAAAGAAGAATATTAGTATTGGCAGGAATAAGGAGCACTCCCTTGAGTTGACAAAAATTCTCTGAATATTCCCTGTCACCAGAGCAGACAGCTTTTTTCAAAGCAGTAGGAACTATACCCCTGCATTCTGATCAGATAGCTTGGAACAGCCCATGGCAAGCAAAAGATTCATGCTTTGTTTATCTTAAAATTCATGTGAAGTTAGCCTTCTACCTCATAATATGTATACTTATTTGCTTTACCATGGAAACGATTTTGTTGATTACTTAGTTATTAAATTACCTCAGCAATGAAGACTTTATTTATTTATTTATTTTTAGATTTTTTTTCCTTTTATTTAAATTCAATTTAGTTAACATGTAACATATAATTAGTTTCAGGGGTAGAGTTTAGTGATTCATCGGTTGCATGTAACACCCAGTGCTCATCACATCAAGTGCCCTCCTTCATGCCCATCACTCAATTACCTCTCTCTCCCACATAGATTTTTTTAAATTTTATTTATTTTTTTTAATTTTTTATTGTTATGTTAATCACCATACATTACATCATTAGTTTTAGATGTAGTGTTCCATGATTCATTATTTGTGCATAACACCCAGTGCTCCATGCAGAGCGTACCCTCTTTTTTTTTTTTTTTTAAGATTTTATTTATTTAGGGCGCCTGGGTGGCTCAGTTGGTTAAGCGACTGCCTTCGACTCAGGTCATGATCCTGGAGTCCCTGGATCGAGTCCCACATCGGGCTCCCTGCTCGGCGGGGAGTCTGCTTCTCCCTCTGACCCTCCCCCCTCTCATGTGTTCTCTCTCATTCTCTCTCTCTCAAATAAATAAATAAAATCTTTAAAAAAAAAAAAGATTTTA
>NC_138369.1:30473906-30491330 GCF_054177405.1 Leptonychotes weddellii
TCCATCTCACTAAATCGGGTAGTCCTTTGACTACAGAAAGTGTGCAAAGAACTTTTACTGAGTTGAGACCCAAATATTGTCTATTGAAATGATGAACAGGGACTGTACCTCCTCAACAAGATAATGCATATGTGCTGTATTTCTTAAGTCCATTGCTTATCAGTACCTTGTTCTCTTTACATGGGAAAATGCCTCAAAGTAAACAGTAATAACAACAACAACAAATGGATTTCTGGTCTATTTAAGATTTATCACTGAAAGATGGATTGATTCTCCTTTGACAGTCTCTCTTTGCTCTGTAGCAACATGACCTGGTATAAGGGTGAAATCAAAACTCATGATTAAAGTAGCTTTAGTGATTTTAAAAATCTCTCGAGGAAAGATGAACATTCTTGAAAAACTTGAAGCTCAGATATTTTCCTGAATATGACACATTCATAAGGCAAATTCCAGAACTCCAGGGTAAAAGGGAGCCTCTTTCATAATCACCACAGATAAGAGAGGATTGGTTTTTGCAGCTGATATTTAATTAACTCAGTTCTTCTAGGGGATAAAAAGTCCTCATAGAAGTTAGTCATCTACTTCACAAATTTCTTGTGGCTTCAAAAATTGTTCACTACTGGGACTTTTTACCAAAACACTATAAGTAGTAAAATCGAGCAACATGTAGCTCAGTCTAGGAAGAAACAAGTGTGATATAAACTGGCTCTTGCCCAAAATATTTTTTTTACATTAACTTAATTTTATAAGAAACTAAATGTTTTGTGTTTGCCTCAAGTGTTTTGAGTTTATTTGAAATTTATTTTCAATAATCATACACCAGAGAGAATTCATTCATTCACTCAGCAGTCAGTAAATGCTTTTTAAGAGTTCTGTGAATCCTGAACACAAAACTTGAATGAGTTTGCACTAATATGCTGCAAACCATAGATTTTATCATTAGGCAGATCTGCATTTTAGTGTTAATACCTACACTTCCTACCAGTGTAAGCTTGGCAAAGTTATTTAACCCCTCTGGCCTTCAGTTTTTTCATCCATACAATAAGTTCAAAATAATCCCCACCTTTAGGATTGCTATGAAGATGAAGATAATATATTTAAAGTACCTAACACAGAAGAGGCCATCAAAAATGTCAGTTGTCATTTTTATTACTGCACTGACCATTATAATTCAAGATATTTACAATTATTTGTTTTTACATTTTTCTTATTACAAGTATCTTCATAAGAAGAATTATAAAAACAGTTAAGTAACATTCATATTAGCTTGCTGTATTAAATCTAATCAATCATTCCTCTTTCAATAATCTGAAGGTTTTAGGTAGCTTCCAGTGTGGGAGAAGAGGGAGAAATTTATAAATCCTCTCTGAATTTTCTTAAAGTTTTTTCAGGAAATATGAGTGTATGAAAAAAATTAGGAAAAAAGACTATAGTTTGACCTAGGACATGAAGTGATATACATTAAAATGACTGTGTAATGCATAAATCAGAAGCAAAATCAGCCTAATAGCATCTTTAGAAAAGCAACACCGGAATAATGAACTAGATTCTAATAAACCAGAGGGTAATGTCAAAGCATCAAACTCTAATTAGGAGAAGCAAGTGTAATATGAATTTTTAGAGATTATAGGCGGGTCTGGGGACGTTTTAATTCTTAGAAAGCCTTTTGTTTTTACCTGTGAGCCAGTGCACCTTTACTACCTGGAATTAAAGGTAATCTGTGGGTTTTGAGATGCCTTCTTCTTCCTATTGTCTACATTGTCATTGAGAAGATATTAACGCTTAAGAGAAAGAGAAATTGTTTTGTTAGCTTGCAACAAAGTAGGTCAGCTCGGAGAGGGCAGAGAGCAGCCTAAAGAAGAGGGCACAGTGTCCTTCCGAAGGAAGTAAAGATGCTAAAGCTGACCTTCCTGCCAGTTGTTCATTATTTGTGTGCCTCTGTGGAAAAAAAAAAGTCACAACCGCTAAATGGGAGACTGTCAAGAAAGGCAGTTTCCCGTCAGAGCTAAGATCAGAGGGTTTCCATTCTTGGTGTCGATTCAGGGCAGCTATCGTGAGATATTAGGTGGGATTTCAGGGGACAAGTGCGGCAAATGTCACCAGCCTGTTGCTGACTGAGTGCCGGCCAAAAGGAAGCTTTAGATTGTGGACTCTCGATAAACACTGCCAAACCCTGACTTTTATGTTACCGGAAACCTGACAATTTATTTTTGTCCCCTTTCAACACTACAAGTGTTTTTCTTGCTGCCAAAATACATGCATCTCTTATTTACTGTTGTTACCTATTAATTCACATAAATAAGTTCTCTTACCTATGACTGGAATGTGGCCCTATTCTACATCCTCATCAACAGAGCCCTGCTATTGAAAAGAAAAACACTCCAGGGGACCTGGGTGGCTCAGTCAGTTAAGTATCTGACTCTTGGTTTCTGCTCAGGTCATGGTCTCCTGGGTTGTGAGATCGAGCCCCACATCAGGCTCTGTGCTCAGCGGGAGTCTGCTTGAGATTCTTTCCCTCTGCCCCTCCCCCACTTGTACCTGCACACTCGTGCTTTCTCTCTCTCCCTCTCCCCCCACCCCCACTCTCTCAAGTAAATAAATAAATCTTAAAAAAGAAAAGAAAAGAAAAACACTCTTAGCTCTCATAATCATTTTGTACCCTGTGGAGGATTTGTGACTTCTGTTACTACTCTGTGTTTTACCAAAATATCACATTGTTTTGCATACGGATAGACCATTTACAAGATTTTACTTGCTATACTTGCACACTATATTCCAATGGAGATTTATTTTATGTCATTCAGCCTGGTCCACACATAGGGTATGAATCAAACAGAGGCAAAATTACCCTTGGAAAATTCCTTAAATTGACTGGATAATAGAGTAGACATGATTTTGCATATAATATCAAAAGTTTGCAATCCATACACTGGATTCCAAAGGAGGGAAAGTCCAAAGTAAGGGTAGTGTAGAAAGAGGAAAACTTGAATGCAGGCAGATGGCCGGATGTTTAAACCATTCTGCTTGTAAGTTAGCAATGTCATCCCTCTACAGAATGCCTAATGCTCGATGGGTGGAGAATTTCAACATGCTCCTGCTTCACTTTGCCGAGGGGGGAGTATCACTCCATTCTGTTTTAATATGAATCCTCTGTGATGTTAACAGATGTCATCTGACCTCTTTGTCTTTGTGAGGAGGAAGCATCATGGTGGGGACTCTTCTTTGGGGGGTAAGGGGATGAGGGGTGAGTATCTACAGAACTAGGGTTCCCGTCCAGTATGAAAACAGCCAATCAGAAAGTGCTGGAAAGAGACACTGGCAGACATTTTGAGAATTTGGGATGGCAGAAATAATTCTTCACTCATGAAGGCATCAGGGAAGATGCGGAGTTTCTTGATTTGCGTGGAGTGCATCCAGTCACTATTTTATAAAATCTTATTATCAAAACAAAAATAAAATGGAAAAGTGTAGCCACTTTTTTGTGAACTCCCATGCACTCAAAATACTATAAAAGTTGTACACCTTTTCTTTGGTAAGAACAAAAACAAAAACAAGTCTGTGCTATAAATAGATCCACTAAATTCGTTGCCAGCTTCATGTTGTGGTCATCTTTGCTATTACCCTGAAAAGTAAAGCTTTTTTATCAGAGGCTTAACTTTCTAAAGTTTCAGCCACATCACATCAAACATCAAAAGGAAACCCAGCTCACATCAAATATAACTTTGATTGTAAACAAATACTTTTATTAATTATTACTCTTAGTTTTTATTTTGCAGGTTTTCTTTCATGCTTTCAGTCATTTTGTTTTTTCTCAAAGGCATTAGGCTGGGGGATAAACCCTAATGCTGGGTGGATAAACTGGGCTTTCTGAAGGAATAGCTCTGTCATTCTGAAGAGCAGTTAATACTTTTGTCCCCTTCCCTGCAAATAAATAGTACAGGTCATTGGTTTGTGAAAACTAACATAAAATTTCCTCCAAAAAGTATGTCTCCCCAATCCATATGTTTTCATCTTTTATTGTCTGAGGAGATTTTTGACAAAATGTTGCTTGATCAAACCAGGTAGCATAAAATTATATTTGTGATGTAAGACTGATACATGAAAATATTACTCTTCTTCAGAGAGAATTCTTAGCTAGTCATAGAAGCTTAAAGAGAAACTACTGTGCTTCAAGAGAATTGACACTTCCAGAGGGTCACAGCACCCATGCCCAAGTTGTTTGGATGAATGCAAACACCCTTGTTTCTTGTTTTTGTGCAGCTTCCATAGTGATTGGGAAATGGTGGTGTGAGATGGAGCCTTGTCTAGAGGGAGAAGAATGTAAGACGCTACCTGATAATTCCGGATGGATGTGCGCTACAGGCAATAAAATTAAGACTACAAGAGTAAGTTTATTTCTTTCAAATGTCTCATGCATGTTACCAACCATACTGTTTACCTTTGTGTTCTATAATCAGCCCCCAGAGAAGGTTTGAACAGGAGACAAGAAAGCCTTTTCCCTGACAGAAAACATTCTTAACCATTCATATCGGTTAATCTCAAGTTAGAGATTGTACTTGATTTTTCCATAGTGAGCAGTTCAGTGTTTCTGTGACTGGCTCATAAATAAGGCTGGGTTGCCATAGCCAAAGGAAGAGGAACAGTAATTATTCAAATAATTCAGCCAACAACTATAGTGCTCAAAAGAGCTTATAAAATAAGGGTCTTGCCTAATTCATCCAGATGGTTTGCTGAAAAGGACTGCATTTAAGTACAGCCATTTTCTATAGGTCTTTCAAAGAATTATTTGATGGTCTTTTAAGGAAGTGAAAGGTTTTTGTGATGTGAATTTACATTCCTTGGTTTCTGTGGTAAAATAAGGAGTTATCTTCAAAATATATAACAACCTGCATAGTGAGGCCATCCAACTCATCAGAATTGGTGTTGTGATGGCAGATAGGAAAGGCCCCGCTAGGCCAGCCATTGACCCTATAGATACTAGATCATAGGAAAGTGTGGGAGTCCTAAAGGGGGGAAGATGGGGGAGGGGGTTGCACTCAGAGCACTTAAGAAAGTATTTATTCAAATGTACTACAGAACTATGTTAATATTTTTACAACCAGTAGGGTTACACATATCTGTATCATGTGACCGTGAGCCCTGTTACATGTGTATGTATTTTAATGCATTGGGTATTGTTGAAAGCAAGCTCTACTAGTGAAAAATTCCAACATGTTGAACTTGTAGCCTTCCAAAAGGGTGACTCAAATTTAAAACGACATCTGTGACTCCCACCCCTGTATAATGAGTTTTAAGTTGATCTTTCTTCTCAGCGTTATCTTTTCAAGAAATAAAACTGATACTTGCACCCTTGTGATGCAGAAAACATAATACCTTATAAAACATATTTTATATATAAAATAAGTAGAGACTCTTTGCATATCAAATTTAGTTGCCCGTATTGACTACAATAAGCAGTAAATGGCTATACCTCCTTGGCTCGTGGCCAGGAGAGGTTCCTGAACATCTTAGCTTGTTAATATGTATTTTCATGCACCTGAGATGCTCAGCATGGATTATCATATTTCAATTTAAAGAAACACCCTCAGGAGAGATTATTCGAAAATGAATCCAGTTCATGACATTTACCTCCAGAAACCATCTTCATTAACTGATGGAGAGTGGATTTCAGGTTTCCCTTTGGTTACATTTTGCCTGAAACTAATACCACCAAACAGTCTGAAGATGTCCTCACAAGTTGGTTTTCTGCTACTCTCAATCACGGCCGGTATGATTGGAATTTGATCACCATTATTTCAAGCAGGTTGCTAATATATTTTATTCTGCCAAATCTCCATTTCCTCTTTCAAATGATAACTGATCTCCCTTTATTGAACATAAGCCTGCTCTCATGGTTCCTCCAGACCTGAAACTCAGTAAAGAACAATAATACAAGTCAAATTATTTCAGGATTTAAGTATGTGAAATTCCAAGGGTACCAACTAGGAGACTCTTTGGAAGACAGAATATAAATAAACAAAACACAGAAATGTTAATGCTACTTTTTATGACTGTGTAACTTTCTTTGATTTGGCCTCTGTAGAGTGTAAATATCTGGGAGATATTTACAATATGTTATTCCGGGAGAACAGAAAGACATTTTCTGTTCTCCCGGAAGTACAGTGCAGGTCTGATCACAGTAATAGAGTCTGGAGCGCACTGTGTTTGCTACTGTCCTGGGTGGGCTAAATGCAACCAAGACAGTTGAGTGTACAAGAGAAATAAATCGCCCATGCAGTTGGTTTGAAAGCAGAGGATGTACCTGTTCTAATGTGTGTGTCCATTTCAATCAAGGAAACAAGAGATTGCTCTGTAGTCATGTGAGCAACATATCATTCAACTAATAAATCTCCACACTGTCTTTAGAGAAGGAAAAAGGAAACACGAGGAAAAGCTGTACTTTTTTACACCTTGAGAGGACTCAGACACTATTACTTACTTAATTTTCTCCCCCACTTCCTTACAAAGAAATTCACAGTGAAATACATACTTTTAAACACAAAGGCACAATTAAGTCCAGCTGATACGTACAGGCGCTTTCCCTTCTGTATAAATGACGTGCCAACACCAGTCCTTAGATGATATGCTCCAAAATAGGTTTTATATTAATTTTTGTAGTATGCCCTATGTGATTTTCCCTGTCAGAGTATAAATATGCCTACATACTTCAAATATTGCCTCTGGCAGTTTAACTTTTAAAAAGAGTTTAATAGACAGATGTACTTTAATTATGAGTCATAGGCTTTCATTGTTCTGTTCTTATCTAAGAAGTAATCTTTAGGATAAAAAAAATCAAGTTCTTAAAGTAAGAAGAAAAATAAAGAAAATCACCTCTGGTTCTAATGTGTAAGACTGATTCAAAGAGAGTGCTCTCAGGAAAAAAAAAAAAAAAAAAGAAAAGAAAACATAAAAGCAAAAAAGACAGAAGAAACATGCCCAGCTTGTTAATAGCAACTGAGAGTTTCCTTCATACTGTTAATTTTTAAAAGTAACTCCAATATGAAGAAATTTGCAAGATAGAGTCCGAGATGTCATTTTTCCTTTTTTGGTTTTTTTCAAAACCTTATCATCCCAAGCCAAATCCTCAGCAGTCTGTGAAATGTAGATAAACAAAAGATATTCCAAACTGTGATCTAATTCAGACTTTCATGATGCTCATTTTTTTAAGGAGGATGGAGAGTAGAAATTCATTGTTTCATTTATTTTTTTTGTTTTTTCTTTTTCTTTTTCTTTATTTGTTTTTTTAATTATGTTTCATTTAAAGGACCAGACACAGCAGAATGGGAACTAGCCAGGGTAACGGGCCACAATCTGAAGGAAAGCCTTGAGAAAATTAGATCTAGGTGATAATATAACCTACAGAAGGAAGGAGAAAAGATAAGTAGAATCAGGTACAGGCTTCCCTTTCAGGAGATTGGGGAGAATAAACCTAAGGAAAAGAGGAAGCTTCCTGAATGTCATTTTACAGAGAGAAAATAGTTACCCTTGAGAAGTTTTCCAAAACCTAGCAAGAGGTACAATAAAGCTGGTGACAGAAACCCACCTGGGGAGAAGTCTGGTACATCTGGGTGAAGTGTCAAGGCTAAATTTTAACCCTATTCCCTCTTAACCATTGCTTCAATTGTTTCATTAAATTGCTTTGTTGTTAGTCTGTGGCAAGACTCACCAATCCTGATAGTGACAAGAGATCTTCTCTTATGGTTTAGAAACCTGTTGGTTTATTTCTTTTCTTTAAACATATATATCAAAAACTTAAGTTTGCAAGTTGATGACGCTATTGGAAAATGGGCTCTGTAGATTCTGGATTTGCCAATCTCCAAAATCAGATGAGCTAATTCCCTATAATAAATATTATATTTAATATATACAAAATAATAAGGTATAATATGGTATATGTATTTTAAAAAAAGAAAGTTGGGGATGCTGTATCCAATGCATTCAGCCCTAAATGTATACTCTGTGTATTCAGGAATGATGCCTTAATTTAGAAAGGTAGACTTCTCCCTGGAGAAAATAAGTTGTTTGACAATGCTGTAAAAATTCACATGTAAAAAGTGAACATTCGTTGTTTGGGGACATAATGAGGAAGGGAATAAAATGAGGAGAAAACTAAAGGTGCTTGGAAGGAAAAATCAGCAGGTTAAAATAGTAGAACATAATCTGGTATAATACCTGGGAACATATCAGGCAACTTCGTTAGTATCTTTCAGACTAATGAGAAAATCAACAGTTAGATTTCCACAAGGTGGAGTCAAGTTGCCTTCCCTAAAAGGGTGAGTTAGCAGACCTCGGACTGCATACCTAAACACAATGGCTATCTTGTCAAATTGATGTTTTACACAAATCCACTACAGTCATTTGTCCACACCTTCCTGGGCCCATCCTCCTAATAGTGACTCTGACCCTGCATATCTCCATCCATTCTCATCAGCCAATGCTTTTTATATTAGAGAAGTGTAAAGTACCAGCTTTGACATATCCAAGCTTTATCATTCAAAATTCACTCAAAATTTCCACCTGGTCTGAAGTGTTATGAAAGCCTTTACAATCCTGATGTCCAGACCATTTTGCATGAACTACCTTTAAGAGAGAAGGGTAGGAATGTGGAACAGTGCAGGGGGAGGTGGATTTGGAAATGGCAAGAAGGAAAAATAAATCAATTTATGCTGTTAAAATTGCCCCTGGGTTAGAGTGAACTCATTCATTTCTTTAACCAACAAATATATTTAAGCCTCTTCTATCTAAAGTTAGTGTATTAAGGTTTTAGGGATGTGATGGTAGATACGACCCATCTCCTGTTCTTCCATGAAGGGTAGGGCCTAAGGTTGGGGGGTACCATGGGGGTGGGAATGGCAAGTCGATAGAAAGGCAATTCCAATTCAGTTTTGTAAATGTCACTTTCTCCCTCCTTTTGATGAAGAAGAAGACAGTGGAAACAGAAGGTGATAAACACTACTAGAATGTAGGAAACCAAAGTTTGGAAGAATCTGTTATTCATATGGAGAGGATAAAAAAATAAATGTGTGAAGATTTCTCATACATGCTGCCCTGGGCACAACCAACTTTTGAAAGCAAACTTTTATTACTGTTCCCACCCAACCCTGAAACCTTTTCACGGACTCCACGCCTGGACTCAGAACACTCAATTCCTAAGACTATAAAGAACTAAGAGATGATGAAGAAAAATGCCTGTGTCCTAGAACTCTAAAGTAGAACATTCAACTCTCTTAGAATCATCATTTCTGCCCCAAACCAGTGACTCTCTGTGCATGCATCCTTTTGAACATTAGAGTCTTTGGGACCATATTCAAATATATTAAATGGTACCAGTAGTGGTAGGAGTATGCTCTTGGTTGCCCTTGAGTACTATGTCATTGGGAGGAAGAGTTCCTCATCCTGCAAGGGTCTCCTATGTTCCTAAGAAAATGTGTTCTAATCCTGGCAGTGACTTTACCTTATGCCACCCCTTTAACATGTTACAGCAGGTCAACTTGACAAGGCCACGGAATGACCTACTCCAGTTCAAACACACTGGACTAACTACGTATTCTGAAGGGCCCAGTGCAAGAATGAAAACACAGGCCTCTTGTTAAAAAATTAGTAATAATTTCTTTTTTTTTTAAAGATTTTATTTATTTATTTGCGAGAGAGAATGAGAGACAGAGAGCACAAGAGGGAGGAGGGTCAGAGGGAGAAGCAGACTCCCCGCTGAGCAGGGAGCCCGAGGCGGGACTCCATCCCGGGACTCCAGGATCATGACCTGAGCCGAAGGCAGTCGCTTAACCGACTGAGCCACCCAGGCGCCCCTAGTAATAATTTCAAGACTGCAGTAGCAGGTAATTAAATGAAGTGTGGGGCCCTGTTCAGCACAGGACTCTGGGCAACTGTACAGATCATGTGCCCAGGAAGCCAGTCATGGTTATTCATTGCTCCAGAGTCTATCTCCTCAGCTGTGGCAAAATAAAAGTAATGAATTGATAAAAAATACGATGGCCTGTCAGTGTGCTTTTTGATCACCATTTGAGAACTACGGCTCTAGATTAACATTTTTGGCTTCAGAGCGCTTGAAAGAAGCAACGTACTATAAATTCAAGATGTCCTCATTTTCTGCCTATTCACCTTTCTTTATGCCTTCATTTTGTTCTTTTCTCCCTGAAATTTCTTTCTTTCTTTGGTTTCAGATTCACCCAAGAACCTAACGGAAGCATTTGTTATAGTAGCAAAGGAAAATCACCTCTGCGGAAAATACATTTTAAGAATTTAAAACATCTTACACATTACAAGCCAAATGGATTTCTTATTTGCACTTTGACTGGTTACCAGATAATCACAGTGCTTTTACTGTGTGTCACAAAGTATCCTATAGTGAGAAGACCCCGCGCTTTTGGCAGCACCATGGAAAGTGGGTTTAAAAAAAAAAAAAACAAAAACGGTTTTCTCAATGAAAATTTTTGGGATTACGAAGAACGATCAACTATCTTCTAATTTGGATCTATAGTTACTTTGTACCATTTTAAATATATGTATATACATAATATTTTGAAATATTATATATTCTCTTCAAGAAATGAACAATGCCACAGGTTGAGACGGCTGGTGTACCTCTTTGAGTTTGGATGTTTTGTTTTGTTTTGTCGCAGTTTCTTTTTTTACTGGCAAGGAAGAAGACATGTGCCCCTTTTGAAATTTCAACATGGCACTCACACTGGAAAGCCAGCTACAGGTGGACTCCTGGAATCTGAGGCATCATAACCATACTGAATTGAGAGCTTCCTTCTGTTTCTACCAGATGGCCCAAGGAAGCACGTCGTCCTGTTTTATTGCTTTCTACCCGTGCAATATTAGCATGCAAGCCTGGCTTACATAACCATACTTTATATTCAATTGATATATAATAACCATTCTAACCTCTTCCAGGAAAGTATTTTTAGAACTACTAGCTTTTCCACAGATAAGACAATGAGGATTCTTGAGGGAGCTACTCCACCATGCTATTAAGACTCTGGCAAAATTATGGTAGAATATGGATCCCTGTGTTAATAAGTTCTGTAAATACAATGTCTTAAGGCTTGGTATAGCTGTCCTAGACTGAAGAAATATCCTCTGATTAAATCCAAAGCCTGGCATCATTAAGTACATAGTGCTGTAGCCACAAGTCTTATCATGGCACCTCTTTCTATGTTTGATTTGCTTTTTCCAAGAGTATTCAGATCTCTTCTGAATCTGAAGATTCAGGAAGACCATTAAAGCAATTAGGCTTCAGAATGATCTATGTGACCAAATGCTGGACAGCCCTATTAAAGTGGTAAATAACTTCTTTCTAAACCTACTTGTCCTCTTTATTTGCCATGTATTTGTCCTGAGTCAGCTTTAGCCAAATCCAGAGAACACCCTGCTTAGAGACTTGTAGTCAGCCAGAATTTTTTTCATGAGGTGTTTGCTGCCAGTATTTCTAATCCCAGTATTTTGAAAATCAGAAATTGATTACTATAACTGCTGTGTTCTTAGCCCACAAAATGAAATGTCAAATCCCATTACGGGGTTTCTGTACTGGCCACTTAGATGAGACATATGGGGCTCACTTCTAAAAAAGAAACTTCTGTCCATCTTCTCTTGTTAAAAGTTACTCAGATGATGATTATAGAAAAGAAATATCTGTTATCTACCTGGGATAGCATACTAGTACTATACATTCCTGTTACTTAACCTAGCATATTTCAAGTATATCTGTTTTTTCTCCAAAGCCTTTTCTCTAGAATACATGTTGTTAGGGCCTCTTATTACATCACCAGCACAAGTGGTCCCCTAGTGTGGATTTTTAAAGTTAAACCTCAGGTAAAATCTAGAGGTTCCTTCATGTCTACCAATATAGCTTGAAGTCTGATTGAATATGTAAATACTCTAATCAGATAGATTGATTCTGTATCTCAAATGCCTATAAAAAGCATCCAGAAATGGAAATGGAATCCTAATTGCAAAATCTAGGCTTTCCAAATACTTTCACAAATATTTGCCAGAAGATAGCATAAAATTCATATAACCAAATCAGAATCCCTTGAATTTATGGTCCATATTCATGTACCAAGTAATATATTAGCAATTGACTTTCACCTGTAAACTTCAGAGTGAAACCTGAAATCATGAATGCAAAGAATTATCTGGAATAGTACTTCCCCAAATGGGGAGGAAAAAACTTCCATAATCAAATACATTGGGAAAAAGTTTTTAAATAAAATAAAACAGAAATATTTACCGAGGAAATTTTCAGAGCCTTTAATACACCAGAAGTGATGTATGTCTTCAAGAAAGACTAAAACATGGGTTGCCAAGTCAAGAACTTCCAGAATCCAGACATGTAAGGTGGTTACTTGACAAATGGACAGTACATCCCTGCCTAATGAGAAACTGCAAGAAATAATTTGTGTGAGGACATATTCGCTGCCTTGTCACATCTTCAGTTTTTTTTCAATAGAACCAGAAATCTGGATTTTTATATAAAATCTCCTAACATTCTTAAATAAGATTAACTAATATGAGATGTTTGTCATTAAAAATTCTACAAGCACTATTATTTCCCCCAAATTACCTGATCATGTGGCTTTTTCTAGGAGATGAATGTTTCCTGGAATACCCTTTTAAAAAAAGCATTAGTCCTAAATGAAAATCCAATGGGAAGAAAAAAGAATATTCTCTTTTCTATGGACTCGTGCATACAGACCCTTCTCACAATTTACGATATGTGGGGCTCACAGCTTCTCCTGTTCTGTAACCAGAGCCTGTAAGTCAATGAAAGAGTCTAGAGGCCCAGGTCTGTCAGTTCATTTCCTAGTGATCACTTCATGCAATAACCTCCCTTGGAAAGACCTAGAAGAAGAGAGAAGGGGGGAAAAGACCACATCAGAATCAGGCAACCATCCAATAAAACAGTGCAAATATTTGTAAATGTCATCAAATTCAATTTGGATTCATCAAGGTCCTTATACAAATGTGTGAACCATCAAGTTGTACTTAAATTGGACCCACCCCAGTTAGGGGGATTCAGTAGCTATCCCGTGCCTACATCTATGTTTAAAAACTTTTATCATGTATTGCTGGTAATAAAGAGCTTGGTGTGGTATGACTAATAATGATTTTTGAGCTTGTGCATCAGGTGTGATAAATAATGTTCTAACATAATTAGAGCAAATGGAAAGGGCTTTATCCAGAACCCATCTCTGGGTAAAAAGGAAAATATGGCTCATTTCATAAGACAGATTTTTTAGTTAGGTAAAGCTTATTTCTTGACTTTTTTGTATGTGTGATTAGATTTATCTCTTAATGGATTTGGCAAGCACACTGAGAAATTTTACTACTACGCTTTTTTCCGTTATCAAATGATGAAGAATGTTTTCACCAACACACAATTCAACATCATTTTCTGATCAAATCCAGTGTAACTTTCACAAAGCAATGGTTTTATATAGGACAGTATATTATGCTACCTTGACATTGTCACTGATGTAAGTTATGAAGGGTATAAAAATTGTTTATATGAGGAGATCCACACATTCCTCACCTCCATAGGATACGCACTCCATCCTGGAAGCTTAAATGGCATATCATAATACGAGTTTTTCTTTTAACTAAGCTTGACACTTCCATTTCAAAATCTATTAAGGTTTACCTGAAAAAGAAGTGAACTATTTTCCTTTTCATGAGCTGTCTGCTTTCCAAATAAAAGATTTAGTGTCTAGTAAATTCTAGGGCTCAAGCCACCTCCATCTAGTGGATAAATATAAGAAAACAAGATATAAGACGTACTAAGAAAAGTGAGGGCTCAGGACTAGTGACAGCAGTGGTAGAATCGGATGGCCTAGTGCCCACGGGCATCATGCAAAGTGATAAAGCAGAATCATGTTCACACTTCAAAGTCAATTAAATGGAAAACCATTAACTGCATGCGCACGTACACACACACACACGTATCTCCTGTTAAAGATTTAAAATGTTTAGGTTGAATAGGCAGGGGTTTTTTCCTTGTAAAGCTCTTAGGGACGTATCAGGAGATGTGGTGGCATGCTCTCACATCATCGGTCTGCGAGTGGCTCTCATTTATTTATTTATTCACTATTTAGTTTGCTTCACTTTTTCCCAGGTGTTAAGCTCTCATTTATTTGTTTTGCATTATTTAAAAAAATAATAATTATCAAACATGAAAGCCAGGACCCCAGCCATAAGTGACTGTGTTTATAGACCAGGCAGTGTATGTGCAGCCCTAATTCCCACCTGTTCAGAGAGTGGACTCACATGCACGTGCCGAGGAAAATCTGGGACCAGACTTGCCTTAAGATAGTGGCTGTCGGGAGCCTGAGTGGCTCAGTCTGTTAAACGTCTGCTTTCAGCTCACGTCTGCCTTCAGCTGAGGTCATGATTCCAGGATCCTAGGATCGAGTCCCATATCGGGCCCCCAGTGGGTAACCTGCTTCTCCCTCTCCCTCCTCCCCTCCCCCCCCTGCTCCCCCATTCTTATGTGCTCTCTCTCAAATACATAAATAAAATCTTAAAAAAAAAAAAAAAAAGACAGTGGTTGTCAACCATTTAGCCACGGAACATGGATGTGTGGCCATACATCATGGAGTGGGCTGGAAGTGACTCCTTACTATTAATCAAGTCTGCAAATACATCTTAAAAGGAATTATAATTGGCTTAAGGGTAGTTCTCAAACAAGGCCCAAGAGACTTACGTGCCTATAGGCACTAGCCAGGTAACACTAGTTAGTTAACCAGGGTCACATGTTAAAGCCTAGGCACACAGTGATGAGGCTGGAGACCTGACACGACAGGGTTCTAGCAGCCAGCATTTGGTCCCAGACTTAGGGAGCCAGGGTGGCCCAGTTCTTCTGTTTTATTTGTTGTTGTTGTTGTTGTTGTTATTCTTGTTGTTGTTTTGGGAAAATCCAGAAACTTAGAGGCTTGTATGAATTCTCCAACCCATTGAATTTTCATTAAAAGAAAAGGACTAAAGACTCTGTTCTGTCCATGAAATACCAGTTTACAAGTCTGGCCTAAAATTACATTATTCTCATGGATGTGCATCCTTGTGCCCATCCTCCGGTGGTAGAAAAAGCAATGGAGTTAGAGCTTGTTTGAAGTTCATTGCACTTAACCTGCAGATTGTCTTACTTTTCCACTGAGAATACTGTGGGTGCAGCAACAGACCTCAACTGTCCTCGATTGGGGACACTTGCCACGGTTGCAAAAAGGGGTCAACCACTGGCTAGAATGGAGTTGACTGATTGAAGTTCTGTAAATACCAACCTGGGGGTCACGAGCTGGTGTGGGAGCAAAATTTAGGGACTGGAAGGGGGCAGTATAAAGTCAGCAGAACCCATCAGTTGGTGCTAATAGATATGAGAAGTTTGTACATTTATTTTAAAGAATGTTACGAACTGGCTGTCCGATCAGAATGACCTCCTCTCTGCTTCCATGTTCCACACATACCCTCCCATACATGCAGATTCTTGATTTCTTTGTCCCCTGATCTGGATCCTCCTCCAGATTTAGAAGCTCTCAAAGTTTCTCATCCCTCCCCCATCCCTGCCATTCACCTCCGCACTGACACATTTCTTCTTCTCTCTTTCACATTGTATCCATTGAAAAGAACCCTAAGACTGTAAGCCAGAAAAGCTTCCCCCGCAAAGATTCAAGTCCTTGTTCTCCACTTATAACCGAGAAAAGCCTGTACCCTCTGAGTTTTCATGTCTATAAAATGGAGATCATGCACAAAGTTTAAAGGTTATGGGAGGATGAGGGAAATAGAGAAAATGGAAATATTTTATAAATGCAAAGCAGCAGGTAAGCTGTGGTTGTTGTGCTCTTCTTCTCAGATTCCTATGATTGTGTGTCACCTAGATGCTCCCTGTGTCAATGCGAGCCCCACTCAAAGCAAAACAAAACAAAACAAAATCAAACTTAGGTAACTAACAGCCAAAATATGATTTCATATTCTCTTTCTAGAAAGCTCTAGGACTAGACTGATCTTGCTCAACTTTGTAGGATTTGCCATTTGCCATTACCATTGCTAATGTTTTTAAGCCAGTATAACTTACATTCAAGCATTGGTGTTGGCACAAGCAAATAATGCATGTTGGAGAAGGCACCTTGCTGGTGTCCAGAATGTTCATCCAGAACTTGAATCACTGATGACCTGATCTATCTGCTGTGTAAGACAGTTTTCAGCAACTGCACACAGTGTCATTACCTGGCTACTTTTTTCCCACATCCAGCCTCTTGTCATTCAGGCTATTGTCCTAGCAGATTCTTATGTGACTCTTGTTACGACAGAGGTATGACCTTTCATTGTCCACTCTTATAGCTACCACACTGGTAGATACTGCTTTCATTCATTCATTCACTCGTTCATTCAATTACCAAGTACCTGTTGAGTAGTTACTACATGTCACGCACAGTACTAGATACTGAAGATAATTTCAGATTTTACATTATTCTAGGGGAAACAGACAAAAAACAGTGAATAAGTAATTATAAATCATGATAAAAGAAATACAAAAGGAGCCACAAAAGTAAATAATGGGAGAGAAACATGAGCTTGTGGAAGGATAAGAGGGGAGTGTCTCTTGGAGGAGGTGGAATTTAGTCTAAGAACTAGAGGGTAGCAGGAAACAGCCATGCAGAGAGCCAAACGGGGAGTGAGGGTGAGCAGGGTGGGTGTTGCAGGTGGACAGATTAGTATAGGCGAAGGCCTTAGCCACGGGGGACTTCTGTGTGTTTCTAAGCCTGAGAGAAAGTCTCTTTTAGTTTGTTGTCAAAGCAGAGTAGTTAGAGCAAAATTTCTCTAATGAGACAATTTCAAATTTGTCTCTAATCCTAGTATCTTCTTTCACCAAATGGTAAAACTAGTATGGCATTCTAGAAAATGTAGCGAAGAACCCTAATCTCTAGTCCTCATTTAGGGAATCATTAACACTCTTGAAGCGGTTCTCAGAAATGACATTCTGTGTAGACAATACCAAATCATCCCAATAGGAGAAAATGGTGGCCTAAAGGACCAGTGTGGAAATTTAAAGGGCATAAGTGAAAGATCTAGGAAAGTCACATAATTAGGAAAGACTGTATAAGAATGACAGAGACCTCTAACAGTATCATTATGAAGGCTAAATGAATTAAAGACTAAAATTGACTTCCAGAAATAGTAAGGTCATCCTAAAAAGCATCTATGTTCAAAGCAAGTAGGACAAATCTGCCTAAAGCCAGGAATGTACAGGTGATAGAGAATTCAGGTTTTTCCCAAGCAACTATTTTATTTCTCTTTTCTTTTTCCTATGTTAATGAAAACTATCTCCTGCCTAAAACATCTGAAAGGAATATTGTTCAGAAAGAAGTAAAC
>NC_138369.1:30491430-30528905 GCF_054177405.1 Leptonychotes weddellii
CGCCTGGGTGGCTCAGTTGGTTAAGCGACTGCCTTCGGCTCAGGTCATGATCCCAGGGTCCCGGGATCGAGTCCCGCATCGGGCTCCCTGCTCAGCAGGGGGTCTGCTTCTCCCTCTGCCCTCTTCCCTCTCGTGCTCTCTGTCTCTCATTCTCTCTCTCTCAAATAAATAAATAAAATCTTTAAAAAAAAAAAAAAAAAGAAAGAAGTAAACTCAAGATAGCCTCTAGCTCTCCTCAGTGGTTCAAGTGGTTCAAGCAGTGATCAGGGGAGGGGGATAGCTCTGCTTTGTACAATTTATTGATTTCTTTAGTGTAAATACTCCCACCACAGCTGATTTCAAGCTGCCAATGTGAAGTAGGGAAGAGATGTGCACCATTGACTCCCACAGCCAATGAGAGCTGGCTCCAGCATATTACCACCTCTGTGAAAGAAATCACAAAGCTTTCAAATCACCAAACTATCAAAAAATGACCACAGTACTGACAGGGAATTTTGAGGTATCTGAGAGAGGCACCCGAAGTCTAGTATTGGTTAAGTATAGCTACAGTTGTTGAAAAGAAGAAGTGAATTCTTAAAAGTATAGACCAGTGACCCTGAGGCTAGCCCAGGGCAAGATTCTGCAGTAGATGATTTAAGGGATTTCTGTGAATAATTAGGCAAGCAGTGATCACCAGGAGCCAACTTGCATTCACCAGGAAAAAAGTCATGCCAGGCACCTTTTTCACTGGCCTGTTTTCTTTAACTAGTCTGAAAGATTTTAAGACATTGATGAACATAGTATGTCCAGACTTCAGCAAGGTATGAGTTCTTGGCCAAGAATTGGCAAACTATGGCCCTTAGAGTAAATCTGACCCACTGTCTGTTTTTGTAAATAAAGTTTTATTGTAACACAGCCACATTTACATATTGGCTGTAGCTGCACTTGAGCTACAACAGCAGTTGAATAGTTGCTGCAGCAGAGATCTTATGGATCAGCAAGTCTAAAATATTTACTACTGGGCCCTTTATAAACTTTGCTGAATCTTAGTCTATTATGGAAAAGGCTGGATGATAGGAAAAATTCACATGGGCTCATAACCACAATGAATAGCCGTATTCAAATGTTCCTAATTCATGGAATGATTGTATCCTGGAGAAATATTCCTAGTAGCAGAAAAGTGAGTTCTGTCCTGGCTGTGTCCTGTGCCTTGTTTTATTATGAACCACGTGGAAGAGGGTATTGACACAGCATGCAGGCTGATCTTGCAGATGGTCTGCAGTCGAAGTGGTCATTGAGAATGTAGGATGGTTAAATCAAGTTCAAGCAAATAGGCAGGCAGAGGAAAGCAGTTTTGATGGTTAGAAACAGTTGAAGGACATGCTATTTAGATTTGTGAGAAAGAATAAGCAGATCAAGAATGAAAGGTGTATTTAAATAGTGGAAGTTCTGTCATTTAGAAAAGGGATAAAATTAGTTTCTAAAGAGTGTGTGGAATTTATTTTTTTTAAGATTTTATTTATTTATTTGAGAGAGAGAACCCATGAGTTGGGGGGAAGAGCAGAAGGAGAAGGATAATCAGACTCCCCACTGAGCAGGGCTGATCCCAAGACCTTGAGATCATGACCTGAGCCAAAGTCAGATGCTTAACCGACTGAGCCACCCAGGTGTCCCAGAGTGTGTGGATATATAACTAAATATATTTCAGTTAAAATAAGAACAATTTACCCAACAGGTTTTTCACAGTAAGTAGTGATTTGCTTGTTGTGAAGGGTGTTCAAACAGACGAGAACTCTTGGGAGTTCTGTCGGAGGATTCATGCCTAAACAATCTTATACTTCTCAGAATTTGTGATAATCTGAGTCTGCTTTCTTATCAGTAGAGTAAAAATGGAATTGGAGATCATTGGTAATATCAGATTCTTATGATGCAAGAAATTCTTACGTTCTCAAGAACAACTCACACGGCCTATATCCAGATTGCTTGGTTTGGATGTACAGATGTCCCTTAACTGCCCCCGAGGTATTGCTCACCAGCAAAAACAGATCCTCCTTCCCAGTTTCATAGGCATCATTTTCTTCAAAGCAATCGGTTAGCAAGCAAGTCTGTTCCATCGCTAACCAGCCGGTTACAGCAATGATGAGGTGATGATGGAAATGACTTGGAGACGGAGGAATTTTCTAAGAAACCAGCAGCCCTTTGTTAGGAAGCTGGGCCAAAAGTTCAGTCAGGTATAACCTCAACTGCAAGGATGAACCAGGCAGAAGTTTGATAGTGGGGAAGCAGACCAAAAACAAATCCGCCAAAAACCAAAATGGTTAAAGGCAGGAATTGGTGTGAAGATGTAAAACTGAACAAGTCACTCAATATTTTAGCCAGGATGTCTCCGCTACCTTTACAATGGTTTGGCAGATTATAGTTATCATCTCATTATATACCATAATTTCAGAGGCAATAACACATATGAGTAGTGGGATATTCAATACATGAAAATTTATCTGGACAAAAGTCTCTCAACTCCATTTCACTTTCCCATTCTAACATGCTGCTTATGATCTCAGTGCTCTTTCCAGGAATGTCTAAATAAAAGACATCAGATATTCCTTTGCTCTGGGAGGAAGTGTTTTTTTGGAAGAAAATTGCTAAATGGGAAAGGTCAGTGCTAACTCAGAGGTGCCACATCCATTGTTAATTAAGTTTTCATTGTGGCACATTTACCCAGGGTCCAACAACCCCAAATACCCCAAAGTGCTGAATAATACTGCATGCATGCAAATGCCATCAAAGAATTGTGGGGCTTATGCCTGAGGGACATCACCCTACAAAATAATCTCTTTATAATCTTGCCCTAATACAATGATTGTCAACCCTGCAAGATCCAATGCCCCCTTCAGACATCATCTAAGCCTCCTGAAATGAAATTCATGGATAATATAACTTCCTTATACATGTAATTCCAAAAAATTAATGTAATTCACAAGTATAAAAGAGAACTACAAGAAAATTGACTTATAATAAAATAATATTTATTTTAATCTGTAAGATCTCTGAAACATAATGTTAGAAGACATAATGAAATTCTAAAGATTTGAACACATTTATAATGACTAAATTTGGATTTAAGAGAAGTAAAATTTATTCAGATACTGTTGATGTATTATATTTTAAATTACAGACTAAGCAAAAGTGTGTGTGTACAAATATTTTAAAATACAGACGAAATAATAGAAAAGGTGTATTTACATAAAGCCAAGAATGTGACATCTGTAAATAAAAACTGAAGCAAATGGGTTTGTTGCTGATTCAAATCCATAATCCATGTTCCTATTGCTAATATGATTTTTCTAAAATGGTAACTAATTCTTGGTCAAGTTCAGAACAAACCAGGACAATCTTTCCCCATGTACATGTCAGTTACACTCCTGAATAATTTTAGTGTATATCAAAATCATGCCCGCACAGATGTCCATCACTTGATGAATGGATAAAACAAAACGTGGCTCATCTATACAACAGAATATCATTGAACCATAAAAAGGAATGTAGTGCTGATATATGCTCCAACATGGGTGAACTTTGAAAACACTGTGCTAAATCAAAGAAACCAGACACCAAAGGTCACGTATCCTATGATTCTATTTATATGAAATGTCCGGAGTAGACAAGTCTCTAGAGACAGAAAGGAGGTTGGTTGGTTTCCATGGGCTGGAGGGAACGGGGAGGGGAGAGTGATGGCTAGTTGGTTGTTTGGGGCTGATGAAAATTGTCTGGAACTAGATAGTGCAATACACAACCTTTCTCTTTTCTTTCTTCCTTTTTTTTTTTTAGCATAGTGGACACACAATGTTACATTAGTTTCACGTATACAACATAGTGATTCAACATCTCTAAATATTATGCACCAATCACCACAAGTGTAACTGTCGTCTAGATACACAAGCTTTTGAATATACTAAAAACCATTGACTTGTACACTGCTTTAAAAGGGTGAATTTGGGGGCTCCTGAGTGACTCAGTCAGTTAAGCATCTTGCCTTTGGCTCAGGTCGTGATCCAGGGGTCCTGGGATCGAGCCCTACATTGGGCTCCCTGCTCAGTGGGGACCTGCTTCTCCCTCTCCCTCTGCCACTCCCCCTGCTTGTGCTTTCTCTCTCTCTCTCAAAATAAATAAATTTTTAAAAAATCTTTAAAAGGGTGAATTTTATGGAATGTTAATTATGCCTCAGGTTTCAAAAGCATGCAAAAATTTCTCTTTTTGTATCTGAGTTTACTTCCGTGCTCAGATCACTTAAAACAGAATTTTCACTTACACTAATGTTCACTGCGACATTAATAATTCTTTGAGACAATAATTCTGCCTTGAGCAGAAACATCTCAGGCATGTCAGGCTTCTAGCGTCTGTCCCTGCTCACCACATAGGAGTAGTAGCCCACAACCCCTATGGCAGTCAAGAAATCACTGCACAAATTTCCACATGGCCCGTGAGGGTAAGGTATGGCTCTTGCTGAGAATGACAGTTGTAAAAGCATGAAAAAATAATTATGACGTAATTATTTTACGCTTTGCCGGATTTCCATCTGACTGGTAGCACTTACCGCCACTTAGAGACCACTTCAATGCCTGTTCAAGCTGCATCTGTTGGTCCTTTCACCTACTTCTCCTTCCTATTCCACCCAACTTTTAAGATAGCAGGGCAGAATATACTCCTGTCCAGTGACCCGGGAAATGTGTGCAGGTTTCTGTTTGGATTTTTTTCCTAAATACAAATTATTCAGATGTGCAGTATTTCTCAGAATTTGCAGCGTCTCTTAAGATTCAGTAATGATATGTTTCTTAGAAGGAGTTTAACAACTGTATAGTTCTGTGGTGCTTTGAGGTAGAGGGTGAAAAGCAAAAACAAAACAAAACAAAAAAAGCTTCCAAGCTATTTAGGATTTTTTCATGTTTCTCAAAGATTTTTTATTCTTGCTTGTTTTTCTCCATTTAACACAGCAGTTAAAAGAGCCTCAAGGCATGGGAAGGGCTTCAACTGTGCAACTGAGTTGCTGACTGCTTGCAGGGGTGAAGCAGCATCATGGGCTGCTGGCATCACAAAAAGCAGCCAAGAATCTTTTCAGTTTTTCTATTCTTGAATTGGCCCCTTCCAAGTGCTAGAGGCTTAAAACCGGGATCTAAGTCGGTGATTCCTAAACCAAGTTTTGGTACACACAAGGACGTCTCTAATGATTTTGAGGAGAGTCAAAATTCTCAAAATACTTTATTTTTATTTATAGTCTTTTTCAAAATAAAATATGCCCCCAGGGTAACATAGAAAAGGTGGGCAATGCAACCAGACTTTCTCAAAAATAATACCCAGCCTGCTGGTCACTGGCCGATATCACTGGGAGCGTGCCTTCTGCAGACTCCCATGAACCATTGCCTCTTATGAGGTGGGATTTTTGATGAAATAATTATTCAGCTCACACATTGACTGTAGTCTCAAAGAGATGAGAAATGAAGGCATTTTATTCAAAAATGTCCTAAACGCCAAAGAGGATTTTGAAATGCCAGAGTAGGATTAGAGACATACCTTGTATTTTTTAGGCTCATTCCATTTGGCCTCCTAACATGAACTCGGCAAATTCTACCACTGGAAATAAAAACTTTTTGTCAAATGTTTTAATCTGAACATAAAATTAATTATCTCTTTGAATAAAGTGAAATCTAGCTTTATGTTCACATTTATTCAAGGTTGTATCTAAGAAGCATAATAGGTTTGGGTCAGATCCAACATATTTTTAGAAAAACTCAAGTCAGGCTAAAAGTCTATTGGAGATCGCCTTCCAATTAGAAAGGAAACAGTGGTCATTATGTTGGTTGTATAACTTCTGAGATATTTAACAGATTTCGGTGACATTTGAGACATGTGTAAGTGTAAGACATGGATTTTACAGAGGGGGCTTTGAAGTTCTATGGGTTTCAGCGTTGGCAACTCAAAACCTAATATAAGCATTTGATAGAAAAGTGAGTCTTTGAGGCCCTCCCCCTACTCTGTCTGCTCTGAGAACTGCCTGCTCTAAGGCCACAGTCCCTGAACATGCATGAGGATGTGGAGGTCCATTACTTGTTGCATGCTGGAGCAAGTTTTTTTTCTTTTTTAACTTTTTATTATAGAAAATTTCAAGCATAAGCAAAAATAGATAGAAAACTTGTTTACCCATAAGCTAGCTTGAACAAATACTAGTACATAGCCCATCTTTTTTTTTAGCCACATGCCCACCAACACCCCCCACCCCAGATTATTTTGAAGCAACTCATTATTATCTCACCCATAAATATATCAGACTGTAAAAGATAAGGCATCTTTTAAAAAACATAATCACAATATGATTATCAAAACTAATAAACAATTAACAATGAATCATTAATATCACCAAATGCCAAATCAGTGTTACCTGTGCTTTCCTGACTGTCTTATAATTTTTTAGAAAATTGCTTGAGTCAGGATCCAAATATGGATATGAGTTCCATAAATAACAACAGATTGATATCTTTCCTAAGTCTTGTAGTTTTCCCTTCTGTCTTGCTTTTTTTTTCCCGAAAGAAAATTTTAAACAGTGGATTGCCTCTGTCCTGTAGAATCTTCCCAAATCTTCTTCACTTTGTGGACTACATCTCCATAGTATTGTTTAAAATGACCATGTCCCTTGAATTTCCTATAAGTTAGAAATTACATCAAGAGGCTGGATCAGATTCACATTGTATTTTTTTATTCTTTCTTTGTTCAGGTAAGACTTCTTCAGCAAGGATGTCTACTTTCATCAGGAGGCACATAATGTCTGGTTGCCTCTTTTTGTGATGTCATTGATCATCAATGATTGATTACTAGCCACTGATGATCACTACTCATTCCTTAATTTCTTAGCAGTTACAAATAGTGATATTTTTAATTCTATTATTCCTTCTTTATTAACTAGAATACTTGTCTAAAAAGGAATTTTTCTTCATCACTATCTAGAGGTACAGATTTCATAAGAAGGCATGATAAATGGTTGATTCTCTTTGTTTGTCAGCTTTCAAATATTGAGATGTTTTGCCAGCATCCTCCAAAGTGACCAGTGCATTTTTTGGTATCATTTTGACTTTGTGGAAGTCAAATATTTGATGTGTTTTAATTCTTTGCATGTATTATCCTTACTGAAGCTCAAATTGCCCCCTCTTTGGCCATTTGAAACTTACCGATGTCTTTTTGGGGACTTGTAAAGGCAAACCAGAAAGGAGTTTCAGTAGGAATTCCAAGAGCTTCCGGAGCAGCAGATTAAGAGCTCCTTCCCTTTGTAGAGTGCTTTACAAAGCGCTACACTCTTTCTCTCATTTCTCTCATTTGGACTTGTCCACAGTCATAGTAATGTTGGGGGTGGGCTCTCAGACAGCACCTGGTGGTAACCATGTTGAATAGTAGAAGACACACAGCCCAGATAAATGAAATTCTGCTAAGGTCACCAGGGCTTCTTGATGGTAGAGCTATGATGATATATCAGATCTGATTTCAGGGCTCTTAACACATATCTTAATAAAGCTGACCATATTATCCTTGTTAGGATTGTTCCCATCACAGTCTTGAGAATAATCTTAGACACCTTCTAAGATACTTGAAGACATAAATGTTGATTAAACCGACAGTTACCTCTTCCCACAGAACATTTTCATGCTATGGGCCAACATGGTAGATGATAGCATGTTATATTTTCTCTTGATAAGAATCACAGTCCATGAGATACATCAGAAAGTCCACTTCCCAGGATGGAGGAAGATTGAGAAATTGTTGCCACATAAGCACTTTGTAGAGAACGAATCTTATTTTAACAAGTCTTTCTTGGTCAAGCAGGGGTAGGGAGAAGCTGGAGTTAAAAGAATAAACTTAAAAAAAAAAAAAGAATTTCAGGTTGTACTAGCTTTTCCTGGGAAAAGATGAAGTCCTGTGATAGGTATCTTGCTACTGTCAAGCACTGTGTTCTGCTTGTAAACTGGATCATTTTCCTGCTGACTGGAGACCTAGCATAAGCATAGTATCTTAAACATGTGTCAAGGAAATTAGCTGCAATTGTAGTGTTTAAAATGGTCTAATGGTCTAAGGGTACCCAACCAGTAGTGTTTTCCTCCATCACAGGTTGGGAGTAAATGGGAATTTGCTGAAAAGTCAGGCAATGATTTTGTTCTCCTAGATAATAAGATGAAATAAAATTTTCTTTTTTTTTTTTTTTAATTTTATTTATTTATTTGAGAGAGAGAATGAGATAGAGAGCATGAGAGGGGGGAGGGTCAGAGAGAGAAGCAGACTCCCTGCTGAGCAGGGAGCCCGACGTGGGACTCGATCCTGGGACTCCAGGACCATGACCTGAGCCGAAGGCAGTTGCTTAACCAACTGAGCCACCCAGGCGCCCGAGATAAAATTTTCTTAATGACTCTTTCAACAGTTGACTGAAAAACAAGTGAGTGTGACTTAAATTAATTTGAAAGCAAAGTTTTTCAGTGAAAGAACAACCACAGATGCTAGTAACATCTCTCCATGTTCGTTCTATGTTACTCAAATTGCTGTGTTCTAATAGAAAGGCAAGGCCCTCCAAGTTGCTTAGTGGGCTACGTGGAAGTAAGTAGATGCCACAATAATATGAAACCTCTGAATGAAAAGCTAAAAATGAAATCAGTCTGGTTTTAACAGATGTCTAGATATACAAGTTTCTTATACCAAGTAGCTAAATCACAGGTTAGCAAACTTTTTTTCTGTAGAGGGTCAAACAGTAATTGTTCTAGACTTTGTAGGCAACTACCGAACTCTGCCATCACCATTTGAAAGAAAACACAGACAATACATAAACAAATGGACAGGGCTGTATTCTGTTATAATTAATTTATGAAGTTATATACAGAAATAAGCAACAGGCTAGATTTGGTATATGACCCATAGGTTGCAGACCTCTGATATAGATGAGGTCAGAATATTTTGTTTTCATGTGAGAATTCAATACTTAGTGGCAGGTGTGAGAGTAAGGTGAGGTTATGGAATATTTTTCTAAAACAGTGGCTCCAGTAGGAGATCATAGCTCAAATGCCTACAGGGTGAAAACTCTCAGTTACATGAGAGACATACGAGTGTTATAAGACATTTGGAAGTGGTGAGATTATAGTTCAGCAGGAAGGGCCTGGCCCCCTCCCACCCCACCAATGTAAAGGGACCCCTGTACTAAGCCATACCTAACTGTTACCACATGGAAATGTCCAGTGTCTCTATCTTCTCTAATGATCTGGTGAAATCTCCCTATTTTTAAATGTTGGAAAATAATTGAAAAATTTCAGGACAATGCAGAGGAAAACCAAAACAAATCTCATGGCATCCAGAAAAGTATTCATCAAGTACATAGTAGGTTCTCAATAAATATATGTTAGAAGGGAAGAGGAATGGGAATGAGGGAAAGAGAGAGGGATGGAGGCAGAGAGGCTGAGAGGAAACAAAAACGAAGAAAGGTAAAAGTCAGAAAAAATGAATAAGAACCAAATGGCCAAAAACATTCCTTAAACTACCAGTTTTCAAACTCCAGGCAAAAGGCTGTGCCCATTCAATCATATTTGGAACCAACACTGCTCTGATGACATGGTATGTACTAGAAGACAGGAGATGTTGTATATTTATGTGGCCAAAATGATATGTGCCATTTTCAACCTAACAAAAATGAAACAAAGTGAAGACCAAGACCCTGGAGAAGGAAATGTTATATGCAAACAATGAATCATGGAACACTACATCAAAAACTAATGATGTACTGTATGGTGACTAACATAACATAATAAAAAATAAGTAAGTAAAATAAACAGTTGATTAACACACACACAAAAGAAGAAATCTTGATTTTCATTCAAGCCCCCCATCATGGAAGGCAGGAAATGCTCATCTCCAACTTCACTGCACGTAGCAGGGTTCCCTCCCTCACTGTGCATGACATCATCTGGGAGCTTTGTGAGAATGCTGGTGCACACTCTCAGAACCCAGAGATTCTGACTTAATGGGTCCAGTGTGACCCCGAGGCCTTGATGTTTTTTGTTTCTTAATGCTCTCCATGTTATTCTAAGGCACAGCCAGGCTGAGGAGCCACTAATCTTGACATTAAGGACATACGTGTTATTAGAATGATACTTAGATTTACAAAGAGTAAACAATGAAGAATTGCTTCAGATGGCCATTCAGTGATATGTCCAATAAGGGATACAGTGTTGCACTGAGTCATCCAGCAAGTTGAACAGTTAACACAATTACCCTCCCCAATCCTTGCAGAAGTACCACCTAATGGATATCTTAGATCAGGGGGTGGCAAACTTAGTTCAATGTCTGCTTTTGTATAGCCTGTGAACTAAAAATAGTTTTTACATATTTAAATGGCTGAAAAGAATTTTAAAGAATAATATTAATGAGGGGTGCCTGAGTGGCTCAGTCGTTAAGCGTCTGCCTTCGGCTCAGATCATGATCCCAGGGTCCTGGGATTGAGCCCCGCATCGGGCTCCCTGATCAGCGGGAAGCTGCTTCTCCCTCTCCCACTCCCCCTGCTTGTGTTCCCGCTCTTGCTGTGTCTCTCTCTGTCAAATAAATAAATAAAATCTTTAAAAAAAAAAAAGAATAATATTAATGACATATCAAAATGATAAATTCAAATTCCAGGGCCTATAAATAAAGTTTTATGGGAATCTACCCATGACTGTTCACTCATATATAGTCTGTGGTAACTTTTACGCTACAATGGCGTACAGAGTCCAAAATATTTACTATCTGACCCTTTACAGAAAACCTTTGCTGACCCATGTTTTGGAGGGTGTAGACCCTTTTATTTGCAAAGATTAACAAATATAACAAGCAATTTCAAAGTCTCAGTGAGTTAACACAACAAATACTTATTCCCTTTTCGTGTCACAGGTTCCTTCCATGGGGTACTGAGATTCTTAACCTTTTTGTGCCCTGGATCCTTTGGGCAGTCTGGCGAAGTCTGTCAACCCTTTTTCAGGATAATAGTTTTCAAATGCATAAAATACAACATATAGGATTTAAAGAAAATTATATTGAAATTCAGTAATCAAAATATTCTTCAATGTGATGTAGTAGCCTATGTGCTTTATTAAGGCATTAATAATAAAATCTAGCAGCTGGTTTAATAATTATCATAATTTTAAAACAGTGTTAAATGTAAAATATTTTGAAATATCTGCAACTATAATGTGACATGAAATATCTATGATTTCCCTAGGTGATAAAGTTATAGGAAGTACTTCAACCACTATAGTTATTTGCCTACATTCATAACAGAAGAAAATGCTAAATTTAAGTGAAAATAGAGATGTAATCTTTCTCTAACCAAGCAGAGTTTCGTGGAAATAGAGAACAGTGTTTTTCTCACCAAACTCGTGGACTCCTTGAATTTTATCCATAGGCCAGGGTTCATGGACTCAAGGCTGAAAATACCTGAGAGTCTTTGCATTTCTGGGCCCATGGGAAATTCCATTTGAGCCTCTGCTTCCCATCAGCAGAGACGGAAGAGAGCAAGCACAGAGGACCATTCTAGTATTGTTAAGGGACAACCCTGAAAGTGGTATAAAATAAAACAGCCCAGGTTCCATTAAGTAGAAATCCAGTTTATGGCCCCACCTACCTGCAAGGGACGCTGGGAAATGTAGTCCAGCCCCACCTACCTGCAAGGGACGCTGGGAAATGTAGTCCAGCCAGGCGTGCCTGGGAAGGAGAAGAGAACCATGTGGTGAACCCCCAGGTGGTCTTTACCAGCAGTCCTCTCCAGACTGCTACACAGGATATCTGTGGAAGCTGTGTTGCTCTGCTTTGGCTGCCATAAGAAAACCCCACAGACCAAGTGGCCTAAATAAAAGAAATGTGTTTTCTTACAGTTCTGGAGGCTGGAAGTCCAAGATCAAGCTACTACCAATTGGATTTCTGGCAAGAGTCCACCTCATAGCTAGTAGATGGCCACCTTCTCACGGTGTTCTCTTGCTGTAAAGAAAGAGAGTGAGCTTGCTGGTGTCTCTTCTTATAAGGATGCTAATCCCATGAGATCAGGGCCCAACTCTTACTCCTTATAGGCCCTGTCTGCAAATGCAGTCACACTGGGGGCTAGTCCTTTAACAGATGAATTGGGGGAGAACACGTTTCAGTCCATGGCAGAAGCCATGTGTCAAGTTCTTCTCTAAGACTTGGAGAGAGGAGGATGTTTTTTTCAGAGCCTTCCTGGTTGCTTGATCCTAATATGGTAAACAGCTCCCCATTTTTCCAGTATCGTGTTTTATCCCAAAGCAGCAGAGCATTACATTAATTGACTTGTCTTATTAATTCAATAAGCCGCTTCCAGGATGAAACGCTTAGCTATGCTTGTTTGTTTTGGGTCCTTTTTTGGTAGTTGGGAGAAAGCTTCAAGGCTTGAATCATTCCACTGTTTTTCACAGTCACTGAAAATTTTTACGCACTGGTGAAGATTTGCTGCATTCGGAATTACTACAAACCGCTAGTTTCTCATTATATTATAATTTAATTCGCACTTTTTAGGACGATAAGAAAATATTAGGTAGTTCACATATTGTAGTAGGGTATTTGCTCACAGACAGTTAATATTGTATTTTAGCATTTATTTAAAATGGCATTCAGTGCAGTAAATTTGACAGCATCAGTTATAGCTGAAGGAAACTCTTGTATGACAATGGTAACTCTAAGCCTAAAACAGTGAAATGTGGACCTCAGTCAAATATTTTTTTGAAAATAAAATTAGGAAATCAACTGAATAGTGAAAACTTCCTACAAACAAAGGGGGAAAATCTAGATATTTATTTATCAAATCCTCACATTGTACACTTTAAACTGACATAATGTTTATCTCAATAACACTGGGGGGAAATCTAGACATTTAAGAGATGGAATTCTTGCCTGATTAAAATCAATCTTGATAGTGACTTCTAAAGGACTCCCCATACTTACACTGTTGGTTTTCTTTTTCCCAAAATCCTTTGAGATGGAGGCTATGGTAAAGACCACCTAGGGGTTCACCACATGGTTCTCTTCTCCTTCCCGGGCATGCCTGGCTGGACTACATTTCCCAGGACAGTACAGATGGGTGCCTAATGTGTGTTTTTAATGAGATTTATGCTGATGATGATAAATGTGCTATTTTGTGAAACCACATGGGATAGGTACTAAAGCATGGTGAGATGTTTTAAACAATTGTTAGCAATTTAGACCCTAATCTCAAGGACAATTTGAAATTTACATTATTATTATAAAAATAGCATTTTAAAGAAAAGTAAAGACAGTTTCCTTTCTCCACAAGGACACAGACGTGCATGTTTCATTTTGCTTCTTTGCAAAGAGGCTGTTGAACAACAGGTTTTTGCAAAAATCCAAGAAGGTTTAAAGTGCTTTTTCTAAAAAACTGTTTGATATGTTGAGCCTGCAAAGCAGCTCATACCTAGACAAGTGGGTTTAATATGAATAAATATTCGTGGCCCAATGCCCACTTAAGCCTGGAATAAAATGCGAAGTAACCAAATATTATTTTAAGCTTTCCTCTGGTGTATTGTAGCAGAACCTGATACAAATCAAAGATGAATGCATTAGGTAAAAGGGTTTTTATTGCAAAGAATTGACTTTTTAACAGGTTTTCCTGTACTAATATTATGAAACCGATAATGATAGAAAACATAAAATTAGTAGCTTATGTGATCTTTGGTAGCACATGCTCTGTAAGCCTTAGGACTTCACAAGCAATGTCCTTGCTTCCACGCAAGACATAGCAAAAGGGCTGGAATCTATGCGCTCATTTGTTCATTTGAATATTTAGTTATTCATTCATTCTTGTGTTCTCTCTCTCGCTGTGTCTCTCTCTGTCAAATAAATAAAATCTTTAAAAAAAATAGAAATTGTTTAAATTACATTCATTTATTCAGCAAATAATCTTGAATACCTACTATGCACCAAGTTTTTTCCCATTCCTTTTTTTATCACACCTTATTTTTTGCCCATACATTTCAGGACTACATTTCCAGAAAAAAAAAAATTTTTTTTTTTTCAAACAATAGAGAGCATATAAAGGAAAAAAAAAAAAGAAACCTAAAATCTCACTTCACTCTTCCTAAGGCCACTTCCTTCACCATAACTAACCAAGCCCCAGATTAGGAGTCAACAGCCAGTGGGCCCACAGGCTAGATTTTATTTTTGTACATTCCATGAGCTAAGAATCTTTTTACATTTTGAAAGGGTTATTTAAAAGTAAAAACATGAATAATATGCAGCAGCAACTGTTATAGGGCCTGCAAAGCCTAAAATATTTCCAGTCTGGTCCTTTACAGAAAAAATATACTTCACTGCTGGCATAAACTGCAGACCTTTTTCTAGGTATGTATCTATGTGTGTGCATATATAAACACACAAATAGACATATAGAAATCCGTAGTTTTGCGTATTTCTATTTCTTCAATGCTCTGCAACTTGCTTTTTTTGCTTAATAGTATAGCTTGACGATTTTTCTGTGTCAATATATTTATCTTAACTTCTTTTTTTAAAACTCCTAATAGCATTTCATACACGTTGTATGTCCCCTGCCTCTATAACCATTGCCCCCACTTCAATCGGGAGCAACGCTTCTCTGAAAAATCTCCCCCACGTGTCCTCACTTTAGCCCTCAACCATGTGTCCCGGCTTCCATTTTAAATATCCGTCCATTTATTTCTTTATTCTACAAATCTTTTTTGACATATACCATGTGCTGGGTACTCGTCCGGCCCTTGAGGATTCAGTATAGTGAAATAAACAGACCAAACTTCCTGCCTCACAGAGCTTGCGTTCTCCTAGAAGGAACAGAACCAATTAGTAAGATATAATATGAAACAAGGAAGGACAATATGAAATGCTAGAGGGTAGGGCTTGAAATTGAGATCAAGTGGTTCTAGATGGCCTCAGTGAGAAGGTGACTCTTGAGAACAGACCCTTAGGAAATGAGGGTGCTAGCCTTAAGAATATGTGAAGGGAAGCATTCTGGACAGAAGAAGCAGCATGTGGAAAGACCCTGAGGTGGGCACAGGCCTGGTGAACTGAGGAAGATCAGTATGGCAGAAGCAAAGTCAATGAGGAAGACAGTAGTGGGAATGAGGTCAGAAAGGTAAGAAGGACCTATATTATGTGGGACCCATGGGCTGTCATGAGGACTTTAGCTTTTAATCTAAGTGAGATGGGAGCCATGGTAGGGTATTGAGCACAAGAGTGATGTGCCGAATTTGCTTTTAATAAAATAATTCTGGTTGCTGCTTTGAAAACAGATTATAGAGGTGGAAGTAAGACCAGTTCTAGGGGACTGTGATCACAATCTAGGTGAGATAGGATAGCAGCCCAGAATTGGGGGTGGAAGTGTGGGTGTGCTGTGGAGTGGATGTTCACGTCCTCCCAAATTCATATGTTGAAATCTTAGCCTCCAGTGTGATGGTATTTGGTGGTAGGGCCTTTGGGAGGTAATTAGGGTTAGATGAGATCATGAGGGTAAGGGGCTTATGATGGGATTAATGTCCTTGTAGAATGAGGAGATTCAGGATCTCTCGCTCTCTCTCTCTCTCTCTGCTCTCCACCATCTGAGATTCAAGGAAATAGCCATCTGCAAAGTAGGAAAAGGACCTTCCCTAAGCACCAGATTGTCTCACACCTTGATCTTGGACTTCACAGCTTCCAGGACTGTGAGAAATAAATGAGTATTGTTTAAGCCCCCTAGTCTATGACAATTTGTTATAGCAGCCTGAACTGATTAAGACAGGGTAGTAAGAAATGGATGTTATAGAAAGCCAGAGGAAAGGAAAACCAGCTTGGAGACTCCAGTACATTGATCAGTAGGTAACCCCCCTCATTCCAAAAATGATGACATTGCATTACAGGACAGATCTTCAGACCTCAGGGAAAGGCCAGGGTCAGCCTAGAAAGTAAATCTTAACATCTGAGAAACATCTTATGTGGACTAAACACCCTTAAGGTAGGGTTTATTAGTTATTTTAAGATCAAGGCCATGTTCTCGTTGTGTCACCCTAGAAGGTTAGTTGTCGACCCTGTTGTGAAACCAGTCAAACTGAGAGAAGGAAACAAGGTTTGTCTTTGCAATTATTCCAAGAGAGACTGTAATAACATGGGCAATTTCTTTAAAACAGAAATATAAAAAGAGTCTGACTGTAGGCCAAAGCACAAGGAAGTTCCCAGAAAGTAGGAGGATGAGTGCATAGCTAAGGAAACAATCAGCTGTGGTCCTGCTAGGCTCTTGGCCAGATTCCAGGGGTCAGTTTACAGCAGGCTGGGACAGCTCTGCTGGTCACTCAAGTTTCTTTTCTTGGGGGCTTGTTTATCTCAAGCTCTTGGTGGAGGCCACACACCAGTGTTCCTCTGCTTTTCCAACCAAAGCGGTGTTGCCTTTCTCTTTCTCCCTAAAAATCCCAATAAGTTGAGGTGAGTTCTTTCTCAGAAATGTAGTATCAGGGGCAAATTCCAAGTCAAGAATCTCAAGACCACTGTGTAGGAGGAATCTAAAATGCAGAAGGTTCTATGATTTTGTTAGGGCTTTATCCACCTTTTAAACAATAATGATCCTTGGATATGGAAATTGCGCTTAGTGTTTGCTGATGCATATAAGATCATTTCTCCTTTAATGTGAGGCTCAATGAGATTGGAAAATATTGGGACAATTATTTAATTTGTTTTGAAGGGAGAAGCCCATAATGTTTCAACCTTAGGAGAAAAGAAACCTAATAATAATTTTAAATATAGCAACACTACTAGTATCATATTGATTGAATTCTTTTGTTTACAAATGGCAGAAACATGGAGTGCCTGGGTGGCTCCGTGGGTTAAGTGTCTAACTTCGGCTCAGGTCATGATCTTGGGGTCCTGAGATCGAGTCCCGAATCATGCTCCGTGCTCAGTGCAGAGTCTGCTTGTCCCTCTCCCTCTGTCCCTCCCTCTGCTTGTGCTCTCTCTCTCTCTTTCAAATAAATTAAAAAAAAATCTTTTTAATAAATAAATAGATAAAAGAAATGGCAGAAATATGACCCAAACTAACAAAAAGAGAATATATTGGCTCATTGAGCTGTGAAGTCCGGGAGTGGAGTCAAGCTTAGAAGATATTGACACGCCAGGCATAGCGGGTTCCAGGGGCTCAGATGACGTCTGGCTGCCTTTCTTCCTCCATCTCTAGTTCCACTTCCAATAATGCATTGACCTCATTTTCATTCTCCTGTCATGCAACTGGATAGACGACAGCCAGGAGTCCCACGTATAGTCAGTCTTTCTGATGATTTATTATCTAAGCAAAGGGGATGCATCTTCTTCAGATTTCCAGCAGAGATGTCCAAGGAAGACTGTGATTGGCCTCCTTGAGTTGAGTATCCATCCTCACATCAGTCACTGCAGCAAGAAGAAGGGAGAACATTGGCCAAAACTGGATTACATGATCATCTGTAGGCTCAGGGAGCAGGGGCAGCCATATACAAAGTCAGAGAGACAGTGGGAGAAATGATCCCCCAAAGAAAGTGGAATAGAGAAGACAAAGATCTAAGTGTCCACTAAAACCACATTTTTTTTATTCTAACAGAAAGATACTTTCCGATTAACTATATTAAAATAACCACATTTGAATGTTTGAAAACAACAGATGCATATATTTTATGTGGAGACATACCTTTTTCCAAGCTAACAAATTTTAACTTTTTATTGAAGTGTAATATGTATACACATATATAGAAAAGTAAGCCTTTCATGAGTGTCCAGCTTAATGAATTATGTGGTAGTTCTCATAAGGTTGAGAAGTGTTTCCCATGTTCAAAAGCAGCTATCCAGCTTAGCCTAAGGAGTGAATTCTATGGTAGAAATGTGCTGGGGAAATATTAAAGAAGGTAGGGCAGAGAGGAGACAGGAGTGAGAACTGCCAACTGTTGAAGGCAAGTGGGCCCTATAACTTATTCAGCATGCTTTTCCACCATCTGCGTCTGACTTTGGGTCTAGCTCATGCACAACAGTAAAATCTTTATCACCAAGTATTTATTAGGATGAACTACTGGCTTAATAAGAGAGAAGAAAGACTTATTATGTCTTTTAATAAGAGACCACTGCCTGATTCTCTACAAGTAGAGGGAGATACGACCAAGGAGCTAAGTATCTGTCCTAGTGTGATACACAGGTCATCAGATGGCTTCATGTAGCACTGTTACTACACTAGGGATGTGAGAGTCCTTTCTAATTGTTAGACTAAGATTAACTTTTCCCCACAGTGTTGTAGATGTCTCACTTTTGCCCTTCTTTTTATTTTTTTTAAAAGATTTTATTTATTTATTAGAGAGAGAGAGCATGCACAAGCAGGGGGGAAGGGTAGAGGTAGGAAGAAGCAGACTCCCTGCTGAGCAGGGAGCCCGACATGCGGGGCTCCATCCCAGGACCCTGGGATTATGAGCTGAGCCAAAGGCAGCTGCTTAACAGACTGACCCACCCAAGCGCCCATTCTTTATCTACTTTTCACCACATCTCTGCCTCCAGGCTGACCCGTATGTATAACATTACAGGTTTCCGTATTTCCTGGCTGTCATTTTGGTTCAACCAACAGAGAACACAAGCAGGGAATTGGAAGGAGGGAGAAAACTGAGGTCAGGGATTAACCCCCAGATCCTTCCCTGCAGGGTTACATGGGATGTAATGGACCAAATGTCACCTGTTTGCTAACCCCAAACTAGATAAGCTACAACTTCCTATCTCTTAAAGTCCATAATTCCGTATTTTTTCTTTTCCTTTTTCTTTTTCCATTTCTCCTTTTTCAGCTTACCTTACTTATCTTGGTATAGGAACCACAAGTGTTTTTCTTTGCCTTTGAAGCTGCTCTTCCATTTCTTTTGGCCTTAAGTTTGCAATCAGATTCCGTACTGTCCTTTCTTGATCTTGCTATTTGGGGGCTTGGGAGCTCTCAGTGTTTAAGGGTATATGACTGAGGTTGGGCAAGTTCTCCCTTATAATCCCTAATAAAGGACATCTCATACAAGTCCCATAACCTGAGCTCCTTCCATCAATCTCCTTCTCACCCATTCCACATAAGGGAAGACACCAAGTTGCTATCAGAGCATCTTTCTGCACCCAGAAAGGCAGGTACTGTCTCTAATGCACTCTCAGAAAGCAAAAGCTAATTATGTTTATTTCCTCTACCAAGACAAACAGCAGTGTCTGTCACCAGCAACAGTTATGATAGGGTTCATTTCTGCCCAGTGAATTTAATTGGCTATATTTCTAGGGCGCCAGCATCAGCAGTGCTTCATTAGTTCACCAATGGCTGTTATTTCATCTGCTGAATACAGAGAAGAGCATAAAACCACAGCCAGAAAGATGTGCAGTGGTTAAACAGTCCCTAGCACATAGGAGTGCTAGATTGAAGAATAAGCTCATAATAAACTATTATACTGGAAACTGGCTCTTGTATGGATTGCAAAAAATGGAGACTGGATAGATAGAGTGAGGGTCCTTCATGGAGCCCTAATTTGGCTTTTAAGGACCCAAGGATTTCATCAAAAGATAGTTTCACTTACGAGATGGCCCCAGAGAGATAGAAGTGAAAAACTATGCAGCAGGTAAAACAATAAGCTTTGGCAGCTGAGTAGCTTGGACTTGAATCCTCTTTGTCCACCTTACTTCTTGGGCAACCCTTGGGCAAGTCACTTAACTTCCTAAGTATACATGGTTCCTTCAGTATATTGAGGTTAATGATGTACTAAGTTATAGGGTTGTTGGGATCATTAAATTAGATAACCTTTGGAAAGTAATTAGCATAGTACCTGGCGTAACATAAGTACTCAAGAAATACTTGCATTTTGATGATGATGATGATGATGACAGTAATCATCATCATTATTTGTAAGACTGCAGGGCACTTTACGTTATTTCCCACAAACAAATCTTTCCTATTTCTATATTTTTTTTTTTTACCAGCAAAAGAGCTACCTCTCTGAATACCCAAGCTCATCATGACGCTCCCTCTCTTAAAGATCACTCCTAGTTAACCAGATAAAGCTGAAACTCTTTAAGATACCATACAAGGCAATCACAATCTGTTTCTCTCCTACCCCTTCTGCCTCATATCTGACTTCTTCCCAGCCCGCATGTTTTACTGCAGCCAGAGTAGAGTTTTCACTGTACCCCAACTGCTCATGATGTGATGTCTTGCATATTCTCTTCCCTTTGCCTGGAATGTTTCTGTGGAGGTCTCAAGGCTTTAATCCAGGATCACCTTAGAAGCTCGTATTTGTTCAGTGCATGTTGCATGCCCAGCACTGTGATGATCAACACCCTATGATGTTAGGCATAGGGTGTTGATCATCTTATTAGGCATAAGAAGGAATATGGGGAACAAAGTGGAGCTCAACAAAGTGACACCATTCCAAGGATGGATGTCCACCAGCAAAGTGACACCCATCCAAGGACACATGTATCAGAAATGGCAGAGGGAGAATTCTAGTCAGGACATTCTGACTCCAGAGTAGCTTTATTAGTCTTCTACTGCTGCTATAACAGACCAACACAAATGTATTATCGTATAGTTCTAGAGGTTAGAAATTTAAAATGAATTTTACTGGGTTAAAAATAAGTTGTCAGTAGGCTATATTCCTCTGGAAGCTCTAGGAGAGAATCTGCTTCCTTGACATTTCCAGCTTCTAGAGGCTGCCTGCATTCCTTGGTTCATGGCCCTTCCTCTGTCTTCCAAGCCAACAGTGTTGCACCTTGAAATTGCTCTCTGTCTCTCTGTCTTCCTGTCTCTGTATATCTGTGTGTCTCTCTCTCCCCTCTCTCCTTTCCTCCCTCCTTCTTTCTCTCTCTGTCTCTCTTTTCCCCTCTCATTGAGGGGACTCTGCTTCCCCATTCACCTCTCCTCTAACTTTTACCTTTTTGCCTTTCTCTTAAAAGGACTCTTTTGTTACTACATTGGGGCCACCAGGATAATCTATCTCAGTTTTAATTTATCATATCCTCAAAGTCCCCCCTTCCCACACCCCCGCCATGTAAGGAAACATATTCACCGGTTCTGGTGCTTAGAAATGGATATCTTTGTGAAGCCTATCACAGTAGTGCTCTTAATTTCTATATTATTTTGTCAACTCTTTCTGGAAAGTTGCTGTCTTTAACTTTTCCATGAACATTTCCATGGGCCAGATGCTACTCCTTTCTTGGGTTCCCACAGCCTTCTATTCATACTTCTCATTTTGCACTTATCATATTACATTGAAATTAGCTCTTTACCTTTCTCGCTCCCCCAGTTGAATGACAGCTGCTCAAGGTCAAGGTTTATGTCCCCAGAACGTGGCCCAGAATCATGTATATAGCAGGCATTACTGAAAGTTGGGTGGATGGCTGAAGGTGAAATGTTTGAAAATCATCGATATCCTTATTCAAAGATGATGTCATCCATGGTCATTTTAAACAAATACATTAATATGGCTAAAAGTATGTGTCCAATGTTTATATATACCAAAAATGAACACTATTCTGCGAGAGTTGAGGATGGCTTTGGTTCATAGAACCTCTTCCTATTGACGCTTGATTTCTTCAGTCATGCAGCACTCGAATGCTACCTACCTACTAAATGCCAGGCCCCAGGGACATGAAAGTAACTTACATTCTTTTTTTTTTTTTTTAAAGATTTTATTTATTTATTTGACAGAGAGAGACAGCGAGAGAGGGAACACAAGTAGGGGGAGTGGGAGAGGGAGAAGCAGGCTTCCCGCTGAGCAGGGAGCCTGATGTGGGGCTCGATCCCAGGACCCTGGGACCATGACCTGAGCCGAAGGCAGCCGCTTAACCGACTGAGCCACCCAGGGGCCCCAACTTACATTCTTGCCATTAAGGAACTAACAGTTTTAAGGGCAGACATATATGAACCTAACAATGGATCAGTGCTGATAGGTGTTCTTTTCACATATGAACAGGTCATTTGCCAAGTCTTACTGGAATCCATAAAGACACCTTGCAAAGTCATGTTTCTATAAAAAAAATAGAAATATGGGTTGTTAACATCACGGGGGAGGTAGTATCATTTAAGAGTTAAGGACACTTGTTAGAAAGCCAGAGACTTGGGATTAAGCCCTATCTCTGCCACATAGTGGTCATGTGATTTTGTTTAAATGATCTAATTTAATTTTCTCAAATTTCTCCCCACTTATCCAAAGCAAATGAAATCAGTATCTAAATGAGATATGAACATGCACTCCCATGAGGATTATTCACAATAGCTAAGATATGGAAACAACATTCAATAAATGTTCATCATCAGATGAATGGATAAAATAAGTGTGAGATATAGAAACATACACACACACTGGAACATTATTCAGCCTTGCAAAAGGAGGAAATTCTGATATTGTAACAACATGGATGCACCTGGAAAACATCATGCCAAGGGAAATAAGCCAGAGACAGAAAGACAAATACTATATGATCTCACTTATATGTGAAATCTAAAATAGTCAAACTCATAGAAACAGAGTAGAATGGTGTTTCCCAGGGACTGGGAGAGGAAATGAGGACACATTCGTTAAGAGTACGAGGTTTCATTTATACAGAATGAATCAATTCTGGAGATCTAATACACAGCATTGTGACTATAGCTAATAATAGTGTATTGTATACTTGCAATTTACTAAAAGAGTGGATTTTATGTGCTCTCACTGGAAGGAAAGGGAGGGAGGGAGGAAGGAAGGAAGGAAGGAAGGAAGAGTAGGAGAAGGAGTGCGAGGGAGGGAGGAAAAAAAAAGAAAATACCAAGAGATAGGTGTGTTAATTAGCTAGATTGTGGTGATTTTTTTTGTCTGTATTGTATCTGTCTATGAATAATCTATTTTAGCTATTTATTAAGCTACAAATATATTTTTCTAAGTCTGGTTGACATTTACATATTTTATTAAATGCAATAAATTCCAGAGAAAATTGAATTTTAAAAAAGTCATCTCCCCCTAAAAATGGGAATTGTGAGACATCTATTTCATAGGGATTTTTGAGAATTAGATGAGGTTTATGAATTGCTTTGCTTAAGGTCTAGCATATTCTTCGCAGACAAGAAATGCTAACTTTAATTATCATTTAGGATAATCCTTTGTCTTTTTTTGGATGTCAAAAACAACCTATTATTCAGTGTAGCAAAATAAAATTTCCAAGTATTAACTGAAGTACTACTTACTACCTCCCAGTCTAGCAGCTGACCATTTGTTGTAGCAACCAAATGGATGAACTCCAATTGCAGAGGACAATTCACTGCTGAGAACAGAGGTGACATCCTTAGCCTCCAAATGGAAGAGTGAGCAGGAAAAGATGTTTTCCCCCTGTCCCCAGATTCTAAGCTATAGTTGGAGTAAAGAATTTGGATGAGAAGAGAGAAGACACATTGCAGGAGCCATTTACTCGGTCTCATTTTCCTGGAACCAATCCTGGTGATGGAGAAAACAAACCACCTCAAAACTGATTTTAATTTGAGGATCTAGGACTAGGGAGGATTGGCACCCTGACAATTCATTCTCAAACTCTAGTCATTAGTAGTCTCAAAGAGTTGAAAATAAGGTGTTAAGGAAAAGATTAATTCTTTATTTCCTGTGGACCCTGAAAAGATGAGGGACAACAATCAGACCTATAGGAGAGACCTGAAGGACCCAGGTTAGTCCCAAAAATCTGAATGAAATTGTGGGCAAGAACGTGAAGGATGGAGAATGACCTGAAGGCCTCAGGATCAGAGCTAAAGCAAAACTTTGATCAGGTCAAGGGACAGGGTAGCTCGGAGCCAGTGACACTAAGCCATGAAGGGTAAAGTGCCACATTATACAAGATAGCACACTCAAGACTCAGGCAAGACAAGTTGTGCAGATATTAAAAAATGCGCCCCCCACTCCAAAAAAAATTCCAGATATGAAGATATAATAAGACCAAAATCTATACTTTTCTCCCCAGTGGCATCTTGCAAAAATTGTCTTAACCCTGGAGCATTTAAAATCAGGAGTGAATTAGGTGGAAGAAGAGAACCTCACGATGTTTCTGAGATCTTCTGAATGAGCCTGACTTTTAACCTAGAAGTAACAAGTAAAAATCTCTGGACTGGACTGAGACAATCCTAGAAAGGGCTAGGTTAATTTTTCTCTCTGGGGGATTCTTGAGTCATAAAATCAAAAGTTTTCATAGGAATAAACTTAATTTTTACACACCTGAGATTGTTACCTTAGGTTCATAACCCACCAACATTTGCCTTAGAGTAACTCATTCTCTCGGGCTGAATATGGGGAATGTCACTGAATTAATCATACTCATGACAACTGTGTTTAGAAGAGCTCAGGTTGCATTTTATATGAAGTGTATTCCATTAGCAGTACCATGGGCACAGAGCTACTGACAAGATTCGCTGGAGGGTTGTGTGATTTAATACAAAGTTCTTGCTTAGGGAAATATGACAAGTTGAATCTGCAAGTTAATTGCCATTTGTTCGGGTGTTCCTCCTCACATGGAGGTCTCTGTGAGAGAACAGAAAAGGAGACAGAAGGGTTGAGAATAAGATTTCTTCACATGCTGCCTTGGCACTTAAGAGACAACATCTTGAAGCCCAAGTGGTTGCTGTGTTACTCAGGGGTCGGCAAATTCTTTTCTGCAAAGGTCATGTCTTCATTAGTTTGGGCTGCTAGAACAAAATACCATAGACTGGTGGCTCGTAAACAACAGAGATTTATTTGTCACAGTCTTGAAGGCAGGAAATCTGAGAGCAGGGTGCCAGGCTGGTAGAAGGAGGACTCTGTTCAAGGTGGCAGATGTCTTCTTTTATCTAGTCTGGCAGAAGGGGCTGTGGAGCACTCTGGGACATCTTTTATAAGGGAGTTAAGTTGTCAACATGTGAGTTTTGAGAAAACACAAACGTTCAGACCATAGCAAGCCAGATAGTAAATGTTGTAGGCTTTGTGAGCGTTAAGATCTCTGTTGCAACTACTCAACACCACTGTTACAGCAGGAAAACAGCCAAAGGCAATACATAAGTAAAGGAGTGTAGCTAGGTTCCAATAAAACTTTATCTGTATACAACAGTGAGCAGCTGGAGTTAGCCCAACCTCTAATCTAGTTTATCTGCATCAAAGAAAGTTGATCTGGCCACGAGATATGATGTCTGGGGCCTAAAACCTGAACATACTAATGGACTTGCCTGTTGTATATAGCAGACAGCGGTAATAGTGGTCATTGTTGATTTTATTTTCTGGGTTACTTAGGATTTACTCCCCTTGGTGTCATTTGGGAACCACCCTAACCCCACTCTCAGTCCACATGCATTTGCTTTGGCTGCTTTGGCTCCTGGCTGCAGGAGTGGAGAATATGATTCAAATCTAACCAATGAGTACACCATTCCCCCAAGCCACAGTGACTGATACAGGGATGGAGTGTGAATCAGGATAAGGTTTGTGATATGTTCAATCAGAAGGAACCCCCCGAAGAAGATCTAGAGATAAAGATTTGAGTGTAAATGGTTTATTTGAGAAGTGATCTCAAGAAATATTGGTTGATGTATCAAGCAAGATACAATGGAGGGGAATTGGAGCTTCATCTTGGGGGGGGCACAGAGTCAGTGTTGAACAAATTAGTCCATCAGAGGAGTACATATCAATCCCTATCAGTCACTAGTAGAGGACTATTCCTTGACATGTTCAACCCTGTTACCTCTGTCCTGCCCTGAGCACCAGCAGAGTAGATGTTCAGTCACAAAAGAATGACGTCAAGCAAAGAGGTACAGATGCTAGAATTTGGAAGTCTGATTCTGCTGGTCTGAAATAAGACCTAAGGAGGATCTGGGTAAGGCACCTATAGCTTTTGCTACCGCAGAATTGGGTTAGTCTCCATATTAGGATTCCGGAGAAAGTGGGAGCTTATTTGACTCAGTTTGAGCTCTTGAATCATACTGTGCGTGAAATCATCCCACGGACATTTTAGTTATGTGAGCCAATGAATTTCCTTTTTGCTTAAACCAGTTTGAGTCAAGTTTCTTACCATATGAATCAATAAGGACTAAATAAAGTACATGAGAAGTTGGAATTTCTTTTCTTTTTTCTTTCTTCCTTTTTTTTTTTTAAAGATTTTATTTATTTATCTGACAGAGAGATAGACAGAAGAGCACAAGCAGAGGGAGTCGCAGAGGGAGAGGGAGAAGCAGGCTTTGCACTGAGCAGGGAACCTGATGCGGGACTCGATCCCAGGACCCTGAGATCATGACCTGAGCTGAAGGCAGACGCTTAACCATCTGAGCCACCCAGGCGCCCCTGGAATTTATTTTCTACTGATACTGATTCATCACAAACTCTGAAAAATATTTCAAGGTATAGAGAATTCTAAAAAGACGGTAGGTATAGATATATGGATATAAATCCTATATATCATCTCTATTGTAGATACAGATCACATATATCATTTGATAGTATCTATATCTGTGTCTATACTCTATACAGGGGGGTGGTACTGCATTCAGGAAAGAGATACATAAATACATTGGTTTTTAAATGGTACCCAAAAGGTTAAATAAGAATATCATGAAGGCTCTCAGAGAAAAGTCACCAGATCTTCACAACCCTCCCATCCACCCACAGCATGTAAGCCCAGGAATATCTGCTTCCATGAAGGGAAGTGAGTGTGCAAAATTGCCCAGCAGACTCTCAGGAGTTATACCGTAAGAGACGAATATCTATTTCTCATAATAACTTACTTTTGTCGACAATCTCTGGGCTGGAGGTTTATCTCTTTTTCATTCTTTCCACTCATATTTGCTAAATGGAATTAAAGGATTAAAAGTGAGATGGCCTGGACAAATAGAAGAGGATCAGAAGATAATAAGACCAGGAAAACCAAATGTAGTCATTTCCGGGAAAGTCAGAGAGTCAAGGGAGTAAGCAAAGGACAGCACATGCTTATAAGTGCAAGAGAGGATCAGGAAAAAAGATTAAAAGAAATTATTTGTAATGCCTAAAGCATACACTCTGCGTTTGTGTGTGTGTTCTCGAAGGAAATGGAATCTATTTCTATTATATTTTTGTTCAGATTGCTATTTCATTCAATATGATTTGGGGCTGATCCACACTTACACAAGCTAAATAAGTGTGTGAAACCCTATTGAATCTGTGACCCATGTGATCAGTCTATGGTATCTTATTCAGGAGGCACAGTTCAACAGTCCAGAAATAAATTAAGATGTATTCCATTTGTTTATTTACCATTTCTGTGGGGTATGTTCTATGCCAGCCATATTCATGCCACTAGTGATTTAATAGTGAACAAACTAAACAAAAAGTGTCCTCTCATTGATTTTACAATGAGTGGAAAAAGACAGATGATAACCCAAATAACATGTGTAACCTGTTAGATGATGACAAGTGATATGCAGAAAACACAACAAAAGAGGATTGGGAACACTGGGAGGGGAGGGCCACTTTGAGATGATGACTCTTGTCCAAAAGTGTGAAGGAGGTGAAGAGAGAGGCAACTGTCTGAAGGAAGAGCATTCCAGGCAGAGAGAACAGCAAGGGCAAAGGTGGGAGAGCACTGAGCCTTTCTTAGAACTATAAGGAAGCCAGTATGAGACTAGAGCAAAGGTCAGCCAACTTTTTCTGTGAAGGACAAGATAGTAAAAGATTTCAATTTTGAGAGCCATACAGCATCCACAACAAGCCCTCAGCTCTGTCATTGTGGTATGAAAGCTGCCACAGAAAATAGGCCATAATTTGCTGGCCCCGGGTCTAAAAGAATGAGCAAGTGTAGTGATATCTGAATGTGTATGACCTTATACATCATTGCAACAACTTTGGATATTACTTTGTATACTAGTCAGGGTGCCCCAGAGAAACAGAACCAGTAAGTTGTGTGTGTGTGTACATGCATGTGGGGAGGGGGTGCAGAGAGAGAGAGAGAGATTATAAGGAATTGGCTCGTAAGATTCTAGAGGCTGACAAGTACTGAGATGCACAGTTCCCAAGCTGGAGACCCAGAAGAGCTGATGGTATAGTTCCACTCTGAAGACCAGCAGGCTCAAAACCCAAGAAAAGCCAATATCTTAGTTTGAATCTGGAGGCAGGAAAAAACCCGATGCCTCACCCAATTTGAAGGCAGTCAGGCAGGAGGTATTCCCTCCTATCCAGCGGAGGGTCAGCCCTTTTGGTCTATTCAGGCCTTCAACTGATTAAATGATGCTCACCCCTACTGGGAAAGGAAATCTGCTTTACCCAGTCTACCAATTTAAACGTTAAACCCGTCCACAAATACCCTCCCAGAAATACCCAGAATTATGTTTGACCAGATATCTCAGTACCCTGTGGCCCAGTCAAGTTGACACATAGAATTAACCATCACCATCACATTTTATATGGGCAAGAGAGACACTAAAGGATTTGGGGCAGTCACATGGCATGACCTGATTACACGTTAGCTGTATGACGCTAGCTGGTGTGTTGGGCAGATGTAGGGTGACCAATTATGAGGCTATTTCAATATTCTAGGCCAGAGATAATAGTGGTTTAAACAAGGTGGTAGCAATGTAGGTGGGGAGAAATAATCAGATTGGCTTTTGTCAGTGGCACTGACTGAATTTTCTGATCATGTGGTATTAGTGTGGGAGAAAGACTACAGTAGGGTGGACTCTAAGACTTTGTCCTGAGCAATTTAGAGGATCACATGGTCCCCGACTGAGATAGGAAAGATGATAAGAAAACCTGGTTTAGGGAAAAGATTAGGAACTCAGTTCTGAACAGGTGATGTTTAAACCCTTATTAGATATCCAAGTGCCAAAGTAAATGCAATGGTCTGAACATGTGTCCCCCCACTCCTGCCCCTGCCAAACTCCTATGTTGAAATTCTAACCCCAAATTTGATGGTATTAGGAGGGAGGGTTTCTGAGAGGTGCTTAGGTCATGAGGGTGAAGCCCTCATGAATGGGATTAGTGCTTTTATAGAAGAGACCCACACAGACGCCTCACTCCTTCCACCATGTGAGGATTCAGCAAGAATATACCAGCTATGAATCAGGAAGAGGGATCTCAGGAGAAAGCAACCATGTTGGCACCTTGATCTTCAACTTCTAGCCTCCAGAACTGTAAGAACTGATGCTTTTATAAGCACCCGGTCTGTAGTATCTTGTTAGAGCAGTCCCAATGGACAACGACAGAGCAGGAAGCTATATGTACATGTTTGAAGTTCAAAGGGAAAAGTCCATCAGGTAAGGAATTCATGAGATAATTCAAGAGGTTCAATTCAAAAGTTTCACCATTTACTATATCTCCTTTCCTCTTTTCTCTACATGCTTGAAACTCTTTGGAACTCTCATTTGCCCACTGCCCCCCCCTCCCCACCCCGCCCTGCACATGCCCATGCCCAGCCTTCTCTGTTCTCCTTGGCTTCATTGTGGAGATTTCCTGAATCTCTCACCAACTCTCACTCCACCAATGCCCCTCAGAGGGGTCTGCTTCCTCTGCCCTTTACCAGATCTGCATCCCCAGGTCTCCCAGCTGGGGAAAGGCAAGGGATGGATTACAAAGTAGGGGGATAAAGAGCGAATTTGGGTTGGAAATGATCCGTTCTTTTCGGGGTCTACGAAAATAGGATCTATGGACATCCTATGATAAATAATAGCAATAACAACTATGTATGTGTGTATATCAGCCGTAAATGGCTACTGTTCATTATCTCAATGCTAATTTAATAGAATCACAGAATTTTGGAATTTTATCAGCTCTGGAGGTTCAAACATCATTTTGTCCCACCCTGTCTTTTATAAATGAAGAAACCGAGATCAATAGCGGTGAACTAATTTGTCCGAGCTTCACTTTTTCTCAGAAAGCTATTCCTCTATTACTCACCATATCAGTATAATGTGTATATGGAGGTATGTCTAATTAGCGTAATTTATAGAACATCTGCAACATGTAGCTTTATGAAAAAAACATCATGAAAAGTGCTTTATATTCACCATTTCATTGAATCTTCACAACTCTATGAAGTAGTTAAATGAGCCCAGTTTTACAAATGAGTATCCAGTAAGGCTCAAAGAGGTTCAATGACTAGCTCTTCACCCAGCTGGGTAGTGAGGGAGCCAGGGCTAGAAACTTAGGTCTGAGTCCAGTGTCTTTACCTGCACAAAGCTGCCTTTCAATCATGAATCATTGTATGTGTTGGGGTGAGGGTGAGGGGTAAGAATGTTCCACGATAAATGGTGATTTGTTCTCTCTCAATATGTTTCAATCTGCTAAGGACACATTTGGGTGTCCCAGAGATTGACCTGGCACGCTTCATAAGCTCTGACTTTCTCTCGATGACCCGGCTTTGCCTTCATTCATAGTGTTGTTCTTTTACCGGTTTGTCTGCAAGAATTTGTACATCCTATAAGCGGGAATGGTGGTAAGAGGAAGATAAACAAAATAACTGTCTTGTTCTAAAGAAAGAGAGGAAGTGTGTGCATAAGAGAGAACATGCAAGCCCTGTTAGCCCAGGATTACAATCTGAAAATCAATTACAGACATGAATTTGACACAAACAAGTGTTAGGAACTGGTGACAACCAAGCATAAGGCAGTAATTGTTGCCCACACTAAACTAGCTACTTAAATCAAGAGATAACTACTAAAATCAAGCTACAGGTCTGCTCCTCTTACTATGTACTGTGTTATATTTTCCAACCATATAATTTCCCCCAGGGTGAATTCTAAAATATCCTCCTATAGAAGAGGCTAGGAAAGAAGTCTTTGTTCTTCTTACTAAGGAGAATTTGCTAGAAGGGAAGAGGGAAAGTTAACAGAGCTTTCTCCAGGGACACAAACTTTTATTTTTAATTTAGCAGATGCTAAATTCATGTTTTCATTTATTGCTCCTTCTGTTTTATGTGTTCTACTTTAAAAATCCTTCCTTTTGTCAAACGTATCTCATTCTTCAAGGCAAGCATAAAGGCAAGGAAAAATTGGGCAAATACAAAAAAAAATCTTTGAATCAGCCTGATGGTTTCATTTCAGTTGGAAAAGTGTATGGCATCCACAGATTGTATCCCCACCTTTCCTACATTTTCCCTCAGAAGGTTTGGATAAAGAGAAGACAATAATTGTCAAGATAATATATTTTTACTTCTAGAAATAGACCAGAGTTCCTCAGCCTTGACACTGCTGCCATTTTCAACCAGATAATTCTTTGCTGTGGAGGTTGTCCTTTGTATTGCAAGGTGTTTAGCAGCATCCCTGGCCTCTACTTACTAGATCCCAGTAGAACCCTCCCCCTAAATGTTTCTAGAGAAATGACCGATTCTGCAGCTGAGGAAAGAATAGATGAGTCTAGTGTGTCTCGTAGTATCAGAAAAAAAGGGAAGTTATAACAACATACACATACAAAGTCAGTGACGGGGTTATGTCAGATGGACACGATAACCAAACAAAGGGCCCTCAACGGCCAAAGCTGGAACAATTTGAGCAACAAAATAAAGTGACGCTGGGTTATTACCTAAAGTATAAAATATATATTCATGAGTTTGTGTTGATACAAATAAATTATTGAACAATTAAATAAATGGACATAATAAAGTCTCCTCTACAGAAGAATTTGAAGTGATTTATGTAGATACTCAGCCTCCAAGTAGGTGGTGTGTAGCTGCATGTAATGACTTCCTTCTGAAGATTACAGTATGGAAAGGGTGATTTAAAAAGTAACTTTACAGGGAAGAAATCTGACAGATACTACTCAGCCAGGTGATCAAGGTGATCATCCACAGTGATAAGTCATGTTGACACTATGTACCTTGATATGATGTGATGAAAATCACCCTTTACTTCTGTGTTCTTCCTTCCAAATCCTATAACCCTGCTCCAATCATGAGACAAACATAGACTAATCCAAACAGAGGGATGTTCCACAAAATATCTAACCAGCCCTCCTCAAAATTGTCAAGGTCATCCAAAACAAGGAAAGTCCAAGAAATTGTCACAGCCCAGAGGAGCCCAAGGAATCAGATGACTAAACATGGTCTGGTATCCTGGATGAACGCTGGAACAGGAAAGGGACATCGGGTAAAAGCACATGAAATCTGAATAAGGTATAGGCTTTATTTAATAGTGATGTATTGATATTGGTTAGTAATTGTTACAATGTACCATATAAATGATTAGCATGAGAGATGTTTTTAATAGGAGAAACTGGATGTAAGGTATGTGGAAACTCCCTTACTACCTTCAAATCTTTTCTGTAAACCTAAAACTATTGTAAAATAAAAAGCTAATCTGAAACAGTGTCTCCTGATCTTGGCAAATGTCCCCTTGGAAGCAAAATCACCTTCAACTGAGAGCCATTGCTGTAGAGTATCTGGGTTCAAGTCCCACCTCCACCACTTTCTAGCTGTGTGGCCTGGGGAAAATTCCTTAGCATCTCTGAGTGTATAGAAAATAGGGATAATCATAATACACACCCCAGAAGACTGATATGAGGATCAAGTGCGGTAATGTAACACACAGACTGACACTTAATAAGCACTTGATAAATGTTGGCAATCATAACACTAAGGACGATCATTATTATCAATTCACCTCGTTTGAATGATGCACGACTAACATGTTCCTATTTGTTTCTAGCCCATCAGCCTCCAGAAAAAAAAAAAAATTTTTTTTGAGGGCAATTTGGGTTTAGACAAATCTCCTTTCTTGCCTTGAGGAACAGAATGTGCCTTTTGGAAAATGATGGACTTCCCTGGACCTACAGGCTTTCTCAGGAAAAGCCCAAATGATGATGGACAGCAGCATTTCCTGCCCTAATATCGAAGCAGCCCACGCAGCCTGCCTGAGATGTACTTTGGTTAGACTCATTTATTGAATCCCAGGGTGAGAAACGCAGCACGATGGCAGGAAGATGAAGCCATCTGTCTGGCTGGAGACCAAGGGTAGGGGAAGTGAGAAGAGAAGGCACCACTGCATAAGGAGCCAGCCCCTGATGCTGGATCTGTTTAGGTGAATCATCCCTGGGGAATGTTTCCAAACTACCCTTTGACTGCTCATCTAAGCCTTACTTTACATGTCCTGGCCTTAAAACCAGTTAGATGTCATGACTTCTGCTGTTAGGGAGCTTAAAGCTAAAGAAAAAGGAGAAATACATACAATTACATTTTCCATAGGACACAGATGGAAGGAGGCTGAAGGCTACCCTTCCGACCTCTTGTTGTAACTGGGGCTAAAATGGAAAGTTCAGCATCAGGCAGCCATGCAGATTTACATTTACATGTTGATGTAGAAAAGTACAATCCTTGAAGTCAGATTAACTTATATTCAAATTTCTCCAGCATCACTTTCCAGCTGGGTGACTATGGACCAGGCTACCCTACCTCTCTGAGCCTCCATTTCTTCCTCTATAAAGTGGGGATAATGGTGAGGCATAAATGAGAGGATTTTTATAAAAGAAAACCAAGAGGTCCAAAAGGTAACAATGGTCATAGAGAAGCTGAAAATGCTGGATGGGCTGATCCTGGAGAATGCTAGCTTCCTGGAGTTCAGGGACACAGGGACAACATACTATACCTCCTAGGAGATTCTTAGTTCTCTCCAGCCAGGTGCCAGTTGGACCCCTTATGCCCTTTGAAATGAGGGCATGAAATGTTGATGTCATAGAATGGAACGTGTTCTATCACTAAGCCCCTGTGTTCAGTAACGAGGAATAATTTGAAATGCCAAGGCATGGAAACAGTTCAGTCCAAGTGGTCTTTGTGGGGAGGACGTCCTGGAGAGCAGGGGACAGTATGTAGAGCTTCGGCGAATCAGCCATGTGCTGTTGGGTTAACTAATACCAGCTTCTTGGACCTTGACCCTTCTCTTGGACTTTGACTTCTGAGATCCTGATTTGAGCCCATTTTCCAGGATTTGGCTTCATTCTTTCAAGAAATAAAGGGTCTGCTGTGTGCCTAGGCACTGGGGATAAAGTGATGAAAACAAGCATGATGCCAGCTAGCACTGGAAAGGTGGGAAGCAGACAATACATGAGGAAACAAACAAACAAATGAATAATGAAGACAGCCTCCCTCATGAGTTCTATAAAGAAAATAAATCAGGGTCAAGGTATAAGAAGTAACTAGATTTGAGGTAAACTCCAACCATTGTTGAGGAAAGTATCTCCAAGGAGATGACACTGGAGATGAGCTCTAAAGGGAAAGAATGAACTAAATGCACAAAGATTTGTAGACTTACTCAGGCAGAGATGATAGCCTGAACTAAGGGTATTCTTCAGTGCTTCTTGCTTTTGTTTTTTTGTTTTAGCATGCAACACTTTCCAAGTTTAACCATAGAACACTTTATTCAAAAGACATCTGTTGGGATTACTGCTTCACAGAACCAGTGTAGGAAACATTAGCTTCCATTATTTAATCAAAATTCCTTAGCCTGATAGTCAAGTCCTCAAGGATCTGGCTTCAGCCTCTCCTTCTGGCTTTTTTTTTTTTTTATGTTATGTTAATCACCATATATTACATCATTAGTTTTTGATGTAGTGTTCCATGATTGATTATTTGCGTATAACACCCAGGGCTCCATGCAGTGCTTCTTGCTTTTGACTTACACGTCTTACCCAGATCTGATAATCTAACTTCTTTCTACTTAAGAAAGTATTTTAGATTTTTCTTGTGCATGCCATTTGTTTGCTTCATTCATTCCCTTGTGCATCTAATTACTTATTAAGCACCTACTACTTGCCAGACACGAGGAATAACTAATGAATGCAACAGACATGAATTTCCATCCTCATGGAAATTGAATGCTCAGATACAATCCTCAAAGTATTTTGGTGCCTAAAACTCCAGATAGTAGTACTATCTCAGAAGGATCCTTCAGAGCCCCTACCTCAGAAATAGCTTATCTCTTTAGGGAGTCAGCCCATTGCTGGTAGAACCTCAAAACTTGATTACAGATGGATTGGGGAAACACTGGACTTTAGAGTCGGAAAGAACTTGGTTACAATCCTAGGGCTGCCTCTAACCAGCTGTGGGACTTGGCAAAATCACTTCACCTCTCTGAGCCTTAATTTTCTCATCTCTAAAATGACTTCATTTTATGAAATTCAGCAGTAATATCTAGCACATAGTAGATTCTTCATAAATGACCAAGGTGATATTTTGACCCATTTTTGTTGTCTTTTTGAGTATATAAACTGTAGTTGTTTTCCTGAGAGTGTAAAACTCTGTAATCTACACCAAGGAGAAATAGATGTGTTTAAAATTTACCCAGTTTAATCTGATTTGTACAAAGAGACTAAATATCATACTCCCTTACCAATGCCATTTTCTAGACGAACACATTCATTCTCAACAGAGCATACATAAGCAGCCCTTTTCCTGAGACCTGCATTCTCCTGTTGCCTATACAATGTTAGTTAAATAATTATCGATTATTTGCTTGGATGGGGTGTAGAAAAAGGTTTTTCTTCCTGCTCTTTAGATGGGAACTATAATGGGTTATTGAAGTAGAATCCCTGCAAATATCCTGAAAACATAAAATGCCTTTGGCGGTAACCAGCTCACGCAGGAAAATGGAACTGATCAGTGTTGAATTATGCCATCCTCACTGTTCTCTACCAAATATGGAAACTAGCAGCCACTGCATAATATTACCCCACAGCCTCAAACTACTTCTCAAAGAAGTTTAGCTCTAATTATGAAAAACAAAACAAAACAAAACACAAAAAAAAACAAAAAACCAGATGTTCCCATCTTTCATACATCCTGCATCTGCCAGGGCTCTCCAAGAGCTAGTCAGGGGAGACCCTCAGGGAAGAATGAGCCAGCCAATGGGTTTCGCAGTCACCTCCTGGAATCAGGATCAGTGGTGGAAATAGAGAGGTGTTGTATGAAGGTCAATTTCTAGCTACGTCATGCACCAGCCCATAACTGGCAGCAGGAGCAACTGCTGATTTGTACCGAGGCCCCAGGAGTTACTCAGCTGTATTAAACTATTAGGGGGAAGAATGAAAATCGAAATAGATCACATCCATTTGACATGGGCTGCTCAAAATGCGTTCACTGGGAGTGTTAAATTCAATATAGATGACAAGGTCGGAGGAGATCCACTGCCTTATTCCAAGCAGATTAACGTTCAAGTGCTCACCACAGGATATTACTGCACACTTCATTAGATTATACTTCTAACCTGAAACAATAACTGTTAAATTCCAAACTCCATCTGAGTCTTGGTGATCAGGCCTCAGAGATACCTTAACCTTGGGAAGGGTAGCTGAATGGGAATTGATTTGTCACCTTCTAAAACTTGCTATAGCTAAGAGTTCACAAATTGATGCTCAGACGACATACTCTGAATTCTGCAGTGCTTTAAACTTAGCTAGAGACTTGTTATCGTTCAGTGCCTGGCCAAAATTGCTGCAGCCCTTTATAATATCACACTGGAATCACGCTCACAAATAGGAGACTGCTCTCGCTACAGAAGGTGGTTTATGTTAAAATTATGTCTGCTTTGTGACCCTGAGGCCAAATTTGTCATCAACTCACTTTGGCCAAAATTCATTTTTACCCGCACCATTCTGAGGTCATAAGGTTTCACCTGACCAGTGAGACTATAACCACAAATTTTCAACCCTTGCAATTCTGTGTTTCACCTTCACCTTTTTGTTCCTTTGTTCTTACAGGCTGGAGGGTTATGTCCCTTGATCAATCTTGTGCTTTCTTAAAGTGAAAACATTTACCCAGGCATTATTTTTCACCTCCCTAATTCTACAAGATGTTATCTGTCTTCCAGACAAGGGAAATGTTTTCATGATTGCAAGCAGCACTCAATCTTTGCTTCGAAGAATGAATTCATGCATTTACTTAATAAACATTAGTTGAGTATCTGCTGTTCTCAGGCATTAATATAGGGCCTAGGGCTACCCTGAGGGGACCTTTGCAGCTCACATACTACTGGGAATGAGAGACAATAAGGAAACAAAACACATAAATTCAGATAGTGATTTAAACAGGAAGGTCAAGAAATAGAGCCTCCAAGTAGACAGGGTGACCACTGAATGACTTTCTAAGAGGTGGCATTTGTGCAGAGATCTAAAAAAATTTAGGAGAAGAATATTCCAGAGAGATGAGACAGTAAGGAGGCCAGAACAAGTTGGGCTGATTAGAACAAGAAGAAGAACTCAGTGCAAAAAAGATGAGGGCCCATAGGTGGGCAGGGGCCAGATGATGTGGGACCTTCTTGGCCTGGGTCAGGAATTTGGGTTTTATTCTCTGAGTGATGGAGAACCATCATAGGATTTTAATAGGAGAAGCATATGATCACGTTTAACCTTTATATGATTACATTTGGGTGGATCTGTAGTGAATAGAGCTACACCTTTTTGTTTAATAATAATAGCTTGATAGGGGGCAGAGCAAGATGGCGGAGGAGTAGGAGACCTGGATTTCGTCTCCTCTCAGGAATTCAGCTG
>NC_138369.1:30529405-30572162 GCF_054177405.1 Leptonychotes weddellii
TTGATGCCTCTTACCCATGAAGACTGCCTAACATTAAGCTATTTGAGGAGATGATAGAGTAGAATCTGTGGGGGGGCAGGTGAGGCTGGGAAACTGTTAGGTCTATATTCAGTTTGTAGATTAAATGCTCCATCTCCAGCATAATTTCTGTTTTACCTGATAAGCCCATAGAAACTTCATTCTCTTTCATATTCCCTATGGCCCTGCACTGTCTTCAGTGCCATCTCAGGTATTGTGCTGGGGCTAGGAATGTAGATACCCTAAAAGGATACTTTGAGAGCCTTAAACTTCATCTCAACCTACAGAAAACAATACCTAGAAATCCTATCCTCAAGCCTATGGAATGGCCATCAAAAAAAAAATTAATCAATAAATAAAATAAACTGTCCCTAGCAAACATCTGGCAAATTGGAAATGGGTCCCAATCTGGCTTGATGTCATCACAATATGACGCTTTTACCTTCTGCAGCAGAGGGACATTGCAGTGAATTTCTCATAAAGCCACACTTATTCCATTTAAAGGGCATTTTACTGAGGTTCCCTCCTTCCTACTTTTTTGGCATCCAAATGTCGTAGATGGTAGTATGTGCATGCATATATGGGCTTTGTGTGCATATGTGGTGGATTTCTTTATGACCTACTTTGACGTGTAGGAAGTTGTGTCAAAAATGTATCTTGATCATTTATTTCTTTGAGACATTCAAACACCTTGTGAGCTTTGACATAGATGATTAAATGGTGTGCGCAAGTCATTTAGCCAGTGGAACTTGAAGGAAATTTCCAATGGAAGCCACTATCCCCAGAAATATCCAGAATGTACTAGGGAAAAAAATGTTCCAAAGGGAATGACAATTCTTTTCACTTGCAACCCCTTCGTCTACTTTATCATATTTGAACCTTTCCAAAAGCTGAGAGGAATGTAAGCAGAGGCTATTAGAGTTTTCCAGCTGAAGGAACTGAGTCTCAGAGTGGTTACCTCCTACTGCAGTGCCAGAATTAGAATTTGAAAGCAGACTTCTATCCAAGTAAATGTTCTTTCTACTTGAGTGTACTCACATCCACTCTAGCAAACTGCTAGGGTCAACATTTTTATTGGCCGGAAGATGCTTGCCTTCAGGGTGAGTTTCTCCTACCTAAAATCAGGTTTTTGTCTGGGATGCAATTAACAAGGATTCTATTTTTGACTTTGGAATATACCCATTTCTGCCTGCTGTCATTTTTGCTCTCTTTCAAAGCACAGCTCAGAAGTCACCTCCTCTATGAGGCCTCTTGGAAGTCTATCACTCCCACCCAACTAGATTTACTTTATCTCTCCTTTCATGCCCATGTTTCCCCTTTGGACATATATGCCCCTGAACTATATGCACCTGCTACTTACTATCTTGTGAACATCACCAGGATGCCCTTTACCTTTTGTACCACACCTCTTTCCTTTGGCCAACACCTCACATTTCGGATTTTTTTTTTTTTTTTTTTTTTGCTTTAAATGGCGGCGAGTGGGGGCGGGGAGGACAAAGCTCTCATTCTCTCAGCAGAAAGGAATCACTCCGTTAGCCCTGAGCCAACTCCATCTCCCCTATATAAGCCCTGGAAATTAGGAGAGCCAGAAAGAAAAGGCCACCATTCCAACATCCTGAAGACCCTCTTAGGCACTCCATAGTGTGACAGAGTATACAGACCCTGGGCTGCAGACTGTGTGACAGAACTGGCTTGGAATCTCAGCTCTGTGTCACCCAAATGACGTAACTTTGGATAAATCACTTAATCTCTCTTTGCCTCCGTTTTCTCACGTGTGAAAATCTCAGATGGTTTTCGTGAGGACTAAACAAGCCAGCGTGTATGATGGACCTGGTAATGCTACCTGACACACAGGAGGCAGTCAGTGAGAGGGTAGTTGGTTTGTCACTCGTGTTACTTCTCTTTTTGCTACGGTTCTTACCAGTAAGATAGCCGGCCCCTACTACCCCAGAGGAAACATTAGCTCTTCTCTCTCATGCCTTTTATGCTCACAGCCATCCCTGCCTTCTCTCCTTCCCAGCCCACTCATGGTGGCCACCAGCAGGCTTCCCGGTGCAATGTATCACGAGTGAGTGTTGGAACCAGAATGTTAATTCAGCCTTGCCTTTGTCCCAACCTTCCCACTGGCCCGCCTTCTAGATGGATGAACTGGAGCAGAAATAAGGAGGCAATGTCTTTTCTTTACAATACATACCAAAGGGAATTTTTTTAGTCTTTTGTGAACATTGAACTCTACCTCAAACTCAAAATGAGTCTCAATGAGAGAGATCATTCATGGGGAAGATGGGAAGGCTCCTGAACATCAAAGCCAGACCAAACTACAGCTGGTTGCCTTACAATTCTTTCCTGAATGAGAAAGCAGCAGTAGACAGACTGGAGTGGTGGGAGAGGGGGTGGAGACCAGCAGGGGACAACCACCCTGGCATTTAAATAACATCGGCAGGTTGAAATCAAAGAAATTCCAACCTAAGACAAACACTCTGCTGTGGAGGTGACTTTTCACACTTTAAACTCCTTGTCATTCTCATATGAAACCTGCAAGCCCAGATTAAGAGACAGTTGCCTGGAAATTGGAAGTGTTAAAGATTATGAATAAAGTTACCTTACAGCAAAGTCTCTGAGCCAAAGCTGGCTTTTTTTTTTTTTTTTTTTTTCCTGTTTAGTTTATCGTAGGCGTGTTAAGAATGAATTGCTGGCTCTTAAATGTAGCTTATTATTTGGCTGGTTATGCAGAGTTGCTATTTTGGACTGCCTCTGAGTTTCTGGCTTTCTGATGGGAATTTAATAGCTCATTAAATGGCATACCTACTCATTTTTCCCAGCCTTACTTTCTGCTGTTTTAATGCACACTGAAGAATTTGGAGATGTATTCTCAATTTAATAAATAATACTGGATAAAGAGTCATGCTCCACTCAAACCACAGCAAAGGGTTTTTAAAAAAATACACGTCGAGTTCATAATAAGTATATGAACTCTTATGGAAACAGTGCCAAGTAGTTTCCAAACTTCTTTTGTAGGCCTGATCTCATTTAACTTTTACAAGGTAGAAAGTATACACCATCCACTGAAAAATAGGTTTTTAGTTTCTACTAAGTGCCAGGTATTGTGTTAAAATGCTGGGTTGAAATTTGAAGTAGCATCATTTCTCTCTTCATTTCAGATGAGGACTCTGGCTTCGGGAATATCAAATGACTTTGCCAAGGTCACAAGTTAACGAGCAGAAGTATTAGGTCCTCTGATTCCAAATCCCATGTTGATTTCCACAGAAGAAACTTATAGCTGAGTGGGGCCTTGAGATTATAAAATTCAACGTTTTTACTTTGTACATGAGAAAAATAAGCATTCTGCCCAAGGTTAAAATTTACAAATAGTTGAATGGGAATGGAAACTCAGGTCCTCCAGCACCTAGTACATTGGTCTTACCCAAAAGGATAATTTAAGATTTACTATGTATTTTTACGTCATGTCTAAAACCCACGCTTTTCACTGGAGGACATGCTCTAAAATTTCTTCTCCAATTCATATCCCCTTCAAGGGGCCTGATCTTAGAATATAGAAGAAAACAAGGGAATAGATGATCATTAATAGTAATGATAAACATTTGTAGGAAGTATCTTCTTATTATATCCCAATGTAGATATTAATAACTAATGGGTTTGATCCACCCAAGGGTATAAGTAGTTAAAGGATCTCCATGCAAAGAATTATTCACAAGCTCATTATAGAGGTCCTGGCACACAGAAGCCGCTTAATTGACATTTTAAGAAGAGAGGGAAAGAAGGAAGGAGGGGGGAAGGAAGGAAGGGAGAGAAGAAAGGACAGAGGTAGGGAGGAGGAAGGGGAGAAGCAAGCAATTTTTTTTTTCTGTTTCACTAACTCTTTTCCCCCAGCTCCCAGCATATAAGAGATACTTAGTAAATAATTATCAAATGGATGGATGAAACACTGTGACCAAACTTGCGTCCAAGTTGACTTCAGGTACTCCAGGCAGTGTTGAAGCTTTTGAAGAAGATGATGAGCATGACCCAGCAGGGCAACTCCCGCCGGTCCCTCAGCATTGCCTTTTCCTCTCTGCTGTCTGCAGGCAGAGTCAGCTTCCCAAAGAGCAGACAGGATGACAAGGTGTCCCAGTGCATAGAGAAGAAAATGCGGACTATGGGAAAGGTCCTGCAGGTGCTATAATGGGCTCCTCCTCTGCTTATTGGTCCTGCATCATCTTACTTCCCCCCTTTCTCTCCACCACAGCCATCTGGCCACACTGGCCTGCTTTTAGTTCTGGAATGCATCAGCTCTTTCCTGCCTTGGGGCCTCAGAACACACCTTTCTTTCTTCTTGGACTGGTCTTGCTATCTTTTTACCTAGCAGACACCTCCTCATCCTTCAGAGTCTCGGGGGAGGTGAGCAGAGCAGCTAGTTTTGCTCAGAGTAGGCCTCTGATTCTGTTCTCCACCATATCCCTGTTTTTTTCTTCCTGGGGGCCCATCCTGACACTTCTATCAATTTGCCATCACATATTTGTTTGTGTGATTGGCCATTTCATTAGCTCCACTGTATGAGGGACTATATGTATTCTCACCACTATGTCCTGGCACACGGTAGTGGCCCAATAAATATCTATCAGATGCATACATTAAATGGTCTGCTAAATCCTTTAAAATCTCATGCTATGAATATGTTAGTTCTAGCCTGCATGCAGATCTCTGAAGAGTAGGCATTTGTCTTGTTTATCTTTGTTTCTCCCACAGTACCTCACATGTCCCTGACACAAAGCAAATGTTCAGTAATGTTTATAGAAGAACCATCCCATAAAGGAATAGAATTCAGTATTGTTACTAATGCCAAGGAACAGCTAGTCTACGGGGGCTGCTAACGTCCTCGATCCAACGAGAATCATTCTCTTTCTCCCTGCCTGCCTCGTTAAGCAGGCTAATGTGCCTCTGTAGCTTTGCTGAGTCTTCATTTATGTTTAAAGCTGTGTTTGTGGATGTTATTTTAATTCAGATGTCATTAGTTTAGAAAAGCTCTTACTAGCCCGTATGCAGGAGTCTCCAAAAATATCAGCCATCGAACAGATGACAGCTTCCATGGAAACTGGACGTCTTAAGAAACTTAAACATAAATTGAGGCCAAAAGATAAAAGTGACAATGACATTCTTCTGGCCACCAGCCGTCATCCTCCGGATTGCAAATACTTCACTACCGCAGTTTGAAATCTAGACTTTTCAATGGAATGGTGGAATACAGGAATAGTGGTGATATCCTGGAGGTTATCAGTGTAGTATTTGCTCCAGGAGACCCTACCTACCTTTCCAATCATCCCTCCACAAAAAAAGTTTAAGGGAATTGCACCTACAAGGGAGAGAAAGAGGAGAAAGCAAAATACCAGATGACTGTTAGGTGGATCTGAGCCTGCTCCCCGACCCTGACCATGCTCTGGCAAGACGAGCTGAAACTTAGGAATGTCCTTGTATGTGGTCTGCAGACCAGCAGCATCTGCCTCCCTGGAGAGCCTGTTAGAAATGCAGAATCTCTGTCCTCCCCCCAAAATTACTGAATCAGAATCAGAATTTTAGCTAGGTCCCTCCGGGGACTATGTGCACCTTTATCTTAGAAGTAAGCTAGAGAAGAGAGAAAAGCAGAGAGAGAGAGAGAGCTACATCCAACTGTTGTATCTAATATGTGTGCATTTGCCATGGTCTCCTGTCCAGCCAACGTCCCTGAGAAAGAGACAATTAGGTTGGCAAAACTTGGAATTTGTTCTTCCAGTGTGGTATATCATATGTCCTAAGAGTCAAACAAAGTCCTGATTCAGGACTGACTCAAAAAGATAGGCTTTCACAAGGATTTTATGAACTCCAAATGATAACCACTGACAAACTTGCTCCCATTAACTCCTTCAGCCAAAGACTGTAAATGCCCATGTCTCTGAGACAGAAAGAGGAGAGGTAGAGATGTGAGGAAGCTTGTCACTTAATATTTCAAAGATATAAGAATAAACTCCTTGGAACCCAATAATAGAACTGCAGAAATATAAATCCCTAGGCAGGAAAACTTACTTTTATTCAGCTTTCACACTTCTACTCTTGCTTACACTGGGCTGTAACTGGTTCTCAGAACTGAAAGTATGGGTGAAGAAGAAACTCACACTGACTTACCTGGGAGGACAAAAAAGACAAGAAAACTCATTATGTTTTTGTCTGACTATCCACAGGAATCTAGTTTTGTAGATGCAAGACAGACATTAGGGGAAAAATTCTAGATATAAAATGTGTTTTAGTTCATTCAAGTCTATTTTAACATTGAATTTCTTAAGAATTTAATTCTATCCCTAAATACCATATGTATAACCTCTTAATTTGCAGTGCCCCCATCCACTAGTAAATTTTCCCTAAAGTACCCAGAATCTGACCAATAAAAATAGTATTCCCTTCTCCTGGGAGAGGCAACATAAAAGATGATAAAGAGAGCTAATAAGCTCTGGATGCCATGCTGGTGTATCATCATAAAGGCAGGCCTAAAGGGGAAAATGAGTTCCAAAAGGCACTGCAGATGTGTGTGTGTGTGTGTGTGTGTGTGTGTGTGTAAAGGAAGAATTACACAAGAGACTGAGGGACAGAGAAGTATCTATTGATCTCAGATACTGGAGAATTCCTTCTGAGTTCTTGTCACAGCATTAAATCTTCCCCAAGCAGAGAGAAAGATGGTATTTTCCAAATATATTTTCATAGGGTAGTAAATATTTATCACTTTCCCAATGTATTTTCTTCACTCCCACCTGAGTGAGGAGCTGCCCCAAAGGAAGCGGACACTTAGATACATAAATTCCCATTATCCTGATTAGCATGGTTTCACCTTCAATTAAGGTTTTCAAGACGGGGTCTTAAGTGCTGACTTGGAACCTTGAGGAGTAGTAACCACATTAAACATGGAGTTGTTTTTCCTCTCAATTAAACTGTAAGATATTTAAACCCTAAAAAAGAAAAAAAAATAAAGAAAGAAACTTTGTGAATTTCAATCTCATAGTATTGCTAGTACAGGGGTGACATAAGAAATAAGAAAATAACTTATTTAAAAGAAATATGATTGGCAGTAGATTGAAATATCCTCTGCCTTCACATTCCTAGTTATCCAATGGCCTGGCTAGTCAGTCCATATGGTGGGGGCCTATGGAGTTGAGATTATCTTAACAAGAGCTACGGGTTGTTGTAACTTAGAAAAAACATAATTATTCTTACATAGTGATCAGACAAAATATTTTCTTATTTGATTGCCAGAATCTCCCTTCAAAGTAGGCAGAGAAAAAATGATGAATGTTGTTTGCAAATGAAGAAATTGAGCTTAGTGAGATAAGTGATTGCCCAAAGTAGCATATCTGAGATTATAACCCAGATCTCATGACTCTTATGCCCTGTTATTTTCCTTCTACAAAATTGCCTCATCTGCTTCCAGAAGAGCATTTCTCTGAATTCCCTATCCCATGTTAATGTGCACCATGATGGCCAACACATTGCTCAATGCATGGGAGGTTTTGCAATGGGTAAAAAAATTCAGTTTATCTTCTGTATTTTACCTGTACCTCCTTAATAACAAGTGGAGCATTTTTAGATGGGCATGTGCAGATGTCAAAAGGGACGAGGTCAGTGGATCCCATGTGGCCAGATTTTCAGTAGGCCTGGCTGCTCCTCAGGGGGCTAATCTGTGATGCTTGGTGCTATCCGCCAAAGGAGCTCTGACTTATGTTTCTTATAGACTATGGAGATTTAATCTATTTTCATTTCATCTATTCATTTTGTAACCATGCTCTGAGTGTCTACTATGCATCATAGCAGTAAGTCAGGAACAAACCTGGCTCCCAATGAGATGTATAAAGAAAGAAGCAGGTACCTAAGTTCCAAAGATGGAGGTTCCAAAGAAAGGAGGCATCGTATGTAGGTTTTAGAAAATATGTAGCATTTGTATCAAAGGTCAAAGCATCCTGTGTGAAAGAACAATGTTCATGTAAAGACATGGAGATGAGAAATCTTGTGTGGAGTCATGTTCAGCTGAAGAGTTTAAATAAAATCTGATAAATAATCAAAGATGGGGTAAGAGTTGAATTTATCCAGAGCCCCTTTGAAATTTTGAACTTTCTAAGAATGCCATTTTTGGAAATCTAGTTTTATACTGCTATTTTCTATGTAATACTGTACTTCTTTGAGGTGCTGTCAGTCCAATCTTCTCATGCTTCTGGTGAAATAGTGGGGTATACACCTCACATCTGTCAGAATGGCTAAAACTAACAACACAGGAAAAAATAGATATTGGTGAGGATGCAGAGAAAGGGGAACCCTCTTGCACTGTTGGTGGGAATGCAAGCTGGGGCAGCCACTCTGGAGAACAGTATGGAGATTCCTCAAAAAGTTAAAAATAGAGCTACCCTACGACCCAGCAATAGCACTATTAGGTATTTACCCAAAAGATACAAAAATACAGATTTGAAGGGGTACATGCACCCTGATGTTCATAGCAGCATTATCAACAATAACCAAAACTATGGAAAGAGCCCAAATGTCCATCAACTGATGAATGGATAAAGAAGATGTGTTATGTATCCACAATGGAATATTACTCAGCCATCAAAAAGAATGAAATCTTGCCATTTGCAATGACATGGATAGAACTAGAGGGTATTATGCTAAGTGAAGTAAGTCAGTCAGAGAAAAATGAATGCCATATGATTTCACTGATATGTGGAATTTAAGAAACAAAACAGAGGAACATATTGGGGGGGAGAATAAAGAGAGAGGGAAACAAGCCATAAGAGACTCTTAAAATTAAGAGAACAAACTGAGGGGTGATGGAGGGAGGTGGGCAGGGGATGGGCTAGATGGGGGATGGGCATTAAGAAGGGCACTTGATATGATGAAGTGATGAATCACTGAATTCTACTCCTGAAACCAACATTACACTGTACGTTAACTAACTAAAATTTAAATAAAAATCTGAAAGAAAAAAGAAAGAAATAGTGGGGTATAGTGACGAGGACTTGGGAAGAGACATACCCAGCTTCATATCATTACTGCTGCTTCTAACTGTTTGATTTCGGGCAAGTCACCTAACTTTTATTAGGTGGTAATAAAGTCACCTAACTTTTATTATTGGTAAAGAAGAAGAAAGAAGAAGAAGGAGAAGGAGAAGAGGGGGAGGGGAAGGATGATATTATCAGCTTAGCAAGGTTATGATGAGAATTCTAGTAGATAATGTGGCTAATATACCTTGCCCATACATTGCCAATATTCAAGATATTCACTTCCCTGGATTCCAGAACAGCCTTCTATCTATGCCCTAGGATTTGACAAGATTGGAATTTTCCCTTTGCATAGTACAACACTATTCATTTACACACCATCATTCAGATTATTTAAAAAGTAGGTTAGAGTGCGTTCGAGTTCTCTTTAGCCTATCAGTTTGGTTTACCAGATTTAAACATTCTTTAATCCCATATTCAAGAAAGCCTACTCAAGAGATGTGTGCATGTGTGTAGAGCAGGATAAGATAAAGCTGAAATGGGTATTTCAGTTCCCTCCTCGCTTCTCCTACCCTGACTCCAAGATAGAACACACTCAAGGTAAACAAGGTCTGGGGTTCCTTCCCCCAAGAATTGGTTTGACTTATGGAAAATGCTGCGTTAATGACATTTTCTGAACCATTGACTCAGGCCCCAATCTTTTCCCCCCAGGGAGAGCCAGAGAGGTAGCATTGGTTCTTAGAGCTCCCACCTTAATGACTGGTTATAATGGCAAAGATGCAGCCACAATCTGTTCCAGAGCTCACAACTTTTAGGGTGCCTCTCCCTATTTCTTTCCATCAGAAAAAAAGACAGTTTTCACAAGTCCCACCCCCCACCAAGGCAATTCATCAGAATCGGAGGGGCTTATCTCTTACTGGATTTCTTCCTGCTACAACTCAGACAGCAGACAAGGAAAATACTAACGCATCAACTATTTTAGCTTAATTAGGGAGACACATTTAATAAATGACAACACTCATCGGGCTGTTTCTTGTTGACCGGCACAAAGCTGTAGACTGATCTGTAATATTGAACCGAAGCACCCTTGCTGCCACAACATGGCACATTAGCACCAAGTTGCCTTATTGTTCCAGCTGTCAAGGTTAGATAATCACAAGCAGCTTGAAGAATTATCTCCTACAGGCCTTCTACTTATCTGAAGACTAGCATTCCCTTCGAGTGAGTTCTGCAGAGACAGTCATGATCCTAAGCTGGGGCAACATCATTCATTGCCAAGGGTGGAATCACCCACCATGGAGCACAACTGCCACTCTCTTGCTCATTTAACAGATTATATTGCATGACTACTCTGGGCCAAGCACTACTGTAGGATATAGCAATAAACAAAAAATATGTAAAAATCTCTTCATTTGGGAGAGCTTAGAGCCTAGCTAGAGAGGGAAATAAATAGATCAGTATCCACTGTTATAGTGGGTTAAGAAAAAAGAAAAAATTAAATGAATAAAGCAGTGAGTGGAAGCAGGAAGTGTTGAGGAGTAAGGCTGAGAGGTGCAGTTATATATGTGGTAGTCATAGAAGGCTAGTCGGAGCGGGAAACATTTGAAAAATGGCTTCAAGGAAGTGGGGGAGGTGAGCCATGCAGACATCCAGGGAAGAACAACACAGGTAGAGGAGTTGGGAAATGCGAAGGTCCTGAAACAGGAGCATGCTTGTTGAGTTCAAGAAATGGGGAGGATTGTTTTGCTGGGGAAGAATGAGTGAGTTGTAGAGAACGAGAAGGCACATGAGGTTAGACTGGGCATTCAGGTCAGACTATGTAGGGCTTTGAAAGTCATCAAGGGAACTTCGAGGTTATCTCTGGGTGAGAGAGAAACCACTGAAAGGTTTTGAGCAGAGGAGTGACATAATGGGTCTTACATTTCAAGAAGTTCACTCTGGCTCCTGCACGTTCATTTAACAAATACTTAGTGAGCATATACTTAGTATCGAGCTTGAAGCCAGGTATTGGGGACACACAACTGAGCAAAATCTGCTCCCTTCTATCAATTCACAGACTCTGCAGTAAATGTCTTATTTAATTCAGTCCATGGACAAGGACCATGGGTTGTAAGTGAGGCTGTAATTTTATTCCACTGCTGAGTGCCTCCACCATTCCTATATATTGCTTTCTGTTTCCTTGGTGGCAAACACATTTTTCACAGTCTCATCCATTACTTTCTCTAATCAGACTAATAACTCCTTTCTTAAAGCTGAGCAAGGACTGGTATATATTCAGCTAAAAGTGTGCGATAGCAAGATACATTTAATCAGATTCCAAAAAGCTAGTTTCTCTCTGTAAGGAAAAATGCAAATTACCCAAAGGAGCCTTATCACTATTTGCAACTATGGGTTGCCTTATTGAGAAATAAGCATGTAAGAAGTACTAAAATTATTTCCTCTCCCCACCCGCCATATTGGCAGTTATATCATTATATGTGAGTCCCAAAGCAGAGTGAATATTTCCAGTCCAACATGGGGGTAAGTTATCTGGTACAAGATCCCCATACCAACTTCTCTAATAACTTGTCACAAAGTCACTTCTTACTGTTGCTTACTATTGCTGTGTCTCTGACATAGTTTACAAATTCTCATTCGCCAGGAGAGAAATAAATGTGTATGTTCTTCACACCTGGTGTATTAGTCAGCTTTTGCTGCATAACAAGCTACCAGAATGTCTCAATGGCACACTGTAATCAGTGATTATCTCTTGTTCAAATTTTGGCAGATCAGCTGGTATGCTCTGCTTCAGGCAGTGGGTTGGGTTTAATTCTGTCAAGGCCCAGACTGAAGAACTAAGGCATGTTCTCACTGTAAAAGTCAGAAGTTCCCAGAGTGTATTCTGTTGAATGGTGGCCTCTAAAATGACATATCCATGTCCTAACCCCATGAACCTATGAACGTGACCTTACTTAAAAAAAGGGTCTTTGCGGATATAATTAAGGTACTCAAGATAAGATCATGATTCATAATCCTGATGGGCCCTATCCAAAGACCAAAACGTCCTTATAAGAGACAGAAGAGGAAAAGACACAGATATAGAAGGGATGGCCATGTGAGGACAAGAGAGAGTGGAGTTTATTTTTGTGTATGGTGTAAGAAAGTGGTCCAGTTTCATTCTTCTTACACCATAAACAAAGATAAACTCAAAATGGATGAACGACTTAAATGTGAGACAGGAATCCATCAAAATCCTAGAGGAGAACACAGGCAGAAACCTCTTTGACCTCGGCCACAGCAACTTCTTTCTAGTCACATCTCCAGAGGCAAGAGAAACAAAAGCAAAAATGAACTATTGGGACTTCATCAAAATAAAAACCTTTTGCACAGCAAAGGGAACAGTCAACAAAACAAAGAGGCAACCCACAGAATGGGAGAAGATATTTGCATATGTCTTATCAGATAAAGGGCTAGTATCCAAAATCTATAAAGAACTTATCAAACTCAACACCCAAAGAACAAATAATCCAATCAAGAATTGGGCAGAAGACATGAAACAGACATTTCTCCAAAGAAGACATACGAATGACCAACAGACTCATGAAAAAAATGCTCCATATCACTCAGCATTAGGGAAATACAAATCAAAACCACGATGAGATACCACCTCAGATGGGTCAGAATGGCTAAAATTAACAACCCAGGAAACAAAAGATGTTGGCGAGGATACAGAGAAAGGGGAGCCCTCTTATACTGTTGGTGGGAACGCAAACTGGTGCAGCCACTCTGGACAGTATGGAGGTTCCTCGAAAAGTTAAAAATAGGGACACCTGGGTGGCTCAGTTATTAAGCATCTGCCTTCGGCTCAGGTCATGATCCCAGGGTCCTGGGATCGAGCCCCGCATTGGGCTCCCTGCTCCGCAGGAAGCCTACTTCTTCCTCTCCCACTCCCCCTGTTTGTGTTCCCTCTCTCTCTGTCTCTCTCTCTCTCTGTCAAATAAATAAGTAAAATCTTAAAAAAAAAAAAAATAATAAGTAAAATCTTTAAAAAAAAAAATAGAGCTACCCTATGACCCAGCAATTGCACTACTAGGTATTTACCCCAAAGATACAAATGTAGTGATCCAAAGGGGCACGTGCACCCCAAAGTTTATAGCAGCCATGTCCACAATAGCCAAACTATGGAAAGAGCCAAGATGTCCATCGACTGATGAATGGATTAAGAAGATGTGGTATATATATACAATGAATATTATGCAGCCATCAAAATGAATGAAATCTTGCCATTTGCAATGACATGGATGGAACTAGTGGGTATTATGCTAAGCGAAATGTCAGTCCTTGGAAAACAAATACCATATGATTTCACTCATGTGGGATTTAAGAAACAAAACAGATGAACATAGGGGAAGGAAAGGAAAAATAAAATAAAATGAAAATTGAGATGGAGGCAAACCGTAAGAAACTCTTAACTCTAGGAAACAAACTGGGGGTTGCTGGAGGGGAGGGGGGTGGAGGGGATGGGGTGATGGGCATTAAGGAGGGCATTTGATGTAATGAGCACTGGGTGTTATATGCAACAGATGAATCACTAAATCCTACCCCTGAAACTAATAATACACTATATATTAACTAAATTGAATTTAAATTAAAAATGTTTTAAAAAGAGAGAGTGGAGTGATACAGGAACAGGTTAAGGAGTGCCTGGGGCCACAGGAGCTGGAAGAAGCAAGGAAGGATTTTCCCTTAGCATCTTGAGAGAGACTGTAGCCCTTCTGACAGCCTGACTGCAGACCTCTGGCCTCCAGAAGAGTGAAAGAAAAAATTTATTTTAAGCCACTCGGTTTGTGGCAATTTGTTACAGCAACCCCCGAAAACGAATACACAGAGCAATAAGTAGAAACATACAGAATCTTATGTGATGGGCTTGGAATTCACACACTGTCACAGCTCCTCACTTTCCATTAGCCAAAGCAAGTTACCATACCAAACCCAAAATGAACAGGGCTGGGAAGTATACTGCTCCCATGGAGGTCAGGGAGGAGTGAAAGCAAGTGATTTTTTTTTTTTTTTGGCTGAATAATAACCTAATTTCCCATACTTTGTCTTGTTTCTTTGGTAGTATTTGCACACTAGATCTTCCTTCTAAATCCAGGATTCTGGGAGACAATTGAGGACTTACCTTTGGACTCCTAGACAGACGAAAAGGTGTTCCAGGATAAAGAAGACTATGAATGAATCATGGAAAACACAGTGGAAATGAGCAAGGTCCCCAAGGAGGAGATGGTAAAGATCTCTCAGCCTCAACTAGCCCCCTATCACCGCACAGATTTCTAACACTATAGATAGAAAAGATCCTCCATACAAATGTATCCTTTTGTTGTTACCTATAGAGTTTGCCCTAAACCATTATGCTCTCTGATCCTGGGCTGGAATATGCTGGAAGTCCTTCTTGTTAACTTCTTTCATTTCAACACATCTTTTTTTAGAGTGGGCCTTGTACCACATGTATCAAAATTCCTTGGTATGCTTATTACAAATGTACATCCTTGGGTCTCATGGCTGAGCCACTGAATCAGAATCTAGGGCATTTTAATGCATGTTGCAGAGAATTTTGGTTCACAATAAAATGTGAGCACCACTGTTTCTATTCCCACTCTTGTACTAAATCGCATCCATCACTACCACCCATTAACAGCCACGAGCCCTCTACCTCAGGGGATCTGGGGGCAACGTCCTAAGCCTCCATGGTAGGAAATGTCCTTTAACTATAGTATTTTCTCTCTAGAGTTCATGAAAATTTAGTCTTCTGTACTGCAATATATTTAACCCAATGAACACAAATATTTTCCTCTAGTGTTTTAGATAAATTGACAGTCATATGCTATGAAGAGCAGGCAGCTTTGTGCATCCCTAACCATGCCATTCCTTACAGTCCCTCTATGGTTTCACCTTGATGCTGACCCCTTCTGATTGTGTGAGGGGAAGGGTAGTGAAACAGGTTCATCATGCTCTCTTTTCTAGAGAAATCTAGATGTGTGCATGCCAACAATATTTGGTATTTACAACCTCCTGTGAAGCCTTTTTCAGGCTCCCAGGTGAAGAAGACTTGATCTGAATCCTAAGCAGAGTAGATAGATGGTTCATTTCTATACAATAAAAGTGGCAACAACTAACCTTTCTCTGAACACTGGCCTCAGCTGGCTAGGCACTGGGCTAAACTTACCTGCCTTATCTCATTTCACTCTAGAACTTCCCTGAGGGTTAAGGAGTGTTATTATCTCCCTTTTACAGCTGAGAAACATGGATTTTGGAGAGGTTATATAGCTCTCCCCAGTTCAAGAATTTTAGGCTTCATTCTCCCAGTCCACATGCTTATTTTGCTTAGACTTCCCAGAATTCCCCTTGCTGGGGACCAAGGTAAAATTACGGGGCCCTTTGTCAAACCATGAAGACCACCTGAATTATCCCCCTGATAGGAGGAGACTTTGGAGAAATAGGGAGACTCTTTGGGTTGGCCCTTGGGCATCCCGTTGCTTTGTCTCACCTGCACATTACTTACCTGTTCTTTTTCTTTAAAAAAAAAAAATTTATTTGGGGCACCTGTATGGCTCAGTCGTTAAGCGTCTGCCTTCGGCTCAATTCATGATCCCGGGGTCCTGGGATCAAGCCCCACGTCGGGCTCCCTGCTCGGCGGGAAGCATGCTTCTCCCTCTCCCACTCCCCCTGCTTGTGTTCCCCATCTCGCTGTCTCGAGAGAGAGAGAGAGAGAGAGAGAGAGAGAGAGCAGGGGAGGGGCAGAGGGAGAAGCAGTCTCCTCACTGAGCAGAGAGCCCAATGCGGGGCTCGATCCCAGCACCCTGGGATCATGACCTGAACTGAAGGCGGACGCTTAACCAACTGAGACACCCAGGTACCCTTATATTATTTACCTGTTCATTATTTTGACACCAACTTGAGCATCTGGTGGGGGAGAAACCAGTATGTAATATGTTGGTGGTGATAAAACAATGAGGAAAATTAGGCAGAAAGAGGAAAGAGAGTGGTGGGGTTGAGGGTGCTTTAAATAAAGCAGTTAGGGAAGGTTTTTTTGATAAAGACATAGATTTGAACAGAAACCTGAAGAAGTAAGGAGGGATCCATGAGGATAAGGATAAGATTTCTAGCCAGAGGTATGAGCAAGTACAAAAGAAGAACAAAGGCAGGGTAGAGATCTCAAGTAGAATGATTTGTGAGGGCAAGAGACAAGCAGATGGGATCTGAGAAGATGGGGAAGGTGGTGGGTAGGTGACATAGGGTTCTATATAGAGGGTGGCAGGGATTCTAGATTTCATCCTGTATTGGGAAGCCACTGGAGGGTGGAAGAAGGTCAGAGACATGATAGTGCTAACAGGAATCACTGAGATCGCAGCATTGACAATCAACTACAAATGAAAACAGAGAAATCAGTAAGAATGAGGGTTTAAACTTTTTTGGGCCTTCAGTATCTCACCCCATCTCAGAAAAAATGTTTTCAAATGTTTGTAAAATACATAGGATTACAAAGGAAATAGTTCTACAAAATAAAGTTAGCAAAACATTAAAGGAAAACTGTCATTGAGGAATATATATGTCTCTTTATGAAGACATTAAATGACTGAATCTCGTGGTAAATCTACCATTACTTCAAAAATATGATAACTCAAAGCTAATTTCAAGGTATTTTCAACATGTAATATGTTGACATGTAACATGAAAATTTCTATGATTTTTATCTGTAACAAGTCACAGATTCTACCTGTCGCACTGTGATTTGCTACATATAGACATAATCGAAGGAAGTGCTCAATTTCACTTAAAGGTTAGTGAAAAAGATGTATTTTTTTTCCATTGTAGTTCAAGGACCCCCCCCCACCCAACTCTGTGCATGGACCCAAGTTAAGATTATGATGTTATTGCATTATCCAGATAGGAGATGATGGTGGCTTAGATTATAGCAAGCTTGATGGGATTTGGAGGGAGGGAGAGTGGGAATAGTGAGGGAAACCCAATTCATTCTAATGTATAGTGACTACTTTTTTTAACCAAACAACCAGGGCATGGCCTGTCTGTGCAAATCCTATTCATTCCTGTTATTCATTGAGCATCTGTGGCTTTAAAGTCATGAACTAGGCATTTTACTCTAATGAGGTAGGGAAGTTTTTACACACACACACACACAGGGTGGTCTAGTGAGCTTTGCGCACTGGAGTAACGCCTGATTCTTCTCCCATTATCTCCACAGTGCCTACAACAGTTGTTAAATTGATCTGAAATAGGATTTAGATCTTTAAAAAATGTGTTTGCTCTTTCTGTAGAATGGGAGTAGTGGAGTGCATCCTCAGTGGATACCAGTGCCTAGACAACTAGCAAAGGTTATGCCTAGACAACTAGCAAAGGTTATGCCTAGACAACTAGCAAAGCTTAAACACGTTTTGGCCCAGCCAGGTTCAGCAGCAAAGCGGGCTGTAATGGTGCTGCCATTGATTAGTGATGTCTGTCATGCCCATGAGCGCCACATTTCCCCCATCCTAATGACGGGCAGTTCAAGATGTTAGGAAATGCTGTCTTGAGAGAATTTAGGGGGTAGGTCTAATTGTGACAGGGGACAACAATCCCCATAAATGTGGAAACGGTAGTGTGAGTTTGCCCAGCATTTTATTTGTATATTCAACCTACCTTAAATCTTATATAAAAACATATTGTATCATTCCCCTTGATAATAAACCATCTTGGTTTTATTTTGAGAAAAATGTATGTTTATTCTAATTCCCTTACTTCAAAACTTGGTGTGCCTGGGGATTTAAATATGACCTAGGAGAAGGCAATTTTCTTTGCTATCTACCAAACCAATGGCGATTTTTGTTATAAAGTATCATTCTCTCCACCAAGTTTCCACTTGCTACAATTTAAAATGGGCAAGTGATCCACAGTCATGGAGGAAAAAAGGCCATCAAGACTGTAGTTTATAGGGGTGCCTGGGTGGCTCAGATGGTTAAGCGTCTGCCTTCGGCTCAGGTCATGATCCCAGGGTCCTGGGATCGAGTCCCACATTGGGCTCCCTGCTCCTTGGGAGCCTGCTTCTCCCTCTGCCTCTCTCTCTCTCTGTCTCTCATGAATAAATAAATAAAATCTTAAAAAAAAAAATTAAAAAAAAAAAACTGTAGTTTATAAATAATCAATCAAATGGCTTTGAATAGTTCCATCAAACTCCAGTAGAAGAAGTGGCAAATTATTCTTCAACACAATCATTTGTTTTCATCCATGAAAAATAGCATGCCTTAATACCATGGCAAACACAAAGTGAAACTCTAGCCAGGAAATCTGTTAGAAGAGTTTTGTAGATCATAATCTGTGCAATCCTTTATGAAGTTACTACCCCCGCATGGAGTCACTGTCCTTGTTAATTTTATTAGTTTGTAGCTTTGGCAGCTAGCTCAGAAGTTGTTCTGAGATTCTTCATCAGGCTCAATGAAATGTTCTCACAAAAGCCTAGCAAAAACATAGTTGAATCAGAGCACATAGCAAGTCAATTATTAACTCTATGAGCAGTTCTATTATCATACTTGGTGTCACGTATGAATCTGTTTTCACATCTGGCCACTAAAGTAATAAAAATATAATGATAGATAGATAGATAGATAGATAGATAGATAGATAGATAGATAGATGATAGATAGATGATACTGGACAGAGAAGTAATAAAACTTGGAGGGAGAAAATATTCTATATATCCTTTAAAAACTATCCTTTGATGGGTTGGCCTGGTGGTGGGTATTGAGGAGGACACGTTCTGCATGGAGCACTGGGTGTTGAGCACGAACAATGAATCATGGAACACTTCATCTAGAACTAATGATGTAATGTATGGGGATTAACATAAGAATAAAAAAAAAATTTCCTTAAAAACTATCCTTTGAAAAGATAAAGCTTGTAAAATGTCTCAAAAATTCATTTTAGTGAATCTATTGGCCTCACTTTCTAAACAAGCATGATGAGGAAAGTTAGAACAAAGTCCTAGAAAGTCCAATGAGCAGAACTGATTTCCTCCCAGCCATATCCAAAAATCCACACAGATACTCACCCAGTCAGTGAGAGCACTTTATATTGGCATCACTGAAGGGTGCCAATTTGCATGATGGGCATGAATTAAAAAGAAGCTGAAAAGTAACTGGAACTAAAGAGTCAGTACTTTCTCTCCTAGGTGCTTGCCCTTACATACCTCTATTACAATTTCAAGTCAGTTTCCTTTGAGCCAAAACCAGTGTGAGCAACGAGTCCCTTATTTCCTACAATCGTAATCATGTTGGAGGCGGTGTACCTGGACCCTAGGATTTGAATGAAAAAGATCCAAGCTCTAATCTGGGTTAGCTGTCGTGTCATTTCAAATGAGTCACTCTACCATCCTGAAACTGAGGTGACTGGAATAGAGCATTCACTGGATGCGTTGTAGCTCCAAGCACAGGGAGCTAGGCAGAGGTTAAGAGCCTAAGTTCTGGCAGTTAGGCCAAACCTCCCTCCCACTTAAATACCTTTGTCAATGACGTTTCTTAACTTCTCTAAATCTCACTTTTCTTATTTGGAAAATGGGCTTAATAATGTTCACTTCCAAAGGAGATAGTTTAGATGAAGCACCCTGAAACCTACAGTCAATAAATAGTAGCTGGTTTCTTTGGGTTCTTTTGTAATAATGACTGGGGTTTAAATTTTTTTTAAGCCAGGGCACCTGGGTGGCTCAGTCGGTTAAGCGTCTGCCTTCGGCTCAGGTCATGATCCCAGAGTCCTGGGATCGTGCCTCGCATCGGGCTCCCTGCCCAGCGGGAAGCCTGCTTCTCCCTCTCCCACTCTCCCTGCTTGTGTTCCCTCTCTCGCTGTGTCTCTCTCTGTCAAATAAATAAACAAAATCTTTAAAAAAAAAGAATTTTAGAGGGCGCCTGGGTGGCTCAGTTGGTTAAGTGACTGCCTTCGGCTCAGGTCATGATCCTGGAGTCCTGGGATCGAGTCCCACATCGGGCTCCCTGCTCGGCGGCGAGTCTGCTTCTCCCTTTGACCCTCCTCCCTCTCGTGCTCTCTCTCACTCTCTCTCTTGCAAATTAAAAAAAAAAAAAAAAAATTTTTTTAAGCCAACCGATTTTTTTGGAGAGAAATAAAGTAGGAGGCGGTGCAGGGGTGGCCCCAGTCATGCCACCTGGGGGCCCACGGGGTGCTCCACATGACCTCAGGCCATCTGGGGAGATCGTGCAATAAAGTTAAACCATATTACCAAGTCCTATGTTACTCTTGAAGTTTTTAGTAATAGCAGGCAGAGTGAGGTTGGGGAAAGAGCAGGAATGAAACATAGCAAACAACAGTATCTCTTTTGATAACGAGCTTTAAAAAGCAGACAATGGCCTAGAGTTTTTTTATTTTTTGAACTTTTTAAAAAATAAAACTTATTAACCGGGAACATGTCTACTCTCCACGTCATTTCTCAATTCTGTATTCATCTGTGTCTGAGGTCTTGATAAATCATGAGGCGGCAGAATGAGGGGGCAGAAATATCCATAAATTCCTTTGGAAGTCCCATGTGCTGTGCGTGGGCTTCGGGGACCTGTCCCCACAGGAACTCTCATTATTATCTCCTGACTTTAGAAGACAACCGGAATGTCCGGGATGAGGAAAGCAACCCCAGAAGAGAAGGGGACAAGCCAAGTTTGCTCAAAGCAGATTAGAAAATATGAAATTGGTTTCTTGGGCCCATGCGTTGTGGAATTCTAAAGTCTGTGCCTTGAATTAAGGGCCTGTCACTTGCTCCATGAGGTGTTTGGGTTTTCAAGAGGAGCTCTATGTAGAAAATTAAATAGAGGTAAAACCGGATTGCAGGATTTTTTTTAAGATGTGTTGCTTTGAAGAAAAGTGGTTTTGTTGTTTGGGCCTGTGAGGAATTCACTTCAGTATATAGATTAAGGTTTACTTCAACCACTGTGACAGATCTATCTACCTGGTTTTTATGTAATCTTAAATAACATATGTGCCTGAATATAAGGCAAGGTATTTTCCTCAAAATTCATGGTACAGAAAAGAGGGAATCACCTTACACTCAAGTCTTTACAAAGTTTCTCAATTATTTTCCACAGCCAAGTAGAATTTAGAAAAAGCCTTTCCTGAAAGTCCCTCAGTCCATTTTAGTTTAAGATACTTACAGAGACTCCTGTACCAAATTAATTTCTTACATTTAGTTTCTGCTTGTCTTTATACACAGACCTCCGGAAATACTCTGGAGTATTGACCCTCCGGAGGTATGACCCTCACAATTGCAAAGCTTCATTGTCATACATGTGCCTTTTAAAAATCTCTTTAAAATGAAATAAAGTAGGGGCACCTGAGTGGCTCAGTCAGGCATCTACTTTTGGCTCAGGTCATGATCCTGGGGTCCTGGGATTGAGCCCTGAGCCCTGCTTCTCCCAGCTCTCCCTCTGCCCTTTCCCACCCCCTCATGCTCACGCTCTCTCATGTGCTGTCTTTCTCTCTCAAATAAATAAATAAAATCTTTTAAAACTAAATAATAAAATATTGGGGAGATCACCACTGTAATCATTGTAGAATGAGTAGGGAAAACAGTGTCCTGATGTTATGCAAAGAATACTTGTAGATTGGGACAAAATATCAACAATTAGCAAAATGCCTGCATTCACAATGGGCTGCTTGTTTAAAACTCAGAGGTGCTCTGCTCTAGAAAATGGTTAGGTAACCCAGTGTGGTTCTAGTGATGACAAAGACTCCCAGTCAGAGATACACACCTCCAACGGTGAGTGCCTTCATGATCTGCTCAGCTGCACCGAGCTGCCCCATCCCAGAGACCACCCTTCTGAGGGCAGCCCACATTCAGTGAAGTGAAGAGTATAAAGGCCTGGCCCAACCAGGGACAACCCTAATGGGTCATATGTATTCCAGAACTCTCCATGGGGTAAGCCAAGGCTTTGTTGGGTCTGCCACACAACAAAATTTCTTTCTTTTTTCAATCTTGCTTCTCACCCCCTTTCCACCTTCCCCTCCACAGAGGTTGATCCCCACTGAATACCTGCCTACCAAACTCCATCTCAACATTTTCTTTCAGAGATCCTAACCTGCACATTTGAGGGCAAAAAGGGAAGAAAATTAGTAGTTCTATTTTAAACAAGGTGTGTGCAAGTTATCTATTGGACAGCTGAAGGGAGATGTCAAGGAAGCCATTGTATATATGAGCCTAGAGCTCAAACGAACTTCAGGGATGGAGATGCAAACTTGGGAGACAAACCACTCATCGATGGTATTTAAAGCCATGGGACTAAATGAGAACTCTTGCTGAGCAGGTGTAGATGGAGAAGAGATCCAAGGACTGAGTCCTAACATTTAGAGGCCAGAAAGAAGAGAATCCAACAAAGATTGAAAAGAAGGGGGCGGTGAAACAGAAGAAACCCCAGATGAGTTTGGTACTCTGGAAAACGAACAAAAAAAGAGTTTCAAAGAAGTGATTAGCCATGTCAGTTGTGCTGAGAGGTTGAGTAAGATGAGGACAGAGAGGTAATTTTTTGATCTGGCAACAGAGAATCATTGCCAATTTAACAAGAATGATTCAGGGGAGTGGTCCAGATAAAAAGCCTGGTTGGAGTGTTTTCAAGACAGATTGGACACAAAGAGGTGGACAAGAGGAGTACAAAAAAATTTTCAGTTTTGCTATGAAGGGGAGAAAAAATGGGTTTTGGCTGGAGGAAGAAATAGGGCTGGGGGAAAGGACTTTAAGGAGGGAAATAATTTCGGTATGGCTATAAACTGATTGATTTAATCCTAGAGAGCATGAACAAATAATGACACAAAAGGGAAAGAGGAAGATCACAGGAGAAAGTCCCAGAGTGAGGCAGAAGGATTGGCACCCAGTGCACATTGGCAGGACCAGAAGGGACAGATGATGCCATGTATCAGGAGCAAAAGAAAAGAAATGGGTAGAGATGCAGGTGGGTGGTAGATTTGGTGATGGAAACATGAGAAAATGATTTTCTGGTTGCTCCTGTATTCTCAATGAAATAAGAAGGAAGATTATTATCTGAGAGTGGGGAAAACACATCTTGACACCAGGAGCGTGATCTTCTACACCTTTGTAGTCATCCCCCTATTTCACTCCTCGCTCAGTGTGTGCACTTTGAAATGTCGTGACCGACCACTTCTCACTTTCCTTCTGTCTTCCAATAGTCATATCCCCCTGGTCCTGTGTCAGGGTCTCCCTGATTCCTTTTGTGTTGTTCATTTTTTAAAATGAGCTCACCCTCTTGGCAACATAGCATGACTCACAACCATGCCATTTCTTCACACCTGAGTCAGTTTCCCTTCAGTTCTTATGGCACCTTCTTCCATTTGCTGGTGTGGGTTTTTTCTTTTGCTTTTGTCAGCTGTATTTGTCACTAACCAAGGTGTGCCTCCCTGTCCAAATCCCAAATCCTGTGGAAGACAAAAAAGAAGTTGATTCCAAACAGGAATATTTAGATATAGAAATAATTTGTTCAGCTCTTTGAAAATGTCTGCACCACTGGAGGCCATGGATATTCACTTCAGTTAGTTTCTCAGAGATTCTAAACTGCCTGAATCCTGAGATATCACCTCAGCACTAGAACAGGCCCACCATCATTGAGCATTGAGTATTCATTCTGTGAATCCTCTGCACAAAAATAGGAACCTGCTGGGGCACCTGGGTGGCTCAGTCGTTAAGCGTCTGCCTTCAGCTCAGGTCATGATCCCAGGGTCCTGGGATCGAGCCCCACGTCGGGCTCCCTGCTCCGCGGGAAGCCTGCTTCTCCCTCTCCCATTCTCCCTGCTTGTGTTCCCTCTCTCGCTGTCTCTCTCTCCCTGTCAAATAAAATCTTTAAAAAAAAAAAAAATAGGAACCTGCTGTCATCGTGGGAGACCTTAGAGATCCCCAGTGCTCCTTACATGTCAGGGAGAGCCCAGGCTTGAATTCCAGGTTTTGAATCTTGGCCCCACCCCTCCTCATCAGTTATGTAGGTCATCCTAGCATTCCATGCCTCTGTTCCATCAACTCTAAAATGGGGATAGCGACAGTTCCCAACTTCAGAGTTATTGTGTCAATCAAATACATTAATATGCCTATCATTTTTGACACCTCTTCTGGGCAGTGTTTAGTCAATAGGCTTTGCTGATTTTATGGCAAAGGCCTGAGAAATGTTATAGAGAGTAAATCTTTAGCATTGTTTAACTTTCTTCTTGTTAAACTTATTTGGCCACAAAAACCATTTTCCAACATAACGTACGTATTAAAATATTTTCCCACAGCCTTCACCACTGGCATCTGTATTTGTTTGCTAAAGCTGTGCTAACAAAATAGCTCAAACTAGGTATCAAAAAACTCAGAAATGTATGCTCCTGGAGTTCTGGAAGCTAGAAGTCCAAAATCTAGGTGTCAGCAGGGCTATCTCTCTCTGAGGGCACTGGAGAAAGAGAGTTCCCCTTGCCTCTTCCTATCCTCTGGTACTTGCCCGTGATCTTTCATGTCCCTTGACCTGTGGACACATAATTTGTCTCTGCCTCATTCTTCACATAGCCTTCTTCCCTGTGACTCCTCTGGCCTTCAGCTCACTCTCTCTTTATAAAGACACCAAGTCATTGGATTTTGAGCTCACCCTCATCCAGTATGACCTTATCTTAACTTGACTAGATCCACTGCAAAGACTATTTCCAAGTAAGGTCATATTCACAGGCACCTGGGGTTAGGACTTGAAAATACCTTTTCAAGAAACACAATTCTACCCACCACAGTGTATACAAGACAAACACGTCCAACCATACTTTACTGGCCCAAATCACCTCCCACCCACAAACAGTGATGTAGCTCAGTATTGTTTAGCGTCTGGCCCAGTGACTGACCACTTTCGTGAACTGTCTGACTAGGTCTGGGATGCAATAAATATAGAAAGAGAGAGTAAGTTTTAGATACTTCCAGAGCATTTTTACCATGCTGTGACAGTCAAGTGCGTACTCACTGAACTTAGCTTGTTTGAAAGGAAATAGGCCGTTTTGAATGCTAACTCACATGGCATGGGCTAAGTAATTGGTCACACCATGGACTGGAAGGTTCGCTCTCTACAAATCCTTTGAGATCCACTGATGTGGTGAACAGGCTGTGAATGATCACAAATGGAAAAAAAAAGTTTTCTACCTTTCCATAGTTATTTATGTAAACCCCATTCACCATTCCAACCCTTGGGTCCTAAACAAAAGATTGTTATTATTTCTGCCAACTTATTGTTCTACCTAATTCAAAAATCTCCCTTTTCCTTTTGAAGAACACAATCTAAAATAAACTTTCTGTAAAGCCTTCCAGGGGACAGAGTTTGTCCATTGTTTGCAAATAACTTTGCAATTCTGTAGACATGGGCTGCTTTGTTTCAAGATGTAAACCATATCAATTAGGAGCATTTTAAATGCCTTTGGTGACATAAAAGAAGTTGTTCTTCCAAAAGTGAAATATGGAGTTCATTATGTTTCTTTGTTATTTCTGCCTACTGAACACATTTACTATTGATGATACTTTGTGTTTTCAAGCACTTCCAACTTCACCTTCCAAATATTTGTGCATTACAGCAAAGATATTAACTGCAAAAAAAAAAAAAATCACTTTGGAAAACTGCTTTTTACATAGTAAAAAAAAACTTACTATTTAAGTAATATTGAGTTATTAATCTGAGGAGAAAAAAGGAACAACATCAAATTCTAACACTAGCTTGCTTTTTTAGGGATGGTTGTATATTGGACTCAAGTTTGAATAACAATTTTTTATTTGCTTTGTTTTCATTTTTTTTCAGCTTTTTAACCAAAAAGTATTTTCACTAAACACTGCCACAAATAAATATACAGATCCAACTGGATAAATCCAACTGTACAAAAACTCATAAAAGATATTACTATGCTACTGTACACCCCTAATCCCCTAAGTCTCAGTCCAGGAGTTAGGAGTTTATTAGGTGTCCTCTCAAAGAGTCTCTAGACACATAGGTGTATGTGAGTACAGGTATGATGTATCCATAAAATCAAAACAAATGGCAGCATACTTTGCCTACCTTTCATCCCCTACCAGCTAAGAGTTTATCTCAGATATAGTTTCATACCATATAGTGGAACTCTTCTAAGATGACCCTAGCGATCCCCTCCTATGGTATAATCCCCTCCCATATTGAGTAGGGCTGACATGTGCAAATACGATACTGCAGAAAGAATGAAGTATGATTTCCAAAACTAGGTCATGAAAAGCACTGTGGTTTCCTCCTTGTTCTTTCTTGGATCACTCACCCTAGAGGAAGCCTACTACCATATTGGGAGGGCACTGAAGTAGCCCTATGGAGAGGCAAATAACTGAGGCATCTTTCCAAAACAATGTGAATGAGTCATTTTTGAAGTGGATCTTCCAGTCCAAGTAAGGCTTTCATTCAACATTTTATCTACAACCTCATGAGAGACTGAGTCAGAACCATCCAGCTAACCTGCTCCAAAATTCCTGACCAATAGATACTGTGACATGATAAACACTTGTTTCTTTAAGCCACTAAGTTTGGGGCTAATTTTAGATAATATATACCATCATATGTCATTTTTGTTAGTTATTGTAAAAGCTAATAAAGAAACAACAATCCTAAAATACAATGATGTAAATAAGCATAAGACTCTTTCCTTCCCAAAAAATAGTTTGGAGATGTGAGGCCCAGGCTGGTAGAGAAATTCTGCTCCTCATAGTCTTTCAAGGACCCAGCTTCCTCCAATCTCGTTGTTCTGTTATCCCCTTGGGTACTGTCCTCATCTATAAAATTAAAGCCACATTGCTATCCTATTTATATTCCAGCTTGCAGAAAGGAGAAAACAAGCAAAAACAATTTCCCATCAAGAAATAAAAGGAGAGCTATATCTGTCTCATCTGGGAACCACTTAATCACATGGCCACCCCTAACCTCAAGGAAATCTGGGAAGTTGTTTCTCTACCAGACCAGCCATAGAACCAGTAAAAAGCAGAAAATAGATGTTAGGAGGACCACCATTCTTCTCCAGCTTTGCAGTATTCCTTTATTTAGATGTATTTACTTTTATTTAGTCAATCACTAAGCGATGGCCGCCAGACTTGGGGCCGCTCAGTCCCGTGTAGCAAGTTACTCTGAGAATGAATAATCAACGGAAGGCAAGTCGAGCTCACACTACAGCTGTGGTAACTCTACACAAAGGGCTCAGGGAGTGCACAGACTGAATGCTTGTGGTCCTGGACGTGAGAGAGGACTGACTCCTACTTGGGCATAAAAATGAGATCCCATACCAGGAACATAGAGTGAAAAAGTCCAAGCAATAGGTGCTACAATTTCTTTAACTACTGTCCTTTTCACCCCAAATTTGTGAAATGTGTAAACTCCAGAATCTGTCTCTCTAAGATCATGGTTCTCAAAATGTGGCCTTTGGAAAACACCACCAGCAGCCCCTGTGAACTTAGAAATACACATTCTTAGGCCCCATTCCAGACCTACACCATCGGAGACTCTACAGATGTGGTCTAGCCACCTGTGTTTTAACAAATGCTCCAGGGGGATTTGTTGCCTACTAATATTTGAGAATCACCCATCTAAGACCGAAAGCAGCATCTGCCACTTACTAGCCACGTGACTTTAGGCAAGTAACCTAACCTCTTTGCCTTAATTTCTCTACCTGGGAAATGGCGATAGTAATAATATTTGCATTGTTATGATGAGCACTGAAAGAGCTAAAACATATAAAGTGCTTTTGAAAAATGCCTCACATATAGTAAGCACTCAAAAATATACTAAATATTATTGTGTTATTGTTATCTTTATTTTACTGACTTGTAGTTTTACCAGTTTGTGGTCCACAATAAGGTCATGACTTTTATTTATTTATTTATTTATTTTTAAGATTTTATTTATTTATTTGACAGAGAAAGACACAGCGAAGAGAGGGAACACAAGCAGGGGGAGTGGGAGAGGGAGAAGCAGGCTTCCCGCCGAGCAGAGAGCCCGATGCGGGGCTCAACCCCAGGACCCTGGGATCATGACCTGAGCCGAAGGCAGACGCTTAACGACTGAGCCACCCAGGCGCCCTGGTCATGACTTTTAATATGACTCATATTAAAGTCATAAGACTTCCTATTGAGAAAAATTTTCCCCCCTCCGTTCTACCATCATTCCAAAAGTCCCAAGAATACTCCCTAAGATCTGGTGGTCACTGATCCCAGCAGCAACCAAACAAATGGACTGAACACTTTACAGAAATGAATGAAAAATAAGCTTTTAAGTCCAGCCAAAATGGCCAAATATTTTGAGCCTCATTTTTATCAAGCAATATGTAGGGTGCTGGGGGTCAGGGACAATGTCGAGAATTGCCAGCTCTGGGCTAGGTCAAACTAAGATACCTAGAGACTGGGTGAAGTAAGGGACAGGAACCTGACCCTCTGTAAGAAACCATACATGTAAGACTTTTCTCACCTGAGCTGTCTCTACCCGGACCCCCTCCCAAGAAGCTGACCTCAGGCATAATGAACAAAGACAGACTACAGCCTTTTCCTTTACCAAAACACTGTTGAAAGTGGAGCATTTTTTTCCTCATTGTTTAGACAGTGGATTAGAGGTCTGTGGACCCTCCTGAGCTACATGATAGGGATGCTTTTGCCTGCATAATTGCCTAGAATTAAGAAATGGGTTCTCTTGAGGCCCCAGTCATCATCAGAGCTGATGGTTACAGCTTTAAGGCTTTGAGATTTTTTTTTTTTTTGCAGACTTAAAAATTGGTCACACTGTCAGTTTTTAGGGTCTCTCTCTTTTTTTTAACACAATATAATATTGTATGTTTTAGGTGTACAACAGAATGAGTTGATACATGTGTACAGCATGAAATGATCACCACGGTAAGTGTAATTAGCATCCACCATCACACAATTTTGATTTTTTTCTTAGTTCTTGTGATAAGAACTTCCAAGATCTACTCTCTCAGTAACTTTCAAATGTACAATACAGTATTATTAAGTAGAGTCACCATGTTGTATATTATATCCCCCAGACTTATTTATCTTATAACTGGAAGTTGGTATCTTTTGACCATAAGATCTCTTTCTTTCTTAGTGTTATGAAGCCATGTAAGCAGGAAGAGATAATATTTATCTTGAACTCATGATACCTACTTAATAAGAGAAAATGGAGCAGAACCCCACACAAGCACAGTTAAGGATTCTGAGAGGAGTCAGGCTGTCTCCTGAAGGAATTCCTATTCTGAAATAACCTGCATGGTAAGGGCTCCCTCTGACCTCAGCGCTGCCTTCATCAAAGGACCTCATCCTATTATAAAATTGTGGGAATATGTTGCTTATCTCTCCAATATCTACCCCCGCTCCACCCCACAATAAGTCAGGTCCCTGATTTTTCTTTGGGGGATTCATCCCTCAGCCCTTCTCAGCCATATGTTTCAGTTGGGGTTCATCTCCCATTTTTATTTCTAGAGTCTCTGCTTGGCCTCAGTCAACCCCCATCCCCAAGGGATTGACTCAAGGATGAGCGCCTGAACAGATCAGAGCTGATAAGACACGTGGAACATTTGGGAGAAAGAGATGGTGTTTCCAGGAATGAAACACTCTTGCTTTCTCACCCCTATAAAGCGAGGCATGGGGGAAATAAAATGCTATAGAAATCCTGCTGCCTTTACAGTGAGGAATTGCTAAAGGCAAATGCAGAGGCTAAGATGAAGGGAATTCTGCAGGTGGCAGAAGAGAGGAGAGCAGTTTGGGTGTTGGTGATAGTGTATGTGCCCTGTGAATGAAGCCTCCTGTGAAATATACTACAGTTTCTAGATCAGTGGTTTCCAGTGTGTGGCCCCAGGACCAGCAGAGCCAGCATTAGCTTGCAACTTAGAAATACAAAGTGCTGGGCCTCCTGGGTGTCTCAGTCGGTTGAGTGTCCTACTCTTGGTTTCCACTCAGGTCATGATCTCAGGGTCCTGGGGCTGCTGGTCAGGCTCCTCCAGGCTCAGTGGGAAGTCTGTTTGAGTTTCCCTCCCTCTCCTTCTACCCTTCCCCCATGCACACTCTCTCTCTCAAATAAATAAATCTTCAGGGGGAAAAAAAAGAAAGAAAGAAATGCAAACTGCTGTGTCCCCAGTGCAGACTTGCTGAATCAGAACTGTGTGTGTGGAACCCTACAGTTTACATTTTCATAAGCCCTCTGGGTGATTCCATGCACACTAAAGTTTGAGAAGCAATGCTGTTGAGTGATCCAGAAAGCTGATGGAAAATCAGCCAGTGTACCTCAAGTACAATTATGCTAGAGTTTTCAGTACCACAAATGAATCTATACCTTTCTTTGGAAAGCCTCTATAAATCTGGCTTTTACATTCCTTATCCCAGCTTTAATCTGTTTGTTCGAATAGTGGAAAATCAGATGAGCTACCTTAATTAGAATCCTTCTTTACCTTTTTGAAACATATTGAAGTTATGATATTTGTTCTTCAGGTTATCTTTACGAAGGACAAAGAGACTCACCAAGGATGTTTTGTATACCAACTCCTCATTGTAGGGATGAGAAAACAATGTGCTGTTCCCTTCTACCTCCCAGCTAACTAAAATTCTTCTGATCTGGTTCTTCCCACCATCTTCAGCCACCTGTGTGGCTGAGTAACTAGACCAGTAGGTGATGGAGTCGGTCCAACCTGGGTTTGAATTCTGACTCTGTCACATGGGTCTACCGGCCATACCACCCTGAACGCGCCCGATCTCGTCTGACTCTGTCACATGGGAGCCTTCAAGCTTTTGTTTCTCAGTTTCCTCATCTGTGAAATGGTAAAAACAGTTCTACTTTCTTTAGATGGCCGGTATGAGGGTACAGTGAGAATTAGTAGGGGAAGGGTCAAGCCCTTGGAAAATGCTCAATAAACGGTGTCCACTAAGAACAATATTGTCAAATCCTTCATTGCCACTGCACTGTAAAATGCAGTGTCTACGTGCACAGCAGATTGCCCTGAGCCAAGGAATGTTCTCTGGGAGAAGCAGCATCACTGTTGTGCACTGAGTAACCCAACCCACTGATTTCCCAGAACCTCTGAGTTCTCTCAGCCAATTGTCCTAATAAAATTGGCTCTAATCAGCATTATAATGCAATCTCCCCCTTCAGCTTCATATTCATGTCAGACGCAGTGTTCCTAAACCCCATCCCCTTGAAGACCTTCTTCCTTCTTAAGGGAGTAAAGCAGCTGCTGATTAGTTGTTTCAATTGCCATCAAAACAATGAAAAAGTTTAGTCATTCTTACTGAAGAACCAGTCTGCTTGAATCAGCGCGTGTCTATCGTCACGGATGCTGAATTCATGGCCGTTCCATACTGAGGGAGCGAGTTTATTAATGATGTTGACTTCCTACCTTCTCTGGGCCAGCCAGATGGTGTCCTGCCCTGGAAAGGAAGGGACCACGCTAAACCCAGTAATATTTTTATAATCTCATTTATCTTGCCTAGCTCTAGATAATTTAACTGGCCTTTCAGGGTGGCCATGACTTTAATGACATACAAGGGGCATTTTGGTGACAGATTTTAGATGGAGCAGAATCTTACAGCCGAACAAATAAAATGGAGCTCTGTTGAATAATTGCCTGGGTTCAAATCTCACCTTTACCACTTAATGTCTATGTGACTTTGGAGCAAGATTGTTAGCCATTTGATACAGATCAGTTTATCTGCTTTGAAATGGGCATAACAGAAATTGCACAAAGGATAATGATTAAGTAAGTTATTGTTTATAAAATCCTTCCATAAGTAAAAATAAATAATAAATAATATTTGCCTTTTACTAAGAACTTACTGTGTGTCAGACTTTATGCTAAGTACTTTACATTTAACATCTAAATTTATCCTAACCATAAATCAATGAAGTATAGTAGGGTAATGGTAATAAGAACTCATAAATAATAGTAACAGTAATAGCAGCAATAATAATAATAATGTATGCATTAGGCTCTATAGTACCCTGTCTAAACTCATCAAACCTTTCTAGTGAGATTCTTTTATAGTCTCTGTTCTGTAGATGGATAAACTGACACAGAAAGGTAAGTATCTTGCCCAAAGCCATATAACTAGTAAGTAGCAGAGTTGGAATTGAAATTACATCCCCCCTGACTCCAGAACCCAAGCTCTCAATTGCTCACCAATTCAAAACCACAAAAATAATGCATCATAAAAATGAAGATGTCAATGTTCAAATTTTCTAGAAAGCATGGGATGGATGGATCAAAAATGTCAATACCACTTTTTTCTCTGGGCAGAATTATACCAAATGGGAGATGGATGAATGGAATGGAGAGTTGTAAAGGCTCCCAGTTGGCTGTGTGGCCAGCCCTGTGTGATCTACGAAAATGAGGGATTGTTTCCGAAGTGAAAAATGACTCCATCAGTAACCGGTTTTAAAAAATGTAAAGTCAGCACCTTCTAGAAGATACTCAGTTGTGTAATTAAAAAAAAAAGTGCAGGCTTTTATAGCATCCAGTTATGTGACAAGTGAGTTACACTTAAAGATATAGAAAAATGTGAACTGAGGAGTGTGAGCAACTGTAGCTGATCTATATATTAAGCTCTTTCCAAGACCTTGGGGGAAGTTAAAGAGCCATAAAGGATGAGCGTGCAACCTGACTTAAACTTGGTAAGGTTGCACATAAGCAGTGGGTCCAGGGACCAGAGACAGAAAGGGAGAGTGAGGATGGTAGCCATTGCTCATCCACCATCCACTATACTCCTGTGTAAAGTCCTTCCACCATTTTTTGTGGTCCTTCCTATAGTGTTTTAGTTGGAACCCTTATTAGAGCCATTTTGCAAATGAAGAAACTGAAACTGAGACATAATAAGTGCCTTGCTGAAGGTCCTACTGCCTGGTAAGGGACCAACCTGAGGTTCATACTGACATCTGCGTACTTGAGAACTAGCATGCTTTCTACCATGTCATGTTGCCTTTCTAAAAAGAGAAGGTTCATACTGACATCTGTGTACTTGAGAACTAGCATGCTTTCTGCCATGTCATGTTGCCTTTCTAAAAAGAGAAGTTTCATACTGACATCTGTGTACTTGAGAACTAGCATGCTTTCTACCATGTCATGTTGCCTTTCTAAAAAGAGACCCCGAGAGAAATTCTACGTTTGATAGTTTAGTTATGGGAGCAAATGATTTGATTTTCTTTGCACAGTGTCACATTTATTTAGAGATTTTTTTTTTTTTTAGAGGTGGGGACAAATTGAAGTCTTGCTATTATAGAAATATCTTTGATAACATAGCCTAATGAGAAAGATTAGGGTAAATTCCTTCTGGGTCCTAAATTCAAGAGCAGCATTTGTGTATTTATCTTTATATCTTAGCATTTTATGCCAAGCTAGTGTAGAGTACATGTTCCATAAATGTTTACTCAGTTGGCTTGACTTTTGTTCTTCTAGTTCCCAAACCATTTAAGTGGAGCCAAAAAAGTTTTAAGTTCCTTGAACACTTGGAGGATATCTGGCATTTCTCCAGTCCCATTTTTGCCCTCTAAAGTACAATGGTAAGCATGTAGGTGCTCAAACTGATGCAATTAATACAAACCCCACAATTCTGTTATGGTGAGTTTCAAGTTCAGAATCTGCATTTTGGGAGGCCAAGAAGGACTGAGTTGAACATTGACACCCACCTGGATCAAAATAGTAGCTCTGTTCTTGGAAATTTTGATTAGGCAAGACTGGGAGAATAAAGACTACTAGAGATTCAAATTTTTTAAAAAAGAGACTCTCTTTACTGCAAATCTCTATTCAGAAAGAAGAAATGATTGAAGACCAAAAGAATGGTTCAACTCTCCCATTTTCTTGAAATTATAATCATTGTTGTATTCAACCTTATGTGGAATTAGCTTCATAGCTTGAACAAGTGGCCAGACACTTCTTTAAAAGAATTGTCTTTTAGGGGGTGCTTGGGTGGCTCAGGCTGTTAAGCGACTCTTGAGCTCAGCTCAGGTCTTGACCTCAAGGTCATGAGTTTAAGCCCCACATTGGGTTCAAAAGAAGAAGAAGAAGAAGAAGTGTCCTTTTTTGTATGGTTAGGAATGTTGTTGTTTTGATTTGTTTGTCTAGAACTGCTTTTTATTTTTCCGTAGTCTCAGGATTCTAGTAATGTATGGGAGTTTGGGGTAGAGATGTCTCAGAAAGCACGGGTAGTCTACAGATTCTTATAGCAGAGGAAGGGGGCCATGATAGACAAAATAATGGTTCCCCAAAGATATCCATGTCCTAATCCCCAAAACCTGTGAATGTGCTACCTTTATATGGCAAAGGGGACTTTGCAGATGTGGTTAGTGAAGGGTCTTGAGATGGGAACATTTTCCTGGATTAGCCGGTGAGCCCAATGGCATCACAAGGATCCTTCCAAGATAGAGGCAGGGTGTTATAGGGAGTCAGAGAAGGAGATTTGGTGATGGAGCCGAGTGATGAGATTGCTCACCTTGAAGATGGAAGAGAGCCACAAACCAAGGAATGTGGGCATCCTCTAAAAGATGAGACAGGCAAGGAATTAATTCTCCCCTAGAGCCTCCAGAAGGGACTTAGTGAGACTGCTGACCTCCCAAGGTGTAACATAATACATTTGTATTGTTCAAGCCATCTCCCTTGTGCTCATTTGTTACATTAGCCATTGGACAGTAATACAAGGACTAAGTTCCTTATCAGCCATGTCTGCCAAAAAGAAAGGTGTTTCCTCTTTGAGCTTAAGAAAGTATTCTATCCAACATGAAATCCAAGTATCATCTTTGGCTACATATGATTTAACTTAATGTTTCTCAACCTTAGCACTATTAACGTTTTGGCTGGATAACCCCTTGTTGCGGGGGATGTCCTGAGTATTCTAGGATACTTAGCAGAATCTCTGGCTTCTACCCATGAGCTGCCAGTAGTACCTCTTCTCCTCAATTTTGACAATCAAAAATATCTCCATACATTACCAAATGTCTGCTGGGGGACAAGAAGGGCGGCAAAATTGCCCCCAGGCTGAGAACTACTGTTGTAGCTTAATCGTATGCTCTTTGACCATAAAATTTCTGATGACAGTGAGCAAACCATCTTTCTCCCATGATCCGGGCTCATAAATTAGCCAAACCCTGAGACACACAAAATATGCTTTAGTCAGAGTCATTTTACTGCTCAATTACAAGGCAAAAAAATCCTTGCCTCTGGACTAGATGGAATAATCTCATGGCTTGTACCAAGAGATCAGACAGGATTTATTTGTAGATAAAACTCAGTTGATAACCCAAAGCAAGTTATTAATCTACTCAGCCCAGCCAGCTAACACCTTAAGGCTGTTACTCTCAGTAGATGCCAAATAAAGTGTTTTGTCAAAATGAGTTGGGTGGCACTGTGCCCCTCCTTTTTGTTTGGGAAAGTTAATTGGGAATCCAACTCATAACTATTACTGGTTCAAAAATCCCAAGATATATTGGGATGAAATACTGTAAAGCCTGTGTGAAAGAGTAAAAGTGATTCCTCTGGCTCTAAGATGTGGGCATTATTGAACACAGAAGCAAAAGTGACCTTTACAAAGCCAGTTCTCCCTTCTCTGAGTTCACATGCCTGCCAAAGGCTGCCTGATAGCAGACGAGTGAGAGAGAGAGAAAGAGACTCCAGCTCGTTTTCCAAAAGAAATTCCTATTGTGGCATAGATAGGTTTAGGAGGGAGATACAGCAGGCAGTTAGAACTGGGGCAAGGATTACCAGAATAAATGACTCTGAGTTAAGTTCAGCTAGGATGGAAGGTAGGACAATGTTATAGACTGAATATCTGTGTCCCCCCAAAATTCCTATGTTGAAGCCCTAACCCCCAGTGTGATGGTTTTTAGAGATGGGGCCTGTGGGAGATAATTAAGTACAGATGGGGTCATGAGAGCAGGGCCCCATGATGGGATTAGTGTCCTTAGAAGAACAACAGAACAGAGCACTCTCTCTCCAAATGCAAGGACACAGCAATGAGGTGACTGTCTGCAAGCCAAGAAGAAAGCCCTCACCAAGAACCCAACCATGCTGTCATACTGATCTTGAACTTCCCAGACTCCAGAACTATGAGCAATAAATGTCTATTGTGTAAGCCACCCACCCAGTCTATGGTCTTTGTTAAGGCAGTGTAAGCACTAAGATAGACAATCAGCTGAACCATAGAAATTCTATCAAGAGCTAGAAAAATAACACATTTGAGGCTCTGGGAGAGACCCCACATCATCATCACCAAACATGAGACCTCTGGCTTATTCATTAATTTTTTGAATTATGTAAACATAAAAATAATGTGCTAGGTTGAAGACAAGAGCTAGATTCTCTCTAGCTGTATGATTATAGACAGGCTTCTTTGTTGCTTTACTTTCTTGGTTTCCATATTAAAGCAGAGCTAATAATACCTGCCTTGAAAGAGCCTAAGAAGAGAATGAAATCACGTATATGAAAGTACTCCGTATGTGGCAGGAACTCAGTGAGGGTAAGTGGGCTCCCCTACCATCTAGGCTCATCCTGGTCAATTTAAAAACAGATCACACCTAACTGAGCCACATTGAGCTAGCCTGTGAGTGTGAATGAAGATATGTGAACATGTATGCCTGGTCTGGATAATTACCAATCTTTGTGTCCTCAGGGGTGAAGGGCAGTCCTTGCAGGGCTTCCTTTAGGGTAGATATTGGCAAATGCTGGTTTTGTAAACCTGTCTTCTAGCCCCCATTCTTCTGGTAATTGTAACTTGGTTCTCTTTGGGAAGTCACCTTTTTCTCACACTTTATCTATGGGTTTTAGTGGGAGCTGACAACACCCTGTCCCATACACACACACACACACACACACACATACACACACACACATCTGACTCCAGAAAACAACACTTCCCTGGACTGGTCAGGGAGTTTCATTACCCACACCAGACCAGAGTAAATCAATCTCAGGAATAATGTGAGAATGATGGGGGGAGGGGGGAGGGAAAACTACTAAGGAGGAAGATCTCTTTCTGCGGAATTTTTGAATTTCTGCTGGCTTTAAGTGTAGTGTAAGTGTGGAGCTGTCAGGGACCACCATGCTGAGAAGCCTGTATGAAACTAAAAAGCCAATACAGAAAGATGGAGAGCGACTGATCTCAACAGGTCCCCTGGATACAGCTATTCCTGAAGCTCTTTGTTCCCTTGACTTCCCAGGGATTTGAGCCAATTAATGTTTATGCCAGAACAAATTCGGGCTCCCTACAGTGAAACTCCTGATGAATGTGCTTTCCCACAAGTATTTCAGGATTTCACCTTGGGGCAAAATCACCCCTGTTCATGAGTCAGCTTTCTCAGCCAAACAGAGAGTCTAGCTGCAGTTGGAATGCTGTTGGAACCACCCCAGGACTAATTGGTTGGGAACTTGTACTGATAGCCAAGCTCCAGCACCACTTGCATATGCTTAGCGGGCTGACCCCAGCCACGGTCGGAACATTTGTTGCTGGTTGTGGGGATGATTCACTTTCTGTCTACACTGCCCCAAGCCTCCGGAGACTATGAAAGTTAAGCCATTCCTAACAGATAAGGAGAATTCTCCTTGTGACGCTCAGGGATGCAGGGCTAACATAATTTGATCCAGCAACAAATGTTCCAACTGTTACCTGCTGCCCAAAGTCCCCCAAATACGAACCATTAGAGGCTACTTTTCTCACTTCTACCCCAACCATGTCCTCTTCCAGAAAGCCCAGTGGCACTTCTCCTAAAATAGCACTTGAGAGGTCTTTCTAATCAGGGAGGTAAAAGAGACAGATAACAATAGATAAGTAAAGCAAGCAAGGAGATCTGAAACACAAAAGTGTAAGGTTCAAGGGATATGCTGTCATGATGTGCGAGAAATATGGCAACATAGCATCTGGAAACGAGAGTCACTAATGAGAGGTTTCATTTTACTCCCAAATTTTTCTTGATGTGAAAAATATAACTTTTCTTGCTACTGAACTGCCAAATAAACTTTGAAAAACATATCCAGAGGAATAACGAATCACTTGGGTACTGACCCCTCCCGCGACATTAAGATAAGGGTGGATATTTCGGAACTGCAATATTCGGGTACATGAGTGACATACCCAGCCAGCCTTTTTGTATCTGCAGTCAATGTCTACCTTTTCGTGAGCAGATATCCTTCTCTGAATTGCATAAGCTGAATCCTCCTGTGCTGTTTTGGCAATGTTCCTGTCTTCGGTACAACTAAATGTGTATGGAGTCGGTGACTATCATTTGAAAAGGTGAAGATGGCAAGAAGGAAAGAATTTAAAGATGGATAAGACTAAGATGCCTCAGTAATTCTCTGCTTACATAACTCCAGGAACATAATTACTCTGTCACTTTTGTACCAGCAGAAATGCAAAGAGTTTGAGATGCTACTTTTGAAATGAAATTATAATGTGGTTTTGATAATTAAATATGCTACTTTCTCTTAACACTCGTCTTGAAATGACTAACCTGGTAAGGAATCACCCTGTGTCTGGAAACCAGACAGCTCCACACTTACACTACACTTAAAGCCAGGTGTCCACCTCTGGTCCAGTCACCTCATCCAGAGAGAAGACACCATGAAATGCAAACATCGTCATGAATAAGCACAGGGTTATTTTGGAAGTAAGTGAGAATCACAGTTGGTAGCTTTTAAAAAACTGTGTCTGTCATTCCAAACTCAAACCAAAGCCCCACCCCCCACCCCCCTTCCTTTCTCTGTTAGATTTCCTTGCCACCATTAGCTAATTACAGCTATGGAGCCTGCCCTCCAAATCCTAGCCTGGAGAAAGCTTCTTTCCCTTTAAGAGGAGCTCAGCCAACAGTTGCTTTCTCCAATGCAAATTTCCTACAAACAGGCCCTGCAACTTAAAAGGAACCTTTAAACCCCATTAAATAACACAGTTCCTTAGCAGGAATATCTCCTGGGAAGGGATGTCTTCTATTCAAATGTCATGTTATGACAAGCATGACAGACTTGATGGGGATCTATTCTGACTTATGACATCGCTTAAATTAGGTTAGGTAGAATATGTGTAGGCATTCTAAGAAAGGCTCCTCAGGGCCCCAGCCCTATTATTTTTGTTAATAGCTCTGAATTCTGACTGTCTTTTCCTAGGGACAATAAACCCTGTTTCCACACTAGGTACATCATGGGATGTATGTAATACATGAAGACTCAGCAGCAAAGCCACTTGGCCTGCACACATTAAATACTAATTTATTGTTGTATTTCTTCTCATCTCTCTCATCTTCCACGAGGCTAGAGTTGGCTTGCCTTACCACTTGAACTTGAATTCCTCACAAATGCTTCCCCTGTTTCCAATTTAACCTTCATCCGAGGGAAGAGTCCCACGATGTCTTCTAAGCCCTACTGTGTGCCTCAAACTTGATTCACGTTCCACATTTAGGGGGCCGGAGGAGACTTGCAGAGACACCTGGCAGCTAGCTGCAGTATCCCAGGCTCCCAACTTCAAGCCAGCAGAAGGCAAGATCCAATTTTCCAAGAAATCCAACAAAAATCCTAGACTTTCTATTGACTGAGTTTTGGTTAGTGTGTTCAAGAGAACAAATGCTTTGATTAGCCAAGCCTAGTTCGTGGGTCAGCCCTGGGAGCTGGAGGGTGAGGTTAACCCTACTTGAACTACAGAGAGTGATGTAACAGTTGAGGTGGTTCTCCAAAGGAAAATCAAGATGCTGCCATAAGAAGAAAGGGGAGCATATGCTAGGCAGCATAAACAGTTTATTTGCAATCTACATTTGTCAACTTGGACTGCCATACAGAATCCACCGACCGGGTGGCTTAAACAACAGACACTTATTTTTATTTTTTCCCCATTCTGCAGGCTGGAAGTCCAAGATCAAAGTGCTGGCCTGGTTGGTTTCTGATGAGGACTTGCAGAGGGCCACTTTCTCCCTATGTCTTCATGTGGCCTTTCGTCTGGGCTCACACACTTTCAGTGTCTCCTCCTCTTCTTATAAGGGTACCGTCTTATAAGTACAACCTCATTTAACCTGAATTACCTCCTTCCAGCCCTAATGGCAAATACAACCACATTAAGAGTTAAGGCATTCACATAGGATATTTGAGGGGGACACAATTCAGTCCATAACGTGATCTAAATAGAATGAATAGGTGAGATCATCAAGATCATACAATTAAAAGCAGGGCTGAGACTGGAAGGCCGTATACTATTCCTAAAGCAATGTTCCCTTTGCCTGATTGCCTTTCAGTCTCTCTCTGTAAATCTCTGCCAGGCTTCTAATTTGGAGCCGGGGATCAGAAATTGTGCAAGTGAACAGATCAGGATATCAAACTAGCTTAGTCCAAGATTAACCTCACCACCATTATCTTTCTGGCTCAGATAATTATTGGTTGTTGGGAGCCTTCCTGTACATTGTAGGATGTCTAGCAGGATCCCTAGCCTCTGTTCACTAGATGCGAGTAGTACTCCTTCCCCCTCAGGATGAACACAGAAAAATGTCTCTAGACATTGTCCAATGGGGAGCACAATCATCCCTGGTTCAGAATCGTTGGCCTAGTCAAGCCATTTGAGTGACCACCTCTCCCTGGTTTACTACCAAAGAGCCATTCAGAATTCTGTAGCTCTAGCTTCTGAACCGTCTTCAAATCATCACTATCGGAAATCATTGTTCGATTCTTGGGGCCTACTCCCAGAGACTATAATTAAGTAGTCATGTAGTGAGCCAAAAACCTTGCGTTTTTTAATAAGTACTTTGATACGAGTTCCTTCGAGTACTACTGGTCATCTTGCCACTAGTTCCTTTATTCAAGATTTATTTACTGAGCCTGTGCTGTTCCAAGAATTGTTCTAAAAGGTAGAATACAGAAACCACTTCCCTCAAGGAGCTCTCATTCCAGGGGAGGAGACAGGCAATAAATGCAATACATAAGTAAATGATAGTATCATAAAATGTGGTAAGTGACGTGAGGAAAAATGAAACCTAATTGTAGGGTTAGTAGAGGGGAAGTCCCAGGAGCAGAGATAAAAATTATATTTGTAAATAGAGTAGACAGGGTGACCTAAATGAGAGAGTAGTATTTGGGCAGGTACCTGGAGAATTTAAGGAAGTATGCCAACACGCAACTGAGGGAAGAGCATATCCGAGGGAGAACACCCAGTGCAAAGGCCCTGAGGTAGGTATGTGCCTGACTTATTTAAGGAGTACTCAGGAGATGACATGGCTGACAGAGAGCGGAATGGATGAGGGTCGAGAGTAAATGGAGGGAGGGAGTGATATCACATAGGACCTTGCATAAAATTATAAGGACTTCATATAATGGGAAGTCATGAACATGTTTTGAGCAGAAGTGTGACATGATTTGACTTTTATTGATGGGTTTAATGTACTGTATGGGAGGCAAAGATGGGTAAAGGGAGACTAGTTAGGAGGTTATTAGAAGCAGTTGCAAGGAATTCTCTGGTGACATTACGAAGTGACTTCAGTGCAGTGATCTGGGTAAAAGCCTGGGGAAAAAATGATTGAATACGTTCAGGGTCAAAGTGAAGACCATTCGCATAAACAATTCCTAGAGGAGTTTCGCTAAAGGGAGCAGGAAAATGAGGCTCCAGAAGGAAGAAGCAACAGAATGAAGGGAGACTGTTGTAAGGTTGGAGACATGTCAGTGGTTTCACGCAGCTGGGAACAATCTGGTAGAGAGGGAAGAACTGATGACGTGGGAGGGAGAGGGGTGGCTTGCAGGAGTGGAGTTTATGAGCAGGAGAGAGAAGGAAGGTGCGCAGAAGGGACAGTACTGCCTTTGGAGAGGAGCACGGGTAGTCTACCCGCAGGAACAAGAGGGGAGACAGAGCATATGGAAAGGTGAGTTGATGTGGACATGGGAGTTTGTGGAAGTTCTCTTGTTACTGCTTTAATTTTCTCAAAGAAGGAAAGAGCAAGGTGGTCAGCTAAGAATGTTAAGCAGAAGGAGATAGCATTTTGAGAAGGGAGGTGTCAGGAGGTGGCTGGGAGAGGGAACCGAAGCATGGCTAACCACCAGACGATGGGTCAGGGTATAAGACGGTGACCAAGTCACTCTCTTCCGTGTTGTGTTGGGGGCAGAGGAGATAGGACAACATCTCCAGTACTGGGCCTTGTTTTGAGGAATGTGTTCAGGATAAACCAAGGAATTCACTGAGTCCTGGCAGCCTAAGAAAATGCTGGAGAGGCAAACCCTGGCAGTTGGAATGGGAGGTGGAAGGCACCTGCGAATTATGTCTGGTTGAGCTTTTTAGTGTAAATTTGATATCAGCCTTGGGCTAGTTCTTAATCCTCGGGTAAATCAGGTTTCCTTCTCACCTTCACACTACCAAGGGTTTTTTTTTGGTGGGGGGTGGGGCGGGGGCTGGAAACTGTGAAAAGGTATTTAAAAGCCCCTGAACCTTTTTTGGAGAACAGCTGCTGTGAATCACCCAGTGGCGTTCTAGCGTTAAATCCAGCAGGGTTGGGGAAAGGTGTCTTTAAAAGTGAGGATGCCGAAGGGGTACGTGCACCCCGATGTTTATAGCAGCAATGTCCACAATAGCCAAACTGTGGAAAGAGCCAAGATGTCCATCGACAGATGACTGGATAAAGAAGATGTGGTATATATATACAATGGAATATTATGCAGCCATCAAAAGGAATGAGATCTTGCCATTTGCAACGACGTGGATGGAACTGGAGGGTATTATG
>NC_138369.1:30572662-30588833 GCF_054177405.1 Leptonychotes weddellii
TTGCAAATGGCAAGATCTCATTGAAGGAATGTGTTTTTAAAGGATGTCTAACTTAGGGGGTTTCCATAGCCAGCACTTTTTGGACTTTCTCAAAGTTCAAATAAAAATGGCTTATTTTATGGCCAGCCTTGGTGTGGACAAGGGCAAAGCGGGGGGATGGCTCTGATCTCAACACTGTCCTCTTGGCCAGGAGAGGACAAATTCACCTAACACCCGTTGGCTTGAGTCACAGCTCTAGCCAGGTGCCCCCATGGGAGGGACACATCTGAGCATCCAGTTCCGTGTCACTGAGTGGTGCCATGCTGCTCTGGGCTTACATGACACAGTGACAGAGTTCATCTGAGAAGAACTAGAGGAAGCTGCTTATCCTTGCATTCTTGGCGGCATTCAGTAAACAAGATGGCCCTGTTCCAGGAAGGCGGAGGCATCTGGCTACGGTGTGTAGCCTCCTATCACTGAACTGGAGGCAAGGACTCCTAGCTAGACTGGTCTCCCAGGAACCCTTATTTACTGCCTTTAGTGATAGTTACACTCTCAGCCTCAGTTTGGGAACATGGAGTAAACACCTACCTCGTAGGATGGTTTGGAGTTGTCAGTATGGTTACTGTCCCCACTGGTGGGGGAGTGGTAGCAGCAAGAATAGTTACGGCTGTTGTCCCTGCTGTTCCCAGCACGGACCTGCAGGAAGAATAGCACTCTGTACACGACTGTGTGGTTGCAGAACTTAGTAGTGCTGGTGGTGTTTCTTGCAGGAGAGAGATGTGTTGACTTGCGGTTGGTGTCTGTTGCCACTGTGTTGGTATAGCAAGAAGCTGCGTGGTGGCGACCTCGGAGCATCATTCAGACTGGATTTCTCTATTATTTCTTTCATTTTACCTGTCTCACTAAAATTCCCAATTCATGATTTTGAACCAACCGTGAAACACAGAATTCCATCTGAGGCCCATGCCGACCTGTGCTTCTTTGAGGCTGCTACTCCTCACTTTTTCCTTTGATGGAGGAGAGCACCAAGTCGCACCTACTTGTACTTCAAATTGTAATTGTCAGGTGCCCGAGGGAAACTCAGAAGTTTGGTTGAAGCTATACAAATGGCCATATGTGAAAAAGAATAAAGTGAAAATGATGTTTAGGACACTAATCTTTTATATTTCGTTTGTCTATTTGCTTTCTTGGCAAAGTGAGTTCCTTTTACAAAGTGTGTGTGGCTTTAAATTTTTAAAGGGCGGGGGAATAGAAAAAAATGTGCCCATTTATAGGTCATCGATTATAATTCTCATGAATATAACAAGTGGATAACACCCAAGGTTATATCTTCAAGTCTTGTATATAGATTTATTCATTGACGCCCCACTGACTTAACAGGAACCACACCGATAAATTACAACACATAATATTTTTTTTTTAATTAAGGGCTAGACATCCGCTAGGGATGCTCAAAATCAAATTAATGTTTTTTTCTTACGACCATATTCAGATGACCATTCTGAAGGAGAAAGTAATGATCTCGTCTTACAAGAAGGCTTGCAGAACTATCCTACAACCCTTTCATTTGGCACTTCGTCCAATTCACCTGCAGTGACTCAACATCCCAAATAATTTTAAGCAATAGCACCAATGTTTGTTCAATGCTTATTGTGTTTAAAGCTTCCACTGTCGCCTTAGTCTAGGACAGTAGTTTTAAGCTGGGTGTGGTTTGGCCCCCATGAGATAAATGATGACATTTGGGGCTGTCACAACTGGACAGAGTGCTCCTAGCATCTAGTGGGTATAGGGTCAGGGATGTTCCTAAACGTCCTACTGTGCTCAGGACAGTGCCCACAACAAAGAATTATTTGGCCCAAAATGTCAACACTGAGGTTGAGAGACTCGGGATTAGTATTCCTTTTCATCCAACAGTTCACTCCTTTACTCATTCATCAAATGTTTATTGAGTAGCTACTATGTGCCATGCTTTGTACTAGCTGCTGGGGATATCCAGAAAAGCGACCTGCTGTCTTCCCAACAAGATGTGTGGAGTTTATACACCGGTTTTCAAAAGGTAGCTCAGGCATCGTCTGTGTTATCAATACCTGGACTTACTTCCAAAATGCAGGGTTCTCGGGACACCTCTGCAGATCCTAATCTCTTAGGATGAGATGCAAGAAATTGTATTCATTTCTCCCCGTTTTAAAATTTAAAAACTTTAGCTATTAAAAATGTAACACATGTATTGCATGACATATAAACATTTTTACTGATACAATAAAATGTAAACAGTGATAGGGCATATTTGAAAAGTCAAAAATAAACTAAATACACAAAATAAATCTAATTTACTTTCATTCCACCAAGCTTCCTAGATGTTAAATTATTTAACATCCACAATAACACTTTTGAGTAAATGTTGCTCATATTAATATCAATTTCAGATAAGCAGCACCGAGATCCACTTACCTAAGGGACTAACATCCAGAAAAGCTGAGAAATTTGAGCCTAGTCACACATGAGGCAGAGCCAGGACTCAAACCCCACAGGGACTAAAACAGTCACATTTTGCAGCATAAATTTGTCCTGCCAAAGTCCCCTTGTCTCTCCCCTCCTCTCCTTGATCCACCTGTCCAGCCGCATCCCATCCACAGACCCCTCCCCAGCCCTGTGCGGGCTACCCAAGATGAACAACCCAGAGTCAGGATCTTTATCTGAATAATAGATTTCTAATCCATTTGTTGTAAGGGGTCTTACAACTTTGTCTTAAGTAATACTTCTAAATGGTTGTAAGAGAAGAAATTGGTATTTGGTACAATTCTTGACTATCTTCTTAAGAGGGTATAACCCAAGGAGGGGCTCAGAGCCACTTTCTGAATGTGAGAAGACACAGACCTAGTTGAGAAAGTGCCCAGAACTGTATATGATTCTCACAGGCACAAAGTTGGAAGCTCCTTTTTCCTGGATGAGGGAGGAACATGTAATCAAGTAAACTGTGGTGTAACTAGCCCAATGTCAAAATAGGTAGATAAATAAAATGCCTATTTAAATTCTATTTAGCTTTCAAAGCTCAATTCCTCACGCTCTATGAAACATTTTTTACTACCCCAGAATGTAATGATCTGCTAAAATACTCCTAAAATATAACTGTTCTCTAATTGTTTCTCAGTATAAGGTTTTTCCTTTTGCATCACATAAAATCCTTTTGAGGATCATGGTTTTGTATTTCCCAGAGTGACTATTCTAGTCTACACTAGTCTACTGACTACACTAGTCAACCAGTAATTGTGGGCCAGTTGACAATTGAATAAGTTTTCTGCTTTTGTCAAGATACAGGACAGAAGAGATAAAGACAGAATAAAGAAAATATTTTCTAAATACCAAAATAAATGATAGGTTGGTATCTGTCTAAAGCATGAGTCCACCAGGCCCAATCCCCTCAAGGCAATGAGCCCAATTCTAGTATTTAAAAAGTTCTTTTTTTTTTTTTAAGATTTTATTTTTAAGTAATTAATCTCTACACCCAACTGGGGCTTGAACTCACAACCCCGAGATCAAGAGTCACATGTTCCACTGACTGAGCCAACTAGGCACTCAAGAAGTCCTTTCATTAGGGTGGATTTTTCTTCTTTTGAGGATTTGCCAACACAAAAATAGCAGAGCCAATCACCAGTTTCTTCAATGGAAGATGTATTGCCATCTGTCAGTCTCATCTTCACCTGTCATAGTGAAGGTCTCAGCCGCTCAGGGCTCCTCTGTCACTGTCCTCTGCGGTCCAACAGTGAAGCTTCCTGAGCTGCCCCTGAGAAGCAGGGGACACTTGCCCTCTAGGGGACACATTCCGCCTGTGCCTGCCTCAGTAACTCCAGTCTGTTTTGCAGCGTAAGTCAAATTTGGAGACTGAGTTTTGGTGTTTAAAATGGCTCCTGAGCCCGCAAAGCTACCTTCCCCCAACCTGCTCCAATGGGTTGGTCTGGGAGCTGGCAATGCACCCTCTTAATCACTCACCTTGAAGTGACCTTAACTGCAAGGAGAGCATTAGAGATTGGCAGCAGCTGAGACTGCAGCCCTTGCAAGCTTTGCCCACATGACAATCAATAGAGATACTAAGGAGGTGCCCTGAGTTTGAAGTCCAGGAACAGAGATCACGGGAAAAATCCGTGTCCTGAAACCCTGTTCCGTAATCACTTGGGCTTTATCACGTATTGTATTGGTTACACGGGCACTTAGCAGATACAAGTCAGGGTGAACACTCACTCTACACCGGGCCTTCAGGACAGCAATGCCAAGGCTCATGTTTGGATATGTGTGTGTGTGTTATTTTAGCAGCCTGCAAAGACTGTGGCACATAGGGAATAGTGTGGATATCAAAATGATCTTCTGCCATCCTACAGAAAAATGTTTCCCAATAAAATACGTTGTGCGTGGCCCCTACCTGTCTGGTTAGAGCTTTGACACAGGAGAAAAAAAAAAAAAAACTGAGTTGTTGGGAGTTGCCAAGGTGATCTGCACAGATCAATTTCACCTTGATCAATTTCTTTTCTCACACAAACACTTCAAAAGACAGGCGGTGATTCTGTTATCTGATCCATACAGGGGCATAATTCACTCAGTGCAGCCCTAGAATGAATTTTGGAGGTAGACTGTAAATACCAGTGATATCAGAAGAGGATATGTACATCGCAAGAAAAAAAATGTTTTGTGACTAGGTCTGGTGACAGATGTTAGCTAGACTTACCATGGTGATCATTTGCAATGTATACAAATATCAAATCACGTTGTTGTGTCTGAAACTAATATAATGCTATATGTCAATTATACTTCAATTTAAAAAAGAGGACATGTAAGGTATTATTTTAGAATAATAGAATATTTTACAATGAGGGCACCTGGGTGGCTCACATGGTTAAGCGTCTGCCTTCGGCTCAGGTCATGATCTCCAGGTCCTGGGATAGAGCCCCACCTCAGGCTCCCAGCTCAGTGGGGAGTCTGCTTCTCCCTCTCCCTCTGCCTCTTCCCCTGCTTGTACTCTCTGTCTCTCTCTCTTAAATAAGTAAATAAATCTTAAAAAAAGAATATTTTACAATGTTTTAGTTTCTTACCTACTGCACAAGTAACCCTAAATTGCCTCTCAAACCGTATTAGAACTTCTTCCACCACCATCAACCAAAGCCCCCTCCCCACTCTCAGTGCAGTACACATGTATGATTTGAGTCCAAAGTATGCACATTTATCACAAATTAAACAGTTGTGGGTGTGGTATACATGAATCCAACCAGTTAGTGATTTCCATTTTATGAACTGCCTACAGTTCTCAGAACTGATGAGATGTTCAGTCATTAATACAATTTTTCTCATTGTAATGAGGTAAACAATGGGAAATGATACAAAAGGCAAGCTTGTATTACAAATTTATTTCCAACGGTTTGGTCAGGTTTTGAAATATTTTATTAAAAGATTGGCAGTCAGAGTCTGGGATTTGGAAAAGGGCAGATAATTGTCCAAAATAAATATTTCCCTTCCTTGACCACCATAGCACCCAAATACCAACACTTTCGTCAGGATGTGGCTGGTGAATCCAAGAGGAATGACAAACAGAAAATTACTCCAGTCAGTATTTTGTTATTGATAGTGATCTATAGAATCAGATACACGAGCGGTGGTAAGAGTAATTCTTCAGAAGGCTAACATAAACGTTAACTCCCGGTAAACAAGTTAGGAGAGAGCATGATGCATGATACATCAGGCAAAGCCAAGGAGAAAAATTAACTTGGACTTTGTCTAGGGTGCCCTGGACATGGTCCCAAAGTAGAGGTTCTGCTAGAAATGAGATAATACTTAAAAAAAAAAAAAAGTCCTTTAGGGTGAACTTGAGGCTCTGTTGACAAATGCTTATTTCAATTTCCTGAGCACTGCCCAGATGTCCATGTTGCTATATTGGGTAAAACCTTTCTTGAAACTGTCAGGCAGACATAAATATCTTGAGGTTCTTTCTAGGCCAGTGAGAGCACAAGCTGACATAATCCAGCCACAGGAGAAGGGTTTAGGAGTGGCTCCTGGTCTTCCAAAGCAGCAAGGAGAGTTTAACTATTTCTCTCAAGTTTATAAAGTACAATTCCCTCACTGCATCTTTAGCTTCCTGATGTTTCTCACTTTTACCACATTTTCTTATTTGCTATTTATACTCAGGAAGTCCCAAGGAATCACTGAGTAACTGTCACACAAGAGGAGACAAAGCCATGCAAATTACCATCCAGGGGCTAAAATATAAAAATGGTACTTCTGAGCAAAATGTGCAAAACTTTTGTACAGATGGAATATTACTTTTTATGCATCGAGATGTCAAGCAAATCAGGATCCAGTAAAGGGAAATGTCTTTGAAATAACAGTATTTGTGATTTATTCTCCTCTCCTATATTTCAAGCTAATTATCTTTGAGGTAAAAAGCTAAAAAGATCTAATCTGTTTCTGAAGTTCAGCCCCATCAAATTAGTCAGAATATATATGTAGCTCCTTGCTTATGGAAGTAGGATCCAGCAATTATTTAAAAAATTAATAGCAACTGCCTTTGTAATATTTTACTTTTTGACAAACTTCACCATTTACTGATTCCTGAGGGACTTACAATTGTTCTAACTCTCTAAGGAACCAGCTTGCATACCACCAAACTAGTCACCTCAATTTAAGATCAGGAAAGGAAAATGAATACGCTATCATAACAGAGTCATTTTTAGGTAAAATGTGTAATGTATGCAAAATGTCTTAAATATATAGATAATTATCCAGGCATTAAGTGGTGGTGGCTAAAAGTTGAGCTCTGAAATAAGTTAGATCTGAAATACAGGAGAAGCCCTGTGCTTCTCTTTCTTATTTGAGCGAGTTTCTTCTCCCTGTCAGCCTGTCCCCTGATCTGTAAAATGGGAATAATAAAACCTTTCTCCTGGAATCATTGTAGGTAACAATTAAGTGCCTGGCATAGAAGAAGCAAGCCTTTATTATTTTTTTTTTTTTTTTTTTTTTTTTTTTAAAGATTTTATTTATTTATTTGAGAGAGAGAATGAGAGACAGAGAGCATGAGAGGGAGGAGGGTCAGAGGGAGAAGCAGACTCCCTGCCGAGCAGGGAGCCCGATGCGGGACTCGATCCCGGGACTCCAGGATCATGACCTGAGCCGAAGGCAGTCGCTCAACCAACTGAGCCACCCAGGCACCCAGCAAGCCTTTATTATTATCATTCTCTTATTGCAAGAATATATTCCTTCTGATAAAGGAATTACTGAATACTTTCAGACTACGTAAGATCTATCTATCTGTTTAGTCCATATGTACCTATAAGATTAGGGGTTGTGGACTTCTTCGAAGATGAGGACAATTAAAAGCAAGACTGCCCATGGTCTCACCGCAATTCTGTGGTCAGATCAGGACTTGAACTAGAGTTGCTGGACCCTGAACCGCTGGGCTCTCATCCAATATGGTGTGCTGATGTGTGCTCAGTGGCTAATTTAGGAGCGTTTGGAAATCAGGCAGGGACACGGATTGAGAAAACCAGGGCCCCAGGAGGCTCCTTACCTTGCACAGGACCTCCCAGTGACCACCCGGAAACTGAGGCCAGCCTTCTGATCCCTGCCTGAGGGGCTCCCCGGCCTCCTCAGCCCCATCTTAGAGCTTGCAATGCCCACAGTGCAGGATTGTTCAAATGCCCCTTCTCATTTATATAAGCCTACTCAAGCATTTAATTGTCATCCCTATAATTAGGAATAAGTTTCACTCTTCAAAGTAGAAGCCTCGCTTTTCTAAGTGATGCTCTTTCCTATATGAACTCAACATAATGGCTCTCTGTATTTTTTAAAAATACCTGTCAGAAGTTTGCATCTATGGAAACTGAGATTGCTTCCCTTCAAAGAGCTGTCTCATTGAAAAGCACTACAATTTGAGAGGGATTTTCTCAAAAGCCATCCCTGGATCTTCTACCCAGCCATTTCAGAAACACCTGCTCTTTGGTCTTGAGAGTCTAAGAAAGCAAGCCCCAACCAGACATCCTCTTCATTTATTACTGTTTTAAATACATATTTCTCTGTGTCAATATATGGCACAGGCATGCATAGGACACACTTTTTATGTGGGCTGACCTTGGAAGAAAAGACAGTGTCGGCTAACCCAATCTCCCCATCCTGTCTTCTACTTCTTTTTTCCCCCATGGACTCTTTCTCTGATAATGAACCATGATTGAATGTTTAAGATCATTCCCATCATCCATCATCAGCAAAAATCCCTGTGTTCTCAATGCACTTAATCTGCTGGAAAAAGCAATACTACACAGTACATAGTCTATTTTAATTACCAGTGGGAGGAGAAACACAAATATCTATTTGGCTAGATTAAATCTGTTGTGTAGTCACAGGTGTTTAGAAAACTTCTAGAAAATGACATTTTCTTTAGGCAAAAGGTGACCTCTTTATCCCACCCCCCTCCTGACTAATGATTACCTTTAATATAAAAAATTAGGGGCGCCTGGGTGGCTCAGTCGTTAAGCGACTGCCTTCCGCTCTGTTCATGATCCCAGAGTCCTGGGATCGAGCCCCGCATCGGGCTCCCTGATCAGCGGGAAGCCTGCTTCTCCCTTTCCCACTCCCCCTGTTTGTGTTCTCTCTCACTGTCTCTCTCTCTGTGTCAAATAAATAAATAAAATCTTTAACATAAAAAATTAACTTGTTATAAATTTTTTAATATTGGAAATAAAAAAATATCTGGTCTCTAGTAGATGAGTCCTTAAGCTTACTTTTGTATCTTCTCTGTATCCACTGCTCAGTTTTAATGCTATATCTTAAACCTTAGGCTGGACTGAGTTTTAAAATACTATAAATCTTTCATGATTTATTTTTAATTTTCCATTGTTCTGGTACCCCATTCACAATTGTCATGTAGAATTCCTGTTTTATTTCAGGGCTAATTGCTCTTACACAATAACTAATTCATCTCAAAGCATTACATCTATATGTAAATTTTACATATATACCTAAATTTAAATGTGTATATAAAATTTATGTGCACGTATATATGTAATTGTTTTGAGGAAGGATATATGTATAGGATACTTTCTGAGCCATTAAATGTTTAAGAACATCTTACTACTGTCTTCAGAGATGAGAAATTATTTAACCAGAATTAGATTTCTTGAATTAGATGTTTTTCTCAAATGTACGTGATTTGTTTTATTTTCTTGGTTTAGTTTTACAGTCTCTACATACCCCTGGAATTTTGTTCCTTTGTAAGTGACATTTTTCCTGGTGATATATAAGATGATTTTTAATTTCATAAAATTCAGGAGATGTCACCAGATAAGCCTACGCATTTAGCTCTTTTCATTAATTTTTCTTCAGGCCTTTCTTAAGGACAGAAGAATTGACCATTCTGTACTTTTCTTTGCTACTCCTTGTGTTCCAACACTTCTATTGTCTTTCAGGGATTCCTTGTAAGTATTTCTTCGTTTTCCACCCTTTCCTCCCTGTACTTTTACATGTTTATTTGGCCTGAATTCTGGATGTATTTAACAAAGCTGTTGTATACAGCAACAACCGATTTCCTAGATCCTTTATCATCTATTCACTGTCTTCCTTACTGTTTAACACATTTTTATATAAAATAATTTTTATAAATGCTATGTATTTCATTAAGGAATAATCCAAAAATACAAGAAAAAAAAAAACACTCAATATAGTGCACATAGAGATAATTGTTATTGTTGGTATTTATTTTTCCCAACTCCAAATACTTCCCAACTCCAAATATTTGAGGAGTGTTCCTTTTCAGATTTTGTCTACATGTTTAATCTCTGTGTAACATTCATCTTGTTTCCTAAGTGTGCCCATATTACTTGTTACCTGCTATTTTAGCTTAACATAGAGAGGAAAACTTTCTCTGATAATGCATATAGAATTAATTAATCATTGTTAATAGCTTCATATTAATCCAATTATATGAATGTTCCATAATTTGGTTATCCATTATGAATTGATATTTACCAGTTTTACAGGTTTTTACTATTATTCGCAGTGTTACAATATATGTAATTTTACATATCTTTACTTTAAGGATCATACTTGATCCTTAAGATAAACTTATAGAGATGAAATTTCTAAATGAACTCCACATTTAGAATCATGCTATCCTTGTCATCATGATCTCAAAGGGTGTAACAATTTTTTCCCTTTTATTAACATATAATGTATTATTTATTTCAGTATGTTTCAATTATGCTGTTTCAATGTGATTCATCAGTCTTACACAATTCACAGCGCTCACCATAGCACATACCCTCCCCAGTGTCCATCACCCAGCCATCCCATCCCTCCCACCCCCCACCACTCCAGCAACCCTCAGTTTGTTTCCTGAGATTAAGAGTCTCTTATGGTTTGTCTCCCTCTCTGGTTTTGTCTTGTTTCATTTTTCCCTCCCTTCCCCTATGATCCTGTCTTGTTTCTCAAATTCTCTCATATCAGTGAGATCATATGATACTTATCTTCCTCTGATTGACTTATTTCGCTAAGCATAATACCTTCTAGTTCCATCCATGTCATTGCAAATGGCGAAATTTCATTTTTTTGATGGCTGCATAATATTCCTGTGTGTGTGTGTGTGTGTGTGTGTGTGTGTGTGTGTGTGTACCACATCTTCTTTATCCATTCATCTGTTAATGGACATCTAGGCTCTTTCCATAGTTTGGCTATTGTGGACATTGCTGCTATAAACATCGGGGTGCACGTACCCCTTCGGATCACTACATTTGTATCTTTGGGGTAAATACCCAGTAGTGCAATTGCTGGGTAGTAGGGTAGCTCTATTTTCAACTTTTTGAGGAATCTCCCTACTGTTTCCCAGAGCGGCTACACCAGCTTGCATTCCCATCAACAGAGTAGGAGGGTTCCCCTTTCTCTGCATCCTTGCCAACATCTGTCATTTCCTGACTTGTTAATTTTAGCCATTCTGACTAGCGTGAGGTGGTATCTCATTGAGGTTTTGATTTGTATTTCCCTGATGCTGAGTGATGTTGAGTACTTTTTCATATGTATCTTGGCCATCTGGATGTCTTCTTTGCAGAAATGTCTGTTCATGTCTTCTGCCCAAGTCTTGATTGGATTATTCTTTGGGTGTTGAGTTTGATAAGTTCTTTATAGATTTTGGATACTAGCTCAAAGGGCATAACAATTTAAATGCCCACCAGCCTACCACGGTGTGAGAGATCCCCCCCTCTTCCTTCTCCACTCCTGAGCATTATTGCAAGCCCAAATCCTTTTCCATCTGATAGGAAAAACAAACTTAGAGCTTAATTTGCATTTGTTTCATTATTGATAAGCTTAAATATGTTTCTGTGGGTAACTGTTTGTATTTCTTTTTTAAAACTTTTGGTCTCCTATCTTTGTGCATTTTGTTATTCAGAGACTATTCTTTATCTTCATTATTTACTGTTTTGCATGTTGAAAAATATTAATACATTGTGATAATATACTGCAAAAATGTCTCTAGGTTGTTTCTCTTTTAACTTTGTTTATTATACCATTTGCTATGTTAGAAATTTTAACTAACATATACTCCAACTAAAAATCCTTTTCCTAAAAAAAAAAAAAAAGCCTTAAAATTTCTGGGTTTATTTCTATTCCAGGAAAGGTCTTCTACTGCCAACACTATGAACATATTTTCATGTATTTTCTCCTAGAAATTATTTAATCTTTAATTTTTTAACTCAGAGGGAATTAATGTTTTTCTTAAACATTTATTAATCATACAGTTCTTTTTTTTTTTTTTTATTAAAGATTTTATTTATTTTTTTGACAGAGAGAGACATAGCAAGAGCAGGAACACAAGCAGGGGGAGTGGGAGAGGGAGAAGCAGGCTTCCCGCAGAGCAGGGAGCCCGATGTGGGACTCGATCCCAGGACCCTGGGATCATGACCTGAGCTGAAGGCAGACGCTTAACGACTGAGCCACCCAGGCGCCCATTAATCATACAGTTCTATGGGTGAAAAATTGACAAGAGACTAAACACGAGACATCAGGGTAAAGTCAAGTTGTTGACAGGGCTCTATGGGATGATCGATTTCCTTGCTCATTGGGGTTGATGGCAGAGTTCACTTCCTTCCAGTTTTAAGACTGAAGTCCCAGTTTCTTTGCTCAGGATCATTCTTCACCTGTAGAATCTAACCACATGCCTTGGCTAGGACCTGCTTCTTCTGTCCTCAAAGCCAACAACAGTAGGTCAGTTCTCTCTTACCCTTCAATCTCCTCCCTATTCTTCCATGGTATGGTTAACTTAGATTTTTTTTCCCCCCAGATAGACAGCTCTTCTAAATTTGAAACACCACATCTGTCATATACTGAGTTATCAGATATATGTGGCTCTCCTAAATTATTTCTTCTGTTTTATTAAGGATCTTTTATTTACTTGTTACATAACAGGTTCATTTATGATGTTTTAATAAATTATTTCCAGCAATACTAACATTGTGCTATTTATTTAGAGTTTAGCATTTTACTTAGTTTAATGGAATGATGTAAGATCCATATGATTGCATCCTGTTGCCTCATCAGCATCATGTCTTACTTTTCTTCCCCTTCTGTGCTCATTCCACTCCAGTCAGGCTGTCCCCTGCTCTCTCTGGTGTTCCTTAGTCACATTCATGCCTTAAAGCCTTGGCACCAAGTGATCCATCCCCACCACCCCCCAATTCCCGGGATGTTCCTTCCATCAGATATCAACATGGCTCCCTCCCTCACCTGCTCCAGAATTTTGCTTAAATGTGCCTCTTCAAAAAGGTCACATCCAACCCCCTATTTAAAATTGCTACCCACCACTCCCCTGCCTGCTCCTAAATTGTTGATCTCTCTTCCCTTGCTATATTCTTTGCCTTCTAATAAACATTACTTAGTGGGTTTTTTGTTTAAAGCTGATCTTGCCTGACTAGAGTGTAATCTCCACAAAGGCAGGAATCTTTGCCTGTTTTATTCTTTAATAAATCCAAGCACTTAGCAGAAGGACTGGAGTCATCATTTGATGAATGAGTAAATGCATGAAAAAAATGATTTTTTTCTAGTTCAAAGACATGCTTTTGTGATTTTATTGGAGACAGAGTATTCTTACAATGGTCAATGTTTCATCCAGGGAAACTAGATATATTTCCCTTGATGACTGGATTCTTGACATTCTTCAATGATTTTTCAGTAGTTGCTTCTTTATTTAGGCCACCTGAAAGATGCAGCCAGGGGGCCTGGGTGGCTCAGTTGGTTAAGCATCTGCCTTCGGCTCAGGTCATGATCCTAGGGTCCTGGAATTGAGTCCCGCATTCTCCCTCTCCCTGCTTGTGCTCCCTCTCTCTCTCTGTCAAATAAATAAATCTTTAACAAAAAAAAAAAAAAAAGATGCAGCCAATTCTTGTTCCTAACAGTGACTCACAGTAGCTGTGTTTTCCTTCAGCAGGGCCTATCCTAATTTTGCAGGGTGAATCATTTGTTTAGAAGAATGATGTTGGAGAGTCTTATGTCAATTTTTGTAGAGAAGAATACTTTTGATTTTTTGGTATATTTATCTCATATCCAACCACACCATTCAAATCTGTGTCTGTTCCAGTAATTTTTCAGTTGATTGTCTCATATTTTAGAATAGAAAAGATTATTGCATAGACATCATCTTCTCTATTAGAATATTTATCTCTTTTTTTACCTTATGCATTGACAAAGATATCCAATATAACTGAATAATAGCAATAATACCAGGCATCAGTAGCCTTTTTCCTGACCTGAATGACTGCACTTCTTGTGTTTCCCTATAAAAGATGACTGCTTTCTGATATTCATGTTGATGAAAGTGATTTTATTCATTGTAGTAAGACTTCTGTTTACAGTGTTGTATGTTGAATTTCATCAAATATCTTTTTAGCATCTAGATTTATTAAATACTATTTTTCTCCCTTGGCCCAAATGTCAACAAAATCCACTACTTGTTTTTGTAAATAGTTTTATTGGAACACAACCACACCCATTCATTTATATACTGTCTGTGGATGCTTTTGTGTTACATTGGCAGAATACTTGTAACAGAGACTGATTTTTCCCACAAAACCTAAAAGATTTGCTGGTGTTACATAGAAAACATTCTCTGTCTCCTATTTTAGCCTACTCATACATATATTAAAATAATAAAATTACCAGTGTTCAGCTGTTCTTACATTACTTAAATAAAAACACCAACAATATCATAGTGTTAATTCTTTGAATACTTTGCTAAATTCAGTTGGTAATATTTTCTTTAGGTTTTTTAACCTTTAAGGAGATAAGTCTATCAGTTCTTGGTACTATTGTCTGTCAGTTTTGGGAATTAATATTATGTTACTTTTGTAAAAATAAACTGGGAAGGTTTTCATCTGTATTAATCCACTGGGGCTGCCATAACAAATTACCACAGACTGGGAGGATAAAACAACAGAAATTTTCTTTTCTTTTCTTTTTTCTTTTTCTTCTTTTTTTTTCTTTTCTTTTCTTTCTTCCTTTCGTCTTTCACCTGCCCACACTGTCCCCAGAAATTTATTTCTTAAGATTCTGAAGGTCAAGGCACTGCCCAATTAGGTTTCTGGTAAGAGAGTCTTTTCCTGGCTTAGAGATGGTCACCTTCTTGTTGTGCATTCACATGGCTGGGAGAGAGAGCAAAAAAGTTATCTGGTGTCAGGTGCCTGGGTGGCTCAGTTGGTTAAGCGACTGCCTTCAGCTCAGGTCATGATCCTGGAGTCCCTGGATCGAGTCCCGCATCGGGCTCCCTGCTCGGCAGGGAGTCTGCTTCTCCATCTGACCCTCCCCCCTCTCATGTACTCGCTCGCTCTCATTCTCTCTCTCTCAAATAAATAAATAAAATCTTTAAAAAAAAAAAAAAGTTATCTGGTGTCTAAAGCCATCAATTCTATCAGAATAGGGCCCTACTGACCTCATTTAACACTGTTTACCTCCTAAATGCCCTATCTCCATATACAGTCACTTTGGAAGTTAGGGCTTCAATTTAAGAATTTTAGGGGGGTTACAATTCAGCCTGTAACATCATGTGTTTCTGTGCTCTGAAAAATATTAAATAATTTTATAGACAACAAATATTTCTTCTCCTGCTTTTTTTTTTTTTTTTGTAAGACAGGTTTTTTGTACCCTTTTCAATTTTATTTGTGGATATGCTGATTTTTAATCCATTTTGTTAAGCATTTCTTTAAGCAACCATTTAACCTAGATTTTTAAATGGACAAACTTTACACAGAATTGTTTTGTTGTTTAAAAATTTCTTCCAGGTGTGGCTATTAGCTGTTTCTAATTCCAAAGTTGTCCTTTCTTTGTTCTTTTTTTAATTCAAACCAGTGAAAAACTGATCTATTTTATTGGTCCTTTTACATAACTAGCTCTTGGAGATACCTCTCATCTCTTTTTTTGCTTTCAAATTAATTTCTGCTTTAATTTTACTCTTTCAAATTTCTCATTGGTTATTTTATTCTTTTTATATTATTGTACTGAATGTTTATTTGATGCTGTTTATTTTTTTTCTTCTCAGTGGAACTCCTAAAGAGTGGGAATTCTTTGTTTTTGAGTTTTTCTTATTTGCTGTATCCTCTACACTTTAATAAATACAATTGTCATTGATGATACTTTCCAAAAGTCTGCAATATCACTGTTGGTTTCCTCTTTCACCTAAGAACTTTTAGAAGGTTGTGTTTCTAGTTCGTTAAATTCTTACCACGTTATATGTGCCTTGCAGTGCTTCTACTTTAACATTTTTGAGATTTTCTGTTGACATTTTTATTCTAGTATCCCTCCTTTTTTCTAGGCAGTCTTAAGATGCAGGTCCATGCAGACTACCAGGACAATGAGTTTTCCCATCCCTGAGTCCAAGTATCTTCTTACAGTGATGGCTGTTAGGAGAATTGTGACAGAATGCCTGTACAGCTGCTTAATTTTTTGTCTCTGGTGGTGGCTGAACCAGGGAGGGACACCGGTATATGAAATACCCAGAAATATTTAGACATAAGTCTCAATAGACTCTGTCTATAAACTCAAATTATTCCTTTGTATGCAGCCCTTAAGCCTCCCCAATTCGGTCTAAGACGTGGCATTACATGGGTTCCTCTACCTCCAATTGCTGGCAATAACAATTGCTGGTAATAAGAATCGGATTCGGGGCGCCTGGGTG
>NC_138369.1:30589333-30613586 GCF_054177405.1 Leptonychotes weddellii
GGGTATTGAGGAGGGCACGTTCTGCATGGAGCACTGGGTGTTGTGCACGAACAATGAATCATGGAACACTTCATCTAGAACTAATGATGTAATGTATGGGGATTAACATAAGAATAAAAAAAAAATGTGCAGCTTGCTTTGGGTAGTATAGACATCATAACAATACTTGTTCTTCCAATTATAAGCATGTCTTTCCATTTTTTGTGTCATCTACAATTTCTTTTGTCCGTGTTTTATAGTTTTCAAAATACAGGGCTTTTTTTTTTTACCTTCCTATTCTTTTTTAATTCAAGTTATTTAACATATAGTGTAGTATTGGTTTCAGGAATAGAATATAGTGATAACACCCAGTGCTCATCCCAACAAGTGCCCTCCTTAATGTCCATCACCCACCTAGCCTATCTCCCCACCCACCTCCCCTCCAGCAACTAGTGAAATAAGTCAGTCAGAGAAAGACAAATATTATATTATTTCACTCATATGTGGAATTTAAGAAACAAAACAGATGAACATGGTGGAGGGGAAGGGAAAATAAGATAAAAACAGAGAGGGAGGCAAACCATGAGGCTCTTAAATATAGAGAACAAACAGAATACAGGTCTCTTCCCTCTTTGGTTAGGTTTATTCCTAGGTATCTTAATTGTTTTTGGTGCAATTGTAAATGGGATTGATTCCTTAATTTCTCTTTCTGCTGCTTTATTATTGGTGTACAGAACTGCAACTGATTTCTATATGTTCATTTTGTATCCTACAGCTTTACTGAATTGTTGGACCACTTCTAGCAGTATTTTGGTGTCTTTGGAGTTTTCTATAGATAGTATCATGTCATCTGCAAATAGTGACAGTTTGACTTCTTTTTGACCAATTTGGATGTCTTTTATTTCTTTTTGTTGTCTGTCTGCTGTGGCTAGGACTTCTGGTACTCTGTTAAATAACAGTGGCGAGAGTAGACGTCCCTGTCTTGTTCCTAGCCATAGAGGAAAAGCTCTCAGTTTTTTCCCCACTGAGGATGATATTAGCTGTGGGTTTTTCATAGATGGTCTTTATTATGTTGAGATATGTTTCTCTGGAGGGTGATTGTCTCAAAGGCATCTGTGGCTCTTTCCTTCCTTCTTTTCTTATTCCATCAGAATCCTGATTATTGTTTTATTTTCAGGACACTTATGTTGAATTTACTCTTGCACATGTCATATGCTCATTTTACTCCTTTTTATAATATTTGAATTTCCTAAGAGATTGTAAGTGAAGACTATAATTGTTTCCTTGATTCTAAACATAACAAATCTTTTATTTTTATGTTTTATTTTTAAATGTACTTGACATATATTAGCTTAAGGTGAAGAACACGATGTTTAGACAGTTATATACATTATGAAATGCTCACCATGGTAAGTGTTGTTACTGTCACGATACAAAGTTATTAAAATCTTACTGACTTTATTCTCTGTGCTGTACTTTTCATCTCCATGGCTTAATTATTTTATGACTGGAAGCTTGTATTTCCAATATTTTATGACTGGAAGCTTCTATTTGACTAATGGCTGCCACCCCCACCTTGCAACTACCAATTTGTTCTCTGTTTTTATGAGTTTGTTTCTGGATTTTGTTATTTAATTGCTTTGGTTTTTAGATTCTACATATAAATAAAATCGTATGTTATTTGTCTTTCTCTGTCAGCTTTATTTCACTTAGCATCATACCTTCTAGGTCCATTCATGTTGTCACAGATAGCAAGATTCCATTCCTTTGTATGGCTGAGTGGCATTCCATTGCACATATATACCACATCTTTATCATTCCTCCACCAATGGAGGATTGTTTCCCTATCTTGGCTATTGTGAATAATGCTGCAGTAAACATAAGAGTGCATACATCTGTGTTTTCAATTTCCTTAGACAAATATCCAGAAGTGGAATTGCTGGGTTGTATGGTATTTCTAGTTACATTTTTTTTTGAGCAACCTCCAAACTGTTTGCCATAGTGGCTGCACCATTTTATATTCCCACCAACCACCAATGGTGCACGAGGGTTTCTCTTCTTTGCTCTGCAACCTCACCTACACCTGTTATTTCTTGTCTTTTTGATAATAGCCATTCTGACTGGTGTGAGGTGATATCTCATTGTGGTTTTCATCTGCATTTCCCTCCTGATTGATGATGTTGAGCTTCTTTACATGTGTCTTTTGGCCATGTGTATGTCTTCTTTGGAAAAATGTCTATTCAGGTCCTCTGCCCATTTTTAATTGGATTATTTGTGGGGTTTTTTATATTGTTTTATCACTTTTTTAAAATATATTTTGGATATTAACCCCTTATCAGATAGATCATTTGCAAATACCTTCTCCATTTCAGTAGGTTGCCTTTTTGCGTTTGATGGTTTCCTTCACTGTGCTAAAGCTTTTTTGTTTGATGTAGTCCCACATGTTTGTTTTTGTTTTTGTTTCACTTGCCTGGGAAAACGTAATTACAAAAACTTTGCTAAGGCTGATGTCTGAGACTTTACTGCCTATGTATTCTTACAGGAGTTATATGATTTCAGGTATTACATTTAGGTCTTGAATCCATTTCTAGTTTGTGTGTATGGTGTAAGAAAGTGGTCCAGTTTCCTTCCTTCACATGTAGCTGCTCAGTTTTCCCAGCACCATCTATTGAAGAGACTGTCTTTTGCCCATTCTATATTCTTGCCTTCTTTGTCATAGGTCCCTTGATCCATATACATATGGATTTACTTCTGGGCTCTTTATTTTGTTCTGTTGACTTTGTGCCTGTTTTTGTGCCAGTACCATACTGTTTTGGTTACTGTAGCTTTCTAGTATGGTTTGAAAGCTGGGTTTGTGATACTTCCAGAGTTGCTCTTTTTTCTCCAGAATGTTTTAGTTATCTGGGGTCTAGTGAAATTCCATACAAATTTTAGGATTATTTGTTGTAGTTCTGTGAAAAATACTACTGGTATTTTGATAGGGATTGCATTGAATATGTAGATTGCTGGGGCACCTGGGTGGCTCAGTTGGTTAAGCATCCAACCCTTGATTTCAGCTCAGGTTATGATCTCAGGGTTGTGGGATCAAGCTCCATGTCAGCTTCTGTGCTCAGCATGGAGTCTGCTTGAGTTTCTCCGCCTCTGTCCCTCTCCCTGTTCATGTTCTCTCTCTCTCTCTCAAATAAATAAATCTTAAAAAAAATAATATGTAGATTGCTTTGAGTAGTACAAACATTTTAACAATATTAACTCTTTCAATCTATGAGTGTGGTATATCTTTCCATTTATTTGTGTCATCTTCAATTTCTTTCAACAACATCTTATAGTTTTCAGAGTACAGATCTTTTACCTTCTAGGTTAAATTTATTCCTAGGTATTTTATTCTTTTTGATGCAGTTGTAAATGGACGTGTTCTGTTAATGTCTTTCTCTTGCTACTTCATTATTAGTGTATAGAAACACAACAGATCTCTGTATATTGAATTTATATCCCGCAACTTTACTAAATTTTTAGTTCTAACAGTTTTTTGGTGGAGTCTTTAGTGTTTTCTATATATGCAGTATCATATCATCTGCAAATAGTGACAGTTTTTTTATTCCTTACCATTTAGGATACCTTTTATTTCTCTTCTTTTCTTTTTCTTTTTCTTTTTTTTTTTTTTTTTTCTTTTTCTGATTGTTATGGCTAGGACTTCCAGTACTATGTTGAATAATAGAAGTGAGAGTGGACATCCTTGTTTTGTTCCCGATCTTAGGGGAAAAGCTTTCAGCTTTTCACCATTGAGTATGATGTTTGTTGAGGGTTTGTCATACATGGCCTTTAGTATGTTGAGGTATGTACCCACTTGTTCAGAGTTTTCTTCATAAATGGATGTTGAATTTTATCAAAATGCTCTCTATGAATCTTTAGAGAAGATCATATGATTTTTTTGAGAGAGAGAGAGAAAGAAAAAGAGAACATATGAGCCCTGGGGCTTGGTGGGGGGGGCGGGGTTAGGGGCAGAAAGAGAGAGAGAGAGAAAGAATCTTAAGTAGGCTCCACACCTAGCACAGAGCCCCACACCTGAGCTGAAATCCAAAGTCAGACACTTAACTGAGCCACCCAGGTGCCCCAAGATGATCATATGATTTTACCCTTCATTTTGTTAATGTGGTATATCATGTTGATTGATGTGTATATATTGAACCAACCTTGTATCCCTGGAATAAATGTCACTTATCATGGTGAATGATACTTCTAATGTGTTTTTGAATTCAGTTCACTGATACTTAGTTGATAAATCTTGCATCTTTGTTCATCAAGAATATAGGTCTATAATTTTCTATTTTTATCTGTCTGATTTTGATGTCAGGGTGATGCTGGCCTCACAGAGTGAACTGGGAAGCATTCCTCTCTTTTCTATTTTTTGGGACAGTTTGAAAAAGCTAAGTATTAATTCTTCTTTAAATGTTTGTTAGACTTCACCTGTGAAACCATCTGGTCCTGGATTTTGTCTGTTGGGTGTTTTGATTACAGATTCAGTTTTGTTAGTAATAATCAATCTGTTTAGATTTTCTGTTTCTGCCTGATGCAGCCCTGGAAGATTTTATGTTTCTAGGAATGTATCCATTTCTTTACTGTTTTCCCTTTTGTTAGCATGTAATTTTTCATAGCAGTCTCTGATAATCCAATGCAATGAACATATGAGTACATTTCCTGCCAACAGTTTCTTCTTACACATAGACGAGCTGACCAACTATGTTTAATAGGAATATTCTGAAGCTTGTGCTGTCCAGTGTGGTAGCCACTGTGACATGTCATTATTGAGCATTTGAAATGTGGATAGTCTTTTTTGAGATGCACTCTAATTGGAATATATAGTCCAGGTTTAGAAGATTTATTATGAAAAAAAGTAAAATACCTCATTTATAATTTTTATGTTAATTACCTGTTTGAAATGACAATATTCTGGCTATATTGGGTTAAATAAAAGTTAATATATACTTCACCTATTTTTAAAAAATTGTTTATTAAATATGGCTTCCAGCACATTTAAAATCACTCATGTGATTCATATTTGGGTCTCCTATTTCCTTTGGACAGAGCTGATGTAGACTGATTTCTGTTATTTTTTTCACTTAATGTTATAGCACAGACACTTTCACATGCTGTAAAGAATTCATCAAGATTATCATTTTTAATATCAATTCAATATTTTATCATTTGAATATTGTACTTAATACTATAAAAGAACTTTTTTTTCCTTCCTGTGATACTCAGTTTTCTTGCTGTGGCATTTAGATTCTGCTCTTCTGTTACTTAGCAAACATTTAATGACTATCACCTCCTTGTTCATTTGTTCTTTGCTTCATTTATTTAATCTTTTTCTTCCTTTTTCCTTCTTGTACACATTTACCAAATATTGTTTGGGTCCCTAATAGGCAGCATAATGGAACTAAGAGTAATTGCCTCTGGGTCAGACTGCATGCATGGGTTCAAATTCTAGCCCCGTCACTTAGTAGCTAATTACTTTAGGCAAGTGACTTCTCTGACGTGAGGTTTCTCAATTATAATATGAAGTTTATAGCTGTATTGACCTCATATATTGTTTTGGGGATGAAATAGGATGTAACTAATACTATAAACCATTTTGAACAATGCCTCACACATTTAAAGTATCATGTAAGTGTAAGTTACAATCATCAATGTCTGCCACCTAGTAACAGTCCAGGAGAGAAGACGGGCACTAGACAAGTTAATGTAATTATGCTAAGTATTAGGAAAGGACAATCTCTGAGAGATAAGCCAATAAATAAGATGTGTTCATTGCCCTCAAGTAGTTCACAGTCTGTTAGGGGAGAAAGACATTCAAATAAATAATCCTAATACCATTAGCTAAATGCTAATAGGAGTTATGTTCAAAATGCCTCAGCACAGAGTAAGAATGGACTGACTGATCCTGGTGGTTATGATTTTAATTAGAGAGAGAGAGAATGAGTGGTGGGGAGGGGCAAAAGGGAGGTGGGGGCATGGAGAGGCAGGCTCCCTGCTGAGCAGGAATCCCAATGCAGGGCTCAATCCCAGGACCTGGGGATCTTGACCTGAGCCGAGGGCAGACACTGAACTGACTGAGCCATACAGGCAATCTGATCCTGGTGGTTTATAAAGGCAATATTCTCTGAGCTGAGTCTGGAGGGGTGACTTCTTGTTTTTAACTCCCATCATTTGATCACATGTATAAATCCACAGAAGATATTAATTTCAGTTGGTAAAATAAAACACCTTACATTTTCACAAGTTCGATAGCACTTGATTTGGACTCCCTCGTTGCATTTTGGAAAGAAAGCAAGCTCCGAGAGTATTTTCAGTTACTCATCGTTGGAATGGAGGCATGGCAGAAATACTTCAGTGAGCAAGGGATTATCTTTCACAACAGAAGGTAAACGGAGTGCTGGTTTAAGGAATTAATTTCTCCTATTGCAGATGCCTAATTATCAAGCAAAATACAAATACAGTAAGAATGAAACAGTCCACAATTTCATCAAATGAAATAGCCTTTTCCTCACAATGAAAAAGACATAGTGACTTTACCTGTGAGCACAAGAGAGCTGTTGACAGAGAATAAATTTAACTTGGACAGAAAACATCCTTGCTGTTAGGAGGGGAAGGAATAGTGTGATGAGTCAGTTTGATAGAATTACTTCTTACTCGGTTAAATTATCCAGTGTAAACATAATGTTGAAGTGACTGTTTCTAATTCTTGTTTTTTCTGGTGATAAGAATGACACTTAAAACAACCTTTATTCAAGCCCTGTATTTGCTAAATTAACACCTAAGTTTTATTAGGTGAGAGCAATTTGACTATGCTTGTCTTTGTCCGGGAGAAAGTATACCTGTGAACTGGAAAGCTTCCTTAAAGTCATTTGCCCATCTTTGTCCTCTTTCCATACCGTGACTGTCCAATAAGTTAATGAGCGATAGCTCACTCTACAGATAGAAGGAATAGAAACAAAGAGAAGGAATGCCTAGTAATAAAAATCATAAAGATTTCATTGAAAACTTGTGATACAGTGTATCTTGAACATTTGTTTTGTCATTGAATTAATGCTGATGAGGATTTCACTTACTTTTCTCCACCTTGTCATTAGAAACTCAAGAGGTTTGCAAATCCAGATTAATGACCACAGCATTTAGATACACCTGCTCAAAAATCTATTTGCGTGAGTGTATTTTGACAGGTGGAATGTATTATGTTTAACTCCCACTGTACATGTTTCTCTTTTCTTTTTGATTTATAACAATCCCAAAAAGGATGCAGTAAGGGACATGTTTATTCTATAATGTTTTGTGTTTTCATTTGTATTGTAGACTCATTTCCAATTTAGTTAGACTGCTAGCTTTGCCATGATTTGTAGTTCTAACTTCTTGGTGTTTGAATACATATTTCTAGCTGCAGGAAAATGCTCTGATCAATGGAGGCTGATATGCTTCAAAGTTAAAATTCTATGTTCTTTGCAAGTATTTAATACACTAAGGACATTTTTAACATAATTGCTGCTTGGGACAGATACAACTTTCCTTCAAGACAATGCTGAGTGATAAAATACAAGGTACACGTATATAATTTGTCAAACTGTATTACCAGTGAATCCTGTGTGTATTTGATGTCTCTCTCACCCTCAGGAAACTGAAAGAGAAAGGTCTTGTCTTATGGTTCTCAAAAGTGGGTGATTTTTCCCTGGGGGACATTTTGCAATATCTAGAGACCCTGTGTCCCAACTAAGGAGGGACCACCGCTAATATCCAGTGGAGAGAGAGGCCAGGAATGCCACTCGCCATTCTACAATACACAAGACAGTCCTGCTCTAACAAATTATTTGGCCCAAACTGATAAAGCCAAGGATGAGAAATCCTGGGCTAGTCTGAAGAATGTAAATCCCTCTGGTATCCCTTAAGTGTGGACATCCATATCCCGCTACTGATAGCCTTTTTGGCCGCTACCCAAGTGATAGCTCACTTACTTATTTGACGAACGCATGCCTCTCTGGCTTACCCTGGCAAGAGTCCTGAGAAATTGAGGTGGCTGAGCTGATCCCAGGTGCAGCTTTGCTGTACATGTGCATACACGTGTGCATGCGTGCACACACACACTCACTTTGTGAACCCCAATATAAAGCCTGTCTCTTGCACCTATGTCTCAGCAGCCTGAAAGTTGCCATAATGATTCTGACTTGCTGACTGCATGCCCCTGCTGTGGTTGATTCACTGTAGCTTTTTAATGAACCCATGGAGAGGAGCAATGGGGAATAGGAAAAGTTAAATGGCTCCACTTGCCTTCCAACCTAGCTGTGATTCTTGCCAACCTTAAGCTCTGTATGCCCTGGCTTTGAACACCCTTTCCAATGTGGTTCCTGTGGAGATGATTGGATGTGCATTCCCTTTCAAGAGATGCTTTTTCCAGCCTGCCATTCCCAATGGCTTGCAAGACAGAGGAAATAATACTTGGCTCTAAAGATTCAGTGATTGGTGTGTTGCAGAGACTAATCCTGCAGACTATGGCAGACACGTCTTCCTTTTCACGTACAGCATATGTATATTTTCCTTTGAAAAGCACCAAGGGAGCTGGTGAGGTGTTATAGTTTGGGTGTTTAGGGGAAAAAAATGGCAGTAGAAAGGAGAGCTGTCATGTGGCTGTCTGTACTCACTCAAACACCTTAATTTCTGCTCCCCGGTGTCAATCAGTCAGCATATAATTACCAAGTATTTACAGCATGCAAAGCATTCATGTGCAACTGTTAAGAGAAGAGAGAGCAAAAAAAAAAAACCCTGAGTTATCTGAATTCCTCAAAAAAATTGGGGGTTAGGTGAAATAATGGCAGACAAGAGTGAACTCAAGGAAGGATTGGATTCATAACCAATTACGGTAATGATACAGAGGGTAGTGGTCACAAGAGGGACAGTAATAACATGAGAATCTTGCGTCCCCTCCCATACTTGAGGCAGACATAATATGAGTCGTGCCTCTCTTCATTACTGTAGCCAGACATAGACTCAGAATTCTTTTCACCATAGCAATGCAAGTGGCCACAACCACTCAATGGGAAATGGGACCTGAGCTGAGCTTTCTTTGCCATCCTGGGACTGTGGATTCGAAGAAGTCACTGTGGTTTGGATAGAATAGACTAATGGGGAGTTGAAATTTTGAAAGCAAGAAGGATATTTCTGGTCCAGCCCTGACACCCTTACAGTCATCGTGATAGAAAAGCATTTGGAGAAGACTTCCAAAACATGTGAGCAGAAATCTGGGGCCTCATTAAAATAAGTGGAACAGTCAGAGAAGCTGCTGGTTTGGGAAAAAGAGAGAAGAATGTCGTTTTAGAATTATGTACCTCTACATCTCTCTTATCCTCCACCTTCTGGAAGTTTCGTCAGCTCCATCTTCTCATTTCTTCCAACTTTCCTTTCCTCGCATTTTTCTTACCCTCTCCTGACATCACCCATCCCGAACACTGAGAATAATGAAAATAGGAGTATATGAATAAAGGCAGAGGCCTTTCCTTGTCTTCCTGAAATAGTTTTGTAATTTATTACCAGTTTCAGCTTCTGCAAATGTAATTTATTAGCTTGAGTGATTTCAGGTCTCAGTCCATTGATAATAATTACAATGATGGTAATATTCATAGCCAACATTTAGTGGGTGCATCCCATGTGCTGGATATACATTCATGATTTCATTTCTTCTTCAGACAACTCTTGGAGGATAGATAGTATTAACATCCTCTTTTTATAGAAGAGATTTAGTTATGTAACTTGCCCAAGACAGCCCAACTCAGAGAAAGCTTGGAGCTGCTTGGCTCTGAAGTCCGAGCTATTAATAATAATGCTATTCACACTAGTAAAGAAAAGTTATTAAATGATTTATTGGGATGAGAAATACAGATGTATTTAAGAAACAGTGAGAAATTGAAGACTTTTGTGTATGTGTTTGGGAATGTATGGAAATAATGTGTGTGTGTGTGTGTTGCTATCCATATCCTCCTTGGAATTCTAAAGAGGGGGAGAAAAGCCATAAATCTACTGGATAAAGGAAACACTTGGGTGTCCCTGTCTGGATCAGTGTGGGAAACACATAACTGACAGTTAGGAGATGAACATCTAGGGAGAAGGGAGCTTGTTTAGCTTCACAGTCTATTATTTGTTAGGGTACATTATGGTTTCTGAAAAACTGTTCCAGACATGATCCTGGCCACCTATCTTTTCTCTTCCAAAGGCTTTGAAAGACCCAGTATTCATCTGTTCTCATATCATAGTTGTGGCTCATTAAATACCTCCTGCAGGAGACATACACGTACCTCCATTTTCCTCTGTGCAAGAATGAACATGCAGATAAGGAAAAGTCATTCGACTCCTTCCCCAGCAATCATGGAGTTGTTAGTAGATCCTGCTTGTCAAGCTTTGCTCAGTCACTGCTAGCACACACACCCAGTCACAGTCTGAATGACTCTGTGAGCCCTTCTTATGTCTGGAAGTAGAACACTCGTACTGTCAAGGGGGTTTACTCTGTCAACAGGACAGCTACATTACCAAGTCTAATTACACACATTAAAAAAAAAAAAAAAGATGTCCACATAACATGTTGGAAATAGAAGTCAAAGTATAACAGAAGAGAGAGGCTTTTAATTAAATAATGTCAGTTACCTTTTACCGTCAGCTCCTAGTTTAATTCAAGCATTCTTGTTGTGAGAACAGTGGGTCAAGAATCCTTCTTCTGGAGTCCTGGGGAATACAATCATTCTTGTCCAGCTCCAGCCAGATTCTGTTTGGAGGCCATTCCCATTGCTTTAATTAGGGGAAAATTTTGATGTTGTGAATTCATAGCGTGTCACTCTTAATTTCTGTACAATCCATCACACTCCGTGCCTGCGTGTGGCAGCCCTTTTTAATAAAGGATTTTGCAGAGCACCTGCTGCGGCAAAAGCATTTTATCATCTTTGCTAGCTCCAGGAGTTCTAGCGTTATGTCATGTTTGACTCCAAAAAAAAAAAATTATTATAAACCCTGGAATTAGAAACCCAACAATGGAACTAGCTGATTGCAATTGCCCGTGAAGCTATCACATTTTGAAGAATAAAACTCGGTAAGTTTTCATTTTAATCAAAAATTATAACAGGACCAGGGGTGCTTGTCTGAAACAAATAATTTCCACATTTCTGGATGCTATCGGATAATGGCTCTCTCGTCCATGAATTAATTATAAAACTAGCAATACTCTAAGAATATCAGAGTGTATCCCCACACTTTCTTTTAATAGCTTTGTTTCATCAACTCAGAGCTTAAGGGATGGAAGTGAAGAATATTCAAGAGCCAATTTTTAAAACATCTCTCCAACTGTAGTACCTGGGAAGATCATCAAGGGCTTGCTATGTCCCCAGCATCATCCTAGTGTAATTGGCTCATTGAAGAGTCTCAAATTACTAGAGTAACTTTTAGGGAAAAACTTTTTCCTAATAATAGCCTTCCAGAAGCATATGTAAAATCACTCCCACTCTTTCCCAGCTGAGAAACACCGTCCCTAGCATTTCAGCCCAATTCCACAATTTTTTGGTGTTTTTTCACTTGCTCCAGTGGTCTCTTTAGGATTTGTACTGAGATTCAGTCCTGGATGTTCTAAATGTTATTCTGATCTGTTTTTCCCTTTTGCCCCGTCGTGTCCAGTCCTGAATCTCACCAACATTAAGAAAGAATCTCCTGTCTGGGCGCCTGGGTGGCTCAGTCGTTAAGCGTCTGCCTTCGGCTCAGGTCATGATCCCAGGGTCCTGGGATCGAGTCCCACATTGGGCTCCCTGCTCCGCGGGAAGCCTGCTTCTCCCTCTCCCACTCCCCCTGCTTGTGTTCCTGCTCTCACTATGTCTCTCTCTGTCAAATAAATAAATAAAATCTTTAAAAAAAAAAAAAAGAAAGAATCTCCTGTCTCCAATCTCCCCACAGCCCATGAGGGGAGCAGTTCAGTCCCTCACAAGCTTTAGAAGTGATTTTCCTGGAGGACTGTTGACTCCAAGGAGAGGAAGTACCTCTCATCACTGACCCACTGGGAGAAGCAGAGGCAGCCGCTCTTCCTACTGTCTTTCTCTTATTAATGTAGTGGCAAGGCTGAGTGGGGTAGGAGGGACGAATTATTCTGCAATGGCGCCCTTAAGCAAGTGCTACAGGGAAGTAGCTGTCCTCTTCATTCTGACTTTAGAACACAGCCACAATTCTGTAACCACAGGGGCATACTCCTGGGTGACAGTCATCATCCAAGTTCTTTACGCACGCTCTCCTCAGCAAACTAATAATAGTGTTCTGAAGTAGGTTTGTCATCTCCATTTGAAGGATGTGGTGGTTTACAAAGGTAGCACACTGTAGTGCCTATACTCTAGTGGGAGGACAATGCAGTATCAGTCCTGGGTTCAAGTTATAAGTTCTGTAAATTAGAACTCTTCAGTAGATCTAGAGGTCAGATGCAAGTTTGGGATCTACCATTGATCAAGCTCCTCATTTTCTGTGCACCGACTCTTAGTCTTCATTTCTACTCTCCAGATCTCTCCCTTATCTGAAGCTTCATCACATAAACCATTACTACTCCCAAAGATCTTGTTACTTCAAGCCTTTGCTTATGTTGTTCACTGCCCTTAAAACTCTTCCTTCCCTCTTCATCATCCAATCTCCTCAGATGAAATTCAATCATTCTGTTATTTAGCAAAGACTTACTCAATGATGACTTTTATCAGTTAGGATAGGCTGGGTTTTGCTACAAAAACAAACCTGAAATATAAGTTGCTGATAACACAGGTTATTTCATACTCGTATAATATGTGTATTGTAGGTGACTGAAGGCGGGACTTCATAGTTTCTTCACTTAGAAGCACAGAATCTCCAGCATCTATAGCAGCTCTGTCCAGTAGATCTTTATGTGTTAAAGGAAATAGTATCTGCACTGCCAAAAAATGGTACCCACTAGTCACAGGTTGCAGTGGAAAATTTGAAATGGGGTTAATGTGACCAAGAAAATAAATTTTTGCTTTTATTTGATTTTAATTCATTTAAATTTCAATAGCCAGCTACTAAAGTATCCAGGTCCAGAACATCATGTACTGCTAGGGGAGAGAGAAACATGGATACTTATGTACTGGTCCTTCAAATCTTCTACCCAGAAGTAATGATCATCATGCCCTCTTGCATCGAATCAGCCAAAGTAAGTCCCATGTTCACTTCTACCTTCCAGGGGCCGCATAGAGATGTTCCACCTTGTCCTTGTTGGAAGACAGAAAAAAATCATCACTGAGTAGCACTAATGAATTGCCTACCACTGCTGTTTAGCATTCTGGACATTCAGTGCAAAATGAAATAAATATGTGCCTTGCCCTCATAGAGCTTAGAATCTAATGGGGGGGAGGGGAGGATGGAGATGATCATTAAAAATACACAAATACTCAGTTACATATCCTTGGGACAGAATAACTGGTTGTAAATAAAGACTTGTTATTTATATAGGGAAGGAGGAAGGTCGTCTGTGAAAAAGTGACCTGAATGAAGAGTATGAAGTGGTTCAGAGCATGGTAAAGAGTATTTCAGACAAAGAGCATGGGTGAAGGATCTGGATTTGAAAAGTGCTTGGTGGTATCTTCTAAGAAGGTTTGTGAGGTTGGAGTGTAGGCAGAGGGAGGAAAATGGCACAGTGGTGGACAGAGCAAGGGCCATGTCATACACAGTGTTACACACTGAGGTGATTCAGAGTAGACTCTGGTTAGGGGGAAAGACAGAGTTTTCTGCAAGGAAAGACATGATCTGCTATATAGTTTTGAAAGGTCGCTTGAGCTGCTCTTTGGACAGTGGGTTTAAAGAGGGACAAGAGAGAAGAAGTGGGAAAAGCCCCCTGTGTTGGTTAATTTTATGTGTCAGTCTGATGGGGCTAAAAGATGTCCAGAGAGCGGGTAAAACATTATTTCTGGGTGTGTCTGTGAGGGTGTTTCCAGGACAGATTAGCACTTCAATTGGTAGAATGAAGAAAGATTGCCCTCACCAGTGTGGGTGGGTGTCATCCAATCTGTTAAGGACCTGAATAGAACAAAAAAGTGGAGGAAGGGCAGATTGCTTTCTAGTTGTGCTGAGACCTCCCCCTTCTCCTGCCTTGGGACATGAGCACATGTGGCTCTTGGACCTTCAGACACAGACTGAATAACACCACTGGTTTTCTGGTTCTCCAGCTTGCAGACCACAGATCATGGGACTTTCTCTAGAGAACCCTGACTAATACATCCCCCCCTTGAGAAAGGACTCTGTATTATCTGTTGCCATGTAGCAAAAAGGTGCAAACATAGGGCTTTAAACAACACTCACTTATGAGCTCATTTTCCGTGAGTCAGGAGTCCCGGCATGGCTTAACTGAGTCCTCTGCTCAGGATCTAACCAGACTGCAACCCACACATTGGTCAAACTGTGTTTTCTCGAACTCAGAGTCCTCTACCAACCTCAGGTGGTCTTTCTAATTGTAGGACTGAGGTCCCTGTTTCCTTAATAGGTGCCAGCTGTCCTTGGTGTGTGGCTCTCCCTCAAAGTGCCGGCTTATTCCTTCAAGGTGAGCCTGAGAATGAATCTCTTCAAAACAATCCACTGTTTCACCTAATTAAACGAGGCCCACCCAGAATAATCTCCCTTTTGATGAACTCAAAACCCATAGAATTGGAGTCTTAATTACATCTGCAAAATCCCTTTACCTTTGACATACTATCTAATCACAGGAATGATATTCTGCGATATTCACAGGTCCTGTTCATCCATAAGGGGAGGGGATTACACTAGAACATACACTGGTATGTACACTAGGCGGCAGAAATCTCTGGATGGAGGGGGAGCCATCTTAGAATTCTGCCTACCACAACTTTTGTGGTTGTCCAAACTCACATAGCATTTAGCCTTCCAGAACCTCCCACAACAATTGGCTGTACTTCAGGGGAAAATGAGCAAGAAGTAGGCAGCTATTGCCCCCCTCCCCCGCCCAAAGAACCAGTTCATTCATGTGGGTCATAAGAAACCGTTGTCTATCATTTTGGGGCAACTTAATTTGATCACCAGTTCAGCTCTGACAGCCTAATTTAGCCTGCCCAGATTCACAAGAGACTGGTCAGTAACCAGAATGACATCGTTGTCATTTAGCACACAGTGTCGCTACCAGCAAACCAGAACAGTTGTGTTGTCTGAAGAAAGTGCAGAAAGTATTTAAAGAGAGTTTTGGAATCAGAGAAGATTCAATATGGTCAAGTTGTTCACTTGCTCTCAGACTTAGTTTCTTCATCTTTAAAATGGGGACAATTTTAATCACTATATGGCATCATTTGTGAGGAATAAATGAGATAACATGTGTCAAACCCTTAACACTGGACCTGGCACCAGAGAAGCTTGCAACCACCAGTGGCTGCTCTTATCCTCTTATCCTCCTCACCAGACACAGCCAAAGCCAGATAAGTACTTGTTGCTGTAATGCAGTTGAAGGCTGGCAGCTTGGGAAGCTGTCCAGGTTTCATCCCAGGAGGGGTTCCAGAGCTGAAGCGAACAAGCTCACTGGTATGTCACTAAGCCACTGTGGGCCATCATTTCCAAGTCTGTTAAACCAAGATAACTTCCCCCTCTGTCTCCTCTCACTGATGAAGCTTGTGGCAGCGATTCAAGGCTCTCAGAAGGAAAAAAAAAATGCGCTATGGGATAATCATACAGTGATAAATACCTTACATCACGTCTGTTGTTCCCTCCCAGAGCATAAAGGTATTCTTGCAGCTCTGACTAACATGTCTTGGTAACAGAACCTTCCTGAGCAATCTATCACTCCATTACTTTATAGCTGGGATTTGATTATTCATTCATTTGGACTCTGCTAAGGACTGCTTCATGCCGTTGAGCAGCAAGCAATCAGCACTCAATTTTCCTGTTGTCACACCTGTATGTTGGAATGGGCACAATTTCCCTGCCCCGCACCTCTGAAGCCTCAGGAGTATTCTTGGAATCTTGAAGTCTCAATACTTGCCAAATATTTTCTAACACAGAGTTTCATACATTCTCAGCTAAATATGGTACACCTTCGTTTGCTTTTTTGTAATTGATTTGCAGGGACTTACTCTGAACACAGATGCAACTCATTCAAATCCATGCATAGGGATGTTTTGGGTTAGGATGAGAATATTATGTTGTCTCAGACTGATAATATGTCAAATGTCAATATTCAAGTTTCTACTAATGTAGACATGGCTGGTTAAAAAAAACACAGGAATGCGTTTTCATATCTATGTTTCAAAACTGAAGACATTAAAAAATAATTTTTTCTTACAAATAAACTCATTATAAGTTGGTCGATTAGAATCTCTAGGATATGAGTAAAGTGCATAAAATCAAATTATTGGCTGGAATTATGCAGAGGAAATAGCCCAAAAGAGCACAGAGAATAATATTGATAAAAGTACCCTGTTAATAAATCACACTGCCAAAAAACAATCATCTAGGCCAGGGTTTGGTAAACATGGTCCAGCCCACTGACTGTTTTCTGTAAATAAAGTTTCACTGGAACATAGTCACACTCATTTGCCTTCATGTTTTCTGCGGCTGTTTTCTCACTTCAAATGCAGAATGGAGTAGTCGTGACTGAGACTGTATGTCCTGCAGAAACCTCAAAGAGTATTTGGCCCTTTACTGAAAACATTTTCTGGCCCCTGATCTGGAACATTAGTTATACAATTACCTTTTTAAAGATAATTATATACAAAATACTTTGAGAATATTGTTTTACATTTAAATCACAAGAGTCAATTAAGATAGAAAGTGGGTCAACAGGAGACAGATGCACCTGACATGAGCATCCCAAACTATGTGAAGCAAAAATTGGCAAAATTGAAGGAATAAATAATCATTCAACAATGATAGTTGGAACTTACATATCCTACTTTCACTAATGGACAAAATAAGTAGACAGAAGATTAACAAGGCAATCGAAGACTGGAACAACACTATGAACCAACTAAACTGTAGATTTCTATAGAACACTCTGCCCAACAATAACAGAATATACTGAAAGTGGAAAGTGTACATGAAAACTTCTCCAATATAAATTATATGTTAAGCAATAAAACAAATCTTGAAAATGTTAAAAGAATTGAAATTATATAAACCATGTTCCCTAACCACAATGGAATGAAATTATAAATCACTAGCAGGAGGAAATTTGGGGAATAAATATGTGGATATTAAATAGCATACATCTAAATAACTAAGTGGTCAAAGATGAACTCACAAGGGAAATTAGAAAGTAGTTTGAGATGAATGAAAATGAAACACAGCATACCAAAACTTATGGAGTACAACTAACACAGTGCCTAGAGGAAAACTTATAGCTGTAAACACCTATATTTTAAAAAGATCTCAAATTAGTAAGCTAACCTTATGTCTTAAGGGAAAAAAAAAAAAAAGAACTAACTCTAATACAACCAGAGGGAAGGAAATAATAAAGATGAGAGCCAAAATAAATGAAATAGAGAGTAGGAAAAAAACAGAGGAAATCAAAACTAAAAGTTGATTCTTTGGATACTTTTCCAAAGAAGACATCCAGATGGCTAACAGACACATGAAAAGATGCTCAACATCTCATCATCAGGGAAATACAAATCAAAACCACAATGAGATACCACCTCACACCTGTGAGGATGGCTAAAAATAACAAGTCAAGAAGTAGCAAGTGTTGGCAAGGATACAGAGAAAGGGGAACCCTCTTGCACTGTTGGTGGGAATGCAAACTGGTGTAGCCACTCTGGAGAACAGTACGGAGGTTCCTCAAAAAATTAAAAATAGAACTACCCTATGATCCAGCAATTGCACTATTAGGTATTTACCCAAAGGGTATAAAAATACAGATTTGAAGGGATATATGCACCCTGATGTTTATAGCAGCATTGTCAACAATAGCCAAATTAGGGAAAGAGCCCAAATGTTCAACTGATGAATGGATAAAGAAGATGTGGTATGTATATATATATGGATGGAATATTAGTCAGCCATCAGGAAAAAATCTTGCCATTTGCAATGACATGGATGGAGTTAGAGAGTATTATGCTAAGTGAAATAAGTCCGAGAAAAGCAAATACCATATGATCTCACTCATGTGGAACTTAAGAAAGAAAACAGATGAACATATGGGAAGGGAGAAAAGAGAAAAAAGGAGAGAGGGAAATAAACCCTAAGAGACTCTTAATGATAGAGAGCAAACAGGGTTGATGAAGGGGTGTGGGTAGGGGATAGGCTAGATCAGTAATGGGTATTAAGGAGGGCACTTGTTAGGATGAACACTGGGTGTTGTATGTAAGTGATGAATCACTGAATTATACTCCAGAAACCAATATTGCACTGTATGTTAACTATCTTAAATTTAAATTTAAAAAAAGTTGATTCTTTGGAAAGTCAACAAAATTGACAAATCTTTAAACTGACCAAGAACCAAAAACACTAAAATTATTAAAATCATGAATAAAAACAAGGAACATTACTATGAAATTTACAGAAATAAAAAGAATTTTAACAGAATTCTATGAACATTTATATGCCAACATATTAGATAACCTACGATAAATAGAAAAATTCCTGGATAGAAACAAACTAGTGCAACTAACCCAAGAAGAAATAGAATATAGACCTGATTAGGCCTATAATAAGTAAAGTGATTTAGTTAGTGTTCAGAAAATCTGTCCACAATAAAAAGCCAAGGTGCAAATGGCTTCACTGGTGAATACTATGAAATGATTAAAGAATAATTAACACTAAAACTTCTCAAATTCTTCCTGGAAATAGGAAAGGAGGGAATACTTCCCAACTCATTCTATCAGATCAGAATTATTCTGATGCCAAAATTAAATAAAAATTAAACAAAAAAAAAAGACAAAAATCAAAATCTCTTAAGAATATTGGTGGAAAAATACTTTACAAAACCTTAGCCAACCAAATATAGCAATATGTAAAAACAGTTACATACCATGACCCAGAAAGAGTCATTCCAGGAATGCAAGGTTGGTTTAGCATATGAGAATCAATGTAATTCACCACATTAATAAAATGAAGGACAAAAAGACATGATCATCTAACTCTAAATAGAGAAAGCACTTGACAAAACCCAACATCAACTCAAGATTAAAAAAAAAAAAACACAGTAGAAATGGAATCTTCCTCACCTATTTAAGAGTACACATGAAAAATCCACAGCTAGCGTCATACTCAATGTTGAAACTGAAAGATTTTTCCCTGAGATCAGGAACAGTGGATACATAGGCACTTCTATACAACAATGTCCTGGAAGCTTTAGCCAGAGTAATTAGGCAAGAAAATAAAAGCATCCAGATTGAAAAGAAGAAAGTAAAATTATCTCTATTGGCTGGTACCATTATCTTACATAATGAAAATTCTAAGATATACACACAAAAAGTATTACAGCTAATAAGTTAATGAAGGTTGTAGGATAGAAGATCATTATTAAAAAATCAAATGTATTTCTACACTTCAGTCATGAGAAATAAAAAAAAATCCCATTTACAATGATATCAAAATGAATACTTAGGAATAAATGTATCAGAAGGAAGTAGAAGGTCTGTATACTTAAAACTATAAAAATCATTGAAAAAATTCAAAAAGACATAATTAAGTGAAAAGTTCTCCTATGATCATGGATTAGAAGACTTAATATTGTTAACACATATCAATGCCCTCCAAACTGATATACTGATGCTGTGCATTCTCTATCAAAATCCCAGCTGACTGTTTTACAGGAATCTATAGGCCAACCCTAAAACTCAAAAGGAAATACAAAAGATCTACAATAATCAAAACAATCTTGAAAAAGAAAAAATTGGAAAACTCACATTTGCAAACTTCAAAACTTAGTACACAGCTATAGTAATCAAGACATTGTGGTGCTGCCATAAGGACATACCTATAGATGAATGAAATTGAATTGAGGAACCAGAAAAAATATATATATTGATGGTCAACTGATGTCCAACCAGTGTGACAAGGCAATTCAGTGGGGAAATAACAAACTTTTCAAAAACTAGTGGTGAGACAATTGGATATACACAAGCAAAAACAATGAAGTTGGACCCCTACTAAAATAAGCTGAATTATGATTCCCAAAAGTATTAGTTTCTGTTTATGGAATCTGTAAATGTTACTTTATTTGGAAAAAGGATCTGCAAATGTGATTAAATTTAAGAATTTTGAGATGTGGAGATTATTTCAGATTATCAGATTATCAGGGTGGGCCCAAAACCCAATCAGAAGTATAACGGGGAGACAGACAGAGACTTGATACAGTCAAAAGAATAGAATATATATATATGAGCTATTCCAATATTCAAATATTCAAAATAGAATCATACAATATGTGTTCCTTTGTGTCTGGATTCACTAACTTAGCATAATTTTTAGGTTCATCCATGTTGTAGCGTATATCAACACTTCCTTCTTTTTACGGCTCACTGAGATTCTATTGAATGAAAATGCCAGATTTTGTTTATTCAGTCAGCAGTTGATGGGCATTTGGATTGTTCCTACTTTTTAACTTTTGGGAATAATGCTGCTATAAACATTTGTTTATGAGTTTTTATGGAAATATGTTTACAATTCTCTTGGGTGTAGATCTGGTAGTAGAACTGCTGGGTCATATAGTAACTCTATTTTTAACTTTTTTAGAGATTGCCCAGGTGTTTTCCAGAGTGGCTGCATCATTTTACATTCCCACTGGTGATGTAGGATGGTTCCAATTTCTCTACATTCTCATTTTTTCCATTTTTTAAAAAAATAGGCAACTATATAGAGACAGTAGTTCAGTGAGGGGCTTTGGACAAGGAAGAAAGGAATGTGGAGTGACTATTAATGGGTATGGGATTTTATTCTGGGATGAAAAAATTGTTTTGAAATGGGATATAAAACTTTTTGAATATACTAAAAACGCACTGAATGGTACACTTGAAAGGGCGTATTTTATGATATGAGAATTATGTCTCTATAGAAAACAAAACAAAACAAAGAGGTGCAGTAGTTTATTACTGGACCCAGCACATCACTATCTATTTATGTCCAAGACAGAACCATTCACTAAAATTTGCCTTCTTTTCCCCTTTCTCCTAAATATTTTTCTTCTTGGCTAACCACCAGATTAAAATCCTTTGGGAAACTTCTACCTCTGGGAAGATGGAATATATGTACCTTCCTTGTTTCTCCCACTAAGTACAAATAAAAACTCTGGACAAATATAACAGAAGTCTAAAAGGTAGAAACAAGAAGGCAGACTAGCTAGGAAGACTGGGATACAGGAACAACATGATAGTGAATTCCCCAGGTTTTCTTTCTGCCTCATTTCTGTCTCCAACTGAGTGCTGAGGAAACCAGTAACTTGGAAACATCAGTGTGCATAGACAAGGAATTTTCAAAACCCACATTGTTTTACTAGAGAAGTCTACCTCATGCTTAAGGCAGAATTGGCACCAACTCTAAACAATGTCTCCCAGAAAACAGAAGAGGAAGGAGCATTTTCCAATTCATTTGGTAAACCTATTATTATTCTAATACCAAACCAGACAAAGGCAGTACAAAAAAGGGGAAACTGTGCACCAACCTCCCTCATGAATATAAATACAGAAATCACTAACAAAAAAAATCACTAACAAAATACAGATAGAACTGAGTAATAAATGAAAAGAAGTAAACACCATAACCAAGAGGGGTTTATTCCAGGTATACAAGGTTGTTATATTCAGATATCAATTGATATAACTCACTGTATTACAGGTTAAAGAAGAAACAGGACAAGATCATATCATTTGATGCATGAAAAAGTATTTGACAACATTCAACACCTATTTGTGATAAAAACTCTCAGGAAAAAAAGAAATAGAGGTGAACTTCAAATTGATAAAGAGCACCTACAAAACCCTACAGCTCACATTTTGCTTTATGGTAAAAGACTAAATGCTTGTCCCCTAAGATCAAGTACAAAGCAAGGATGACTGCTCTCACCACTCTTACTCAACATGGTACTGGAAGTTTTAGCTAGTACCATAAGGAAATAAAAAAAAAAAAAAGAAAAGGCACATGTGTCAGAGAGGAAGAAATAAAACTCTTTTTGCAGATAGCATGAGATTCTATACAAAAAAAATCCCAAAGAATATATAAAAAGAAAATAAAACCTCCTAGAACTTTGAACTTATGGATTCAATAAGGTCTCATGATACATGATCAATATTCAAAAATCAATTGTATTTCTATGTGGCAGCAATGAACACATGGAAAATGAAATCTAAAAATAAAATATTAATAAAAAAATAAAAAATAAAATAAAAAAAATAAAAATAAAATATTAACATTTATTCCAAAAATATGAAATACTTAGTTGCAAATCTATCAAAACCTGTATAGGACTGTATGCTGAAAACTACACGGTACTGATGGGGAAAAAAAAGAAGATCTAAAAAAGTGAAGAGATATTCCATGTTCATGGATTGGAAGTCTCCAATTACTAAAGACTAATTCTCCTAAAATAAGAAGTTTAATGCAATCATATTTTTGTATGTAGGCAAGACTACTCTAAAATTGATATGGAAAAACAGTGGAACTAGAATACCTAAAAATAATACTGAAAAATAAGAGTAAATTCAAAGGAATCATTCTATTGATTTTAAGATTTATTATATACTAGTATATTTGGTGGAGGGATAGAGCATGGATAAAGGGAACAAGAGAGAATCCAGAAATAGACTCCAAGTACGGCCAACTGATTTTTGACAATGGGGCAAAAGCGATTCAATGGAAGAAGGGTAGTCTTTTCAACAAGTAGTGTTAGAGCAACTGGATATCCAAAGGGGGAAAAAATGAATCCTGACCTAAACCTTACTCGTTGAAGAAAAAATAACTCAAAATGGATCATAGATTTAAGTGTAAAATGTAAAATTATAAAACTTACAGAAGACAACATGAGAGTAAACCTTTAGGACCAACCACTTAATGAAAGCTTGTTAGGACACAAACAGTATCATCAAAGAAAAAACTGATAAATTGGACCTCGTTAAAATTGAAAACATTTACTCTTTTAAATAACGAGTTAAGAAAAGACTAGCTACAGGCTGGGAGAAAATATTAACAAACCACCTATCTGACAAAGGGTTCCTATCTAGAATACATAAGAAACTCTGAAAAACTCATGATTAAAAACAAACACTGGTAAAGTACTGGTGAGGATGTGGAAAGACTAGGCCACACATACATTGCTAGTGGAATGTAAAGTAGTACAGCCACTCCCGAAAAATAATTTGCATTTTCTAAAAAAATAAAAAAAGAACCCCAAAAACAAAATACACATACATTTATCGTAAGACCCACCAATTGCATTCCTGGGCATTTGTCACAGAAAAATGAAAACATAATGTTCACATCAAAAACTTGTACATAATTGTTCATAGCAATTTTATTTATTATAGCCAAAAGCTGGAAGCAGTCAAATTATGCCTTACTAGGTAAATGGCTAAACAAATTGTGGTCCATTCATACCCTGGAATACTACTCACCAATAAAAAAGAACAAGATATTGACACATACCAACCTGGATGGATTTCAAGGGCATTGAGCTGCATTTTTATAGAGATGGAAAATAGATTAATGGTTGTTAAAGGTTAGCAATGGAGGGTGGCAGAGGAGGTGGTGTGACTTAGAAGGTAATTATGAGGGAGATTATTGTGTAATGAAATAATTTTATATCTAAAACTGCACACACACACACATTGTACCAGTGTTGAATTCCTGGTTTTGATACTATGCTATAATTATGTCAGATGGAACCAGTGGGTGATCTGGGTGAAAACGACAAGAGACCCATCTCTCTGTATTATCCCTGCAAGTCCTATAATTATTTCTAAATAAAAACTTAAAAAAGCAAATCCAAAGGGAACCATTCACCCTGGTGGGCCTAGATTTTCAACATGCCATTTTGCTAACAGCTCTGACTGTTATTTAAAGAGTCAAGTTTCCTCTTTATCCATTCACCTGTCGATGGATATCTCGGCTCTTTCCATAGTTTGGCTATTGTGGACATTGCTGCTATAAACATCAGGGTGCACATACCCCTTCAGATCCCTACATTTGTATCTTTGGGATAAATACCCAGTAGTGCAATTGCTGGTTCGTATGGTAGCTCTATTTGCAACTTTTTGAGGAACCTCCATACTGTTTTCCAGAGTGG
>NC_138369.1:30614086-30645236 GCF_054177405.1 Leptonychotes weddellii
AGAAATCAGATTATATACTTGGCTTGAGCAGCTCATCTTGTATTAGGGTTCTCCAAAGAGAAAGAACCAACATGAAGCAGGTATATACACATAAAGAGATTTATTATAAGAAACTGGCTCACGTGATTAGGGAAGCTGAAAATTCCCAAGATTTGGAGGGTAAGTCAGCAAGATGGAGACTCCGGGGAGCCAAAAGTTTAGTTCCAGTCTGAGTCCAAAGGCTTGAGACCCAGGAGAGCCAATGTTGTCACACTAGTTGAAAGACTGGAAGGCTCAAGACTCAGCAAGAGCTGGTGTTTCAGTTTGCAAAGGTAAGAAAAGACTACTGTCCCAGTCCAAAATCAGGAAAAATTCTCTCTTACTCAGGGCAAGGTCAGTCTTTTTGTTCTACTGAGGCCTTCAGCCCAGAACATGAGGCCCACCCACATTAAGGAGGGCAATCTTCTTTACTCAATCTATCAATTCAAATGCTAAACACTCTCAAAGAAACACACAAATAATGTTTGATCAAACATCTGGGCAACCCATGGCCCAGTAAATTTTTTATATAAAATTCATCACCATAAACATGATAGAACTATGTAGTGTAGTCTTACTGGATGTGGGGAAAAAAATAAAAGTTTTTTTTTTTTAAGATTTTATTTATTTATTTGACAGAGACAGACACAGCGAGAGAGAGAACACAAGCAGGGGAAGCGGGAAAAGGAGAAGCAGGGAGCCCAATGGGGGCCCAATCCAAGGACCCTGGGATCATGACCTGAGCTGAAGGCAGACGCTTAATGACTGAGCCACCCAGGCACCCCAAATGAAAGCTTTTAAAAGAGACAAGAAGTTAATGACTTTCATGGTAAACTTAGTTCTCTGGAAAGGTACAGGAACGATGCCTTGTTCAGTAAGATCACTACCAGAGTGGCCACTGCAAGTAAATTCGCTTAAAACAAGGATACATCTCTCTGTTTGGCAGCAGGAAATATTTTGGCTAGGGATTCACCTTGAAAACTAAAGCTAAATACATGTAAGTATTGAGAGTGAGGGACTGTACCTCAGACTTCTCTTATGGGATTTACCTTACAGGTGTGAAATGAAATAGATAAGACTAAGTTATCCAAAAGTAGAGCTGCTCTCAGAAGCAAAACTGGCCCAACAGAAAACAAAACACTATCCTCTTTGTGCTCTCTCTTCATCTCTGTCAGCTGCTGGGCCATTTCCCTTCCCGGGAAATGGCCTGACTGGGTAGGTAGAAGGGAGGGTATTTATTTCTATGTATTTCACCAATACTTCATACAGTGTACTACGTACAAGACACTGTTCTCTGTGCTCCTAGAGACATGTAAGTGGGGAAACTTAAAATTGGTCCTTGATTCCTTTCCACACTTTTGACGATGCAATCAGGTTGCATATTTTCTTTTCAGAAAAGGTGACTTGAAGTATTGTCAAGACTATAAAATATAAGATGCCTAATTCCTCATTCACCTGAAGTTAACATGGACATCATTAAAAACATTATAATTCCTAAAACAGTAACTTACTATTTTGGGATTGCTATAGAAGATGGACAGGGGCGCCTGGGTGGCTCAGTCGGTTGACTTTATCTGAAGAGTGAATTGCTTAAATGTTTATCGTTTTTTCTTATTAACCATGCTTTTAAGAAAAGTTGCCAACAACAAAGGAAATGCCCATTTGTCGCAGTGCAGTCAGGGCCATTTCATTGTTAAAGAGATAAAATACAAAACCTCATTTGCAATAGAAGTTCTTCCACTGAAACTACTTGAAAGCTGATAGGGAGTCAGAAGGCATCAGATTAGGGTGACTTACTTCATGCGATTATTTCCCTTGGATCCTTTTCCTTTTGTTCAAATCCCTTTTCCCCTTCCTCCTCTTGCCCAGCTCAAGAATATACACCCTTAAAAGGAAGCCTCACACTCCAGTGATCTTCTTAGAAGGCATTTATTTTATTTGAGTGTGGTTTTTCTCTACGGCATTCTCAGCCTTTCTCTTCATGAAAGCACAACAGAGGAAAGAGAAAGCTGAAAAGACGAATTCATGAAATGAAAGCAGACAATGAGGTAGTGGCTAGTCATTGCCTTTGGAAAACATGCCTAGTATTCCTGGTTGTGGTTCTCTTATAATTCTCAACTCTCTCCCTCTATACCTGCCCCAACTCAGCTTTCAGTCAAAAAAGGGTTATGTCACAGAATAGATGTAAAACTATGGTAGCCACGGGACCACCAGCTGGACAATCTTGATAACTTACTCGTGGAGACAAATATCTTCTGAGCCCATAGTATGTGCCAGGCCCTCTGCTGGGGTTGAGGATAGAGCAGTAAAGAAGAGATGGCCTTTGGTCTCAACAAGTAGAGACACCAAACAAAATATCTTGCAATACTCCCAAGGAGGAAACGGCCTTCTTCTTACCTTCTTTTGGCCTTGGAGTCAGAATTGCTGAGCTAGCACGCCAGCTTACAGACTTGGGTAATTCCACAGAGCCTCTCACTCTCATTTTCCCATATATAAGTAGTTTATTATCTACCTCACATGATGGTTATGAATTTTAAAATGCTTAATGAACATAGTGAGCTATTTGAAAAATGATAGATGTTGAATAAATGCCTTTGTTTTTTGTTGACACATTTATTCAATAAATATTTGTTGACTATTTACTCTATGCTAGCACATGGTAACAATGCTGAACAAAAAAGGCCCCCCAAAATCCTCTTCAAGGACTTTTCATATTTTAGTGATGAAAGAAACACAAAGCAGGAAAGATACAATTTAAAATAGGGAAGGCCAGAAACTAATATTTGAGTGAGAAATTAAAGCAGTAAGAAAATAAGTCCTGCAGATATCAAAGGGAAAAAGGCCCTTATAGCTGGAGCTATGGAAGAGAAGGAGAAATTAATAGATGATGCCAGAAAGATAATGGAGGGTAAATGGGCAGATTACAGAGGGCCTCATGGGTCACTGTTGAGGCTTGGGCTTTTACTCACAATACGATGGGAAGCCCCTGGAAATGATGAACTTAGAATGACCTGATCTAACCTACATTTTTAAAAGATCTATTATGATCAGAACAGACTGAAGAAGAGCAAGGATGAAAGCAGGGACATAGCACCTGCCACAATAATCCAAGGAGAGGTGATGATAGCTTGGACCAAGGTCACGGCAGTGGAAATGGTAAGAAAATGTTGGGTTCTGGATTTATGTAGAAGGTAGAAGTGACAGGATTTGCTGATAAGTTAAATTTAAGATGTGAGAGGAAGAGAGGAGTCAATGCTGCCCCCAAAGTTGTTGACTTGAACACTGAGAAAGGTGGGGCTGTCCCTTAAATAAATAAGGAGAAAAGCAGGAGCTGGGCTGTTAAATTTTAGATGCCAATTAGATTTTAACTGAGGAAGGTCAAATAGGCAGTTAGACATTTGAGTCTGGAGTTCAAGAGAGAAGTCTGGTTTTAAGGTGGACAGTTACTCACCATTGTAATATTGGATAGTATTTCAAGTCATGACACTGGATAAAATCCCCGAAAGAACATTGATAGCCAGACGATTAAAAAAAAAAGATCACTTACATGTTGAGTTCGGGAGCAGAGAAAAGGTAGCCAGTGGCCTAAATAAAACCAAAAATAAATGTGTGGGGGCAAAGAGTTGGGTTTAAGATGGCGGCATACCAAGATACGGAACTCACTTCCTCTCACAGACACAACAAATCTACAACTACATATGGACTAATTCCCTCTAAAAGGCACCTGAAAATTTAATGAAGAGAGCACAACAAAGCATAAAAGGACAGCAATGAGACAGGAAGAAGCAGAGACATGGACTCACCAGGAAAAAAAACATTCCAGACTTAAATGAATTACAACCGGGAGGGATTACAAAGGTATGGAACTTTTTCTTGAGAAGCGAGGGATTCAAGCTCCACATCAGGCATCCTAACTCTTAGATCCCACACAGGATAGACAAGACCCCAAAATACCAGGCTCTGAAAATCGATGGGGATTATGTTCAGAAGAGCTATAAAACTGTAGCGACTGGAAAAACTGTAAAGGGGCTCATGTGCAGAATCACTTGACCTAGAAAACATCTCAAAAACACCAATTTGAAAAGCCCTAGATAAAAGAGTCCATTTACTAATCTTAGAGAGTCTGCTGGAGAGGCAGGAGACAAGGACTCTCCACAGAAACTGAGACACTGGTGGGAGCCGTTTTTGTAATCTCAGTCTATCTTCCTGATACCGGCTCTGAATGGTGTCATTTTGGAATTCTCCCTCTAACTTGCTAGCACCAGTGGGTGTGCCCACTGAAAGCCCCGCCCACAAATGCAAAGAAGCAGTTGCTGTTGTATCCCAATAATGGACCAGGGAACGGACCCACCCACCCAACGTAAGACCAGCAAAGTATTTACAGCAAATATTAACAGACATAAGTGGAAAAGCTGACAGTAATACAATAATAGTAGGGGGCTTGAATACTCTACTTACATCAATGCATAGATTATCCAGACAAAAAAATCAGTAAGGAAACATTAGCCTTAAATGACACATTAGACCAGATGGACTTAGTAAATATATATACATTCCATCCAAAAGCAGTACAACACACATTCTACTCAAGTGCAAATGGAACATTCTCTAGGATCTATCACAGGTTAGGCCACAAAACAAGTCTTAATAAATTCAAGAAAACTGCATTAATATCAAGCATCTCATTTGACCACAATGGTATGAAAGTAGAAATTAATTACAAAAAGATAACTGAACAACTAGTAGGTCTTTGAACAAAAAAGAAATAACAAAAATATATAAATAAATATAAATTTAAAAAGACCTAGAGACAAATGAAAACAAAAATATGACACCAAAATCTATGGGATGCAGCGAAAGTGGTTTCTAAGAGGGAAGTTCATAACAATGCAGGCCTACCTCAGGAAATAAGAAAAATCTCAAATAATAAATCTAACTTTACACCTAAAGGACCTAAACAAAAACAAAAATAAACAAACAAAACAAACAACAAAAAACCAGCACAACCCAAAATTAGTAGAGGGATGGAAATACTAAAAATCAAAGTTAAAATACATGAAATCAAGACTAAAAATACGATTTAAAAGATCAGTGAAATTAAGCCGATTCATTGACAAATTAAAATTGACAAACATGTAGCCCAACTAACCAAAAAAAAAAAAAGACTCAACTAAAATCAGAAGTGAAAGAGGCAAAGTTATAACTGATACCACAGAAATAAAGTATCATGAGACTACTATGAACTGCCTTCAAACTGGACAACCTAGAAGAAATGGGTAAGTTCCAAAAAAATACAATTTTCCAAGATTGATTTGGGAAGAAATAGAAAATCTGAATAGATCAATTACTAATAAGGATATTGAAGCACTAATCAAACACCTCCTATATGACTGATCAGGTGCAAATATGTAAAATATATAAAGAACTCTTACAGCTCAACAATAAAAAAAAAAAACTGTTAAAAAATGGGCAGAGGATCTGAGTTTACACTGCTTTTAAGGGATATACAGATAACAAACAGACACATGAAAAGATGCTCAACATCATTAGGTAAATGCAAAACGAAACCAGAATGAGATAACACCTCATACCTGTCAGAGTAGCTCTTCTCAAAAAGACAAGGAATAACAAAGATAACAAGACTGGCAAGGATGTGGAAAAAAGACAATCTTCATACACTGTTGGTGGGTTTATAAACTGGCACTGGCACTATGGAAAACACTATGCAAATTCCTCAAAAAATTAAAAACACAACTAACATATGATCCAGCTATTCCATTTCTGGATATTTATCCAAACAATACAAAAACACCAGTTCAAAAGATATATGCACCCTTATGTTCACTGCAGCATTATTTCTAACAGCCAAGATATGAAAACAAACTAAGTGTCCATCAATAAATGAATAAAGATGTATATTATACACAGACACACCAACACGTCTGGAAAAAAAATGAAATCTTGCTATTTGGACAACATAGAGGGGCTTTTGAAGGTATTATGCTAAATGAATTAAGTCAGGGGGCGCCTGGGTGGCTCAGTCGGTTGAGCTGACTCTTGGTTTCAGTTGAGGTAGTGATCTCATGGGTTGTGAGACTGAGCCCCAACTTGGGCTCCTAGCTCAATGGGGCATCTGCTTGAAAGATTCTCTCCCCCTACCCCTCCCTAGACACATGTGTGTGCTCTCTGTAAAAATAAATAAATCTTTAAAAAGAAAAAAGAAAAATACCATATGATTCCACTTACATTTGGAATCTGAAAAATAAAACAAATGAACAAACAAAACAGAAAGCAGACTCATGGAAACATCCAACATACTAGTCATTAGTTGAAGTGGAAGGTATTAATGGGCAGGTGAAATAGGTGAAGCGGATTAAGAGCTACAAACTTCTAGTTATAAAATAAATGAGTCACAGGGATGTAATATGCATCATAGAGAATATAGGCAGAAATACTAGAATAATTTTAGTAATAACGACAGATGGTAACTAGACTTATTGTCTTATAATGTCTTATAAGACTCATAGTTTTACAATGTATAAAAACATCAAATCGCTATGATGTGAAACTAAAACAATAGAATATTATATGTCAAATATATTAATAGGTAATGCAAATAAAAATTTTCAACTGATTGAAGGTCAAAAAAATTGTATGTTCTAACCTAGCATACCCCAGTCTCTTATCTTGGTTTTTAGAATACCTAAAACTTCCCAAGCTTAGCAGTTCCAATTAGTCTTTAAAAACTTTTCTTCCCTTATCACTCAAGTCCTATTCTAAGTACTTGCCCTGCACATTTTTCTTAATCAAAAGTCTATTTGTTTACCATTCTCTACCAAGAGTACCATCAATTAGAAGATATATATATTGATATGAAAAGCACCATGGAATAAATACTGAGGGGACCTCATCATTAAATGACCCTTGGTCTTTTGAATACATGGCATAAATGAGAATACACACACACACACACACACACACAGAGCTCCTATTTTAATTATAATACAAAAGCTCCTTTTAATTAACAACATATAACTTTCCAATGTTAAATTGAGATACCATTACTTTTTAGTGGACTAACTCCTCCCTTATTTCAGAAGGAGTCCATCCAACTGTCTGTTATGGACTGAAATGTACCCCTCCCACCCCCAAGGTCACTTGTTGAAGCCCTAAACTTCAAGGGACCATATATGTGGATAAGGCCTTTTCAAGCTAATTAAGGTTAAGTGAGGTCTTAAGGGCAGGACACTAATCCAGAAAAACTGGTGTCTTTATAAGAAGAAATACCAGACAGGTGCCCCTCTCTCCACACAGGCAGAGATAAGGTTACATGATGTCACAGGGAGAAGGTAGCCACCTGCACACTAGGAAGAAAGTCCTTACCAGGAAACAAATTTGCTGACACATGGATCTTGGACTTCTACCTTCTAGAACTATGAGAAAATAAAGTTCTGATGTTTAAGCCACCGAGGCTCTGGTATTTTGTAATGGTGGCCCGAGCTGACTGTCACTTATTAATTCTAACTTTACAGAATGAGAAAAGGTGACACACTTCGTTTCAAGGGGTATTATACTAACAACATGACTGGGTAAAACAAATCTTTTGGGTTCACTCATGTTTCTGAAAACATCTCTCTCCATGTATGCATGTGTACAGGTATGTGTCCCATAAAAATGTTTTTACAATCCATTACAGAGCATTGGGAAATATCAAGTAAAAGACATGATCTTTGCCTTCAACTGTTGGTGGTGTGGACCCAATCTGCCTTAGTTTACAGCAACACAGATTACTACAATACCAAACTGTATTGGAGAATGGTCTTATTCTTAGGAAATACATGTGGTTTGCTGCTTACTTACAAACACTTCAGAAAAAAAAATGGCAAGATAGGCAGATTTTTAATTGGTAGTTCTAATATGATAGGGTATAACAGGTGGTCACTCTTGCAAGGGATATAAAGATGTTCACTGTACATTCCTTTCAACCGTTCTCTAGATTTTTTAAGATTTTATTTATTTGACACAGAGAGAGAGGAAAGAGTGAGCACAAGCAGGGGGAGCGGCAGGCAGAGGAACAGGAAGCAGCAGACTCCCCACTGAGCAAGGAGCCCAATGCTGGACTCGACCCCAGGACCCTGAAATCATGACCTGAGCCAAAGGCAGCTGCTTAACCGACTGAGCCACCCAGGCACCTCAACCTTTCTTTAGATTTTGAAGGTTTCCAAATAAGAAGTTGGGGGGTGTAGATGGAGGTAAACTACTATTACAAGAAATAACTAGAAAGCATTATAGAGGGACAGACCCAAGCTGCCTCTGTTTAAATAGCTACTCTGCCATTTCTCTCCTGTGAGGCTTTTAACAAGTGGCTTCACTTCTCTTTGCCTTGGTGTCCATATCTGCAAAATAACAAACTTTCAGAGTTTTGATGTAAGCATAAAGGTAATATAGAGAATGCTGCATTGCTACTATTATTACTGCTCTTCTTATGAACTATTTAAACAACTAGTAAACTGGGAAGATCTAGAAAGAAATATAAAACTCTGGGTGCAATTCATTTTCTTAAAAATTACACTTCTCAGGGGGTGCCTGGGTGGCTCAGTTGGTTAAGCAACTGCCTTCGGCTCAGGTCATGATCCTGGAGTCCCGAGATTGAGCCCCACATCAGGCTCCCTGCTTGGCGGGCAGTCTGCTTCTCCCTCTGACCCTCCCCCGCTTTCATGCTCTCTCTCTCTCATTCTCTCTCTCTCAAATAAATAAAAATCTTTAAAAATAATTATACTTCTCAGAATAAGGAAAAAATAAGTGCCTTCTAGAAGCAAAAAATCAGCACATTGCAAAGGCCGCTTACCCAACTGATATTCATTGAATTTGAGATCTGAGATAGTCAGCAATCCTTGTTTTAATTTTTTCCATCCTGGCACATGAATCCCTTTATTTCCCCACAAGTGTTCATCCAGTACCTCCTCAAACCCTGAGTTCTCCCATCAGAAACCAGCTGATGCCAATTTCAGGCATTTCCAATGATGTGAGTCATGACTCCCATCCCTACTGCATAGGACTATACTGGACGCTCCAGTTCCTATTTCTCTGTCTTCTGGTCTTACTACTGCCTAGTACTTTTAAAGGTTTCAGACTCAGCAGGACCACAAGGGGATAGGACAGGAAATCAAATGAAGTGCCTCCCCACTCTCAGTAGGTCAGAGCAAGCACCTTTCTTCTGAAAGGGTAACGTAATTGCAGAGACACAGAAGAGATTGCAAAAAGCCTCTCTATTTAGAAGTAACTGATGAAGCAGAGAGCCCACATTATACTTCACTTGTGTCTCTACTCTGAGCCCCAGTCTCCCACTCTTTCTTAGTACAAGGGGGAGAAAAAGGCAGGGGAGAAAGCTAAGTGTAAGGTGAAGGAAGGAAGGAAGAAGAAAAAAGAAAGGAAAGGAAAGAAGGAAAAAGAAGAAAGAGAGAGAGAGAGAAAGAAAGAAAGAAAGAAAAGGAAGGAAGGAAGGAAGAAGGAAAGAAAGAAAGAACAGGTGAAATTGCTGTGTTCAAAGAACATGTTTAAAAAGCTATACATATAGGGGCGCCTGGGTGGCTCAGTCCTTAAGCGTCTGCCTTCGGCTCAGTTCATGGTCCCAGGGTCCTGGGATGGAGCCCCACGTCAGGCTTCCTGCTCAGCGGGAAGCCTGCTTCTCCCTCTCACACTCCCCCTGCTTGTGTTCCTGCTCTCTTCCTCTCTCTCTCTGTCAAAATAAATAAATCTTTAAAAATAAATAAATAAAATTTTAAAATTTAAAAAAAAATAAAAAGCTATACATATAAAATAAAGTTAGAGTAAAGGCAAATGAGAATTAAAGATAAAAATAAAAGTACTTGTTTAGTCCCTGCAAGTCTCTTTCAATATCTGCATTTATGATTTCAATAACATTTCATACACAGGTGGATAGATTTCTTATTTGTTGTTCTACTAAATTTGTGTGCAGAACCATCTCAGTAGACAAAAATAAATCTATGCACATATAATGTAGAAATTGGTGATAAGCTACTATTTGTATGTTTAAAATATAAAAAGTATATGTGTATTTTTAACATTTTCCTTTAGGAAATTTTGTTCTATTTTACTTCTAACTGAAATAGACTCCAGCAAGAAAGTGCATCATGTTTTTCATCATACTCTAAACAATATTTTAGGTGTTAAACTCTTATAAACATTACTTTTGTTGACATATTATACACGTCATTAAATACCTAAGCCCAGAATTAAAACAGAAAATTACCCTGACATGGCACTATCAACCTTAACATCACTTAGCAGAACCCATTTTCAATAGATGTTGTAAATTTTTTAATTCCAGTTAAAGATAGTGGAAGAAGACCTTTGTTGATCTCTCTTTCCTAAGACCCCACTAAAACTACAGTAAAGGAAGACAACAGATCCAAACTTACAAAAGCAAAGAAAGAAAAGGGGAGGTACCGGCAGCTGAGAGACATTCAATAGTCTTTTGGGAGATAGAAAGCAGATGGATTAGCAGTGAGTGACAGGCAGAAGTGGGTACTGAGGGGACGAGACTGATTCATTTCTAAGGGCCTCAATAGGTCCTTCAAGGTATGGAGTTGAAAGCATCAGTATACATAAAATTAAAGTCCACTAGTCACTAAACCCTATCCATATTCAGAGAGTCCACACTTCCCTAAGAGGACACAAATGGCCTTTGAACAATGGATTTGAACAGCACGGGTCCCCTCGTACCTGTTTTTTTTTTTTTAAATAAATACAGTACAGTACTGTAAATGTATTTTCTCTTATGATTTTCTTAATAAGATCTTCTTTTCTCTGGCTTACTTTATTGTAAGGATATGCTATATAATACATGTACCATATAAAATATGTGTTAATTAGACTGTTCATGTTATCGGTAAGGCTTCTAGTCAACAGTAGGCTATTAGTAGTCAAGGTTTTGTGGGAGTCAAAAGTTACACACTGCACAAGGGTGGGTGCCCCTAACTCTTGCGCTGTTCAAGAGTTAAGTGTACAACATTTGGAGAAATTTTCTAATATGAAGAAGACTAAAATAAATCAAGTGAAAAAATAAAATGAGAGGGCAGAGAATTAATGCATGGAACAGACAAGGACCTAACAGTACTAACAATAATTTTATGACTTAAAAAAGAAAAAGAAGACAAGGAGATGATGAACTTTTACTATGTGTATGTGTGTATATGTATGTGTATAAATATATATATGCCTATATACATGGCATTTTACATATCCCCTTATTAGTTTTATATATAATTATAATATATATATGAAATCCCATAGTTATGGAGTATACATATGTACACACACACACTCATTAAATCTTTGACAATAAGTAAAGTAAGGGAATAAGACTGTTTCAAAGTCATCCATCAAATATTCAAAAAAAAAAAAACCCAAAACAAAACTCCATCTCAAATCCAGGTAATAGGATACTGAAAATCATATGATAAAAACATTAGCAATAAGAAAACACTCTTGAGAATTTTTTAATAGCAAAATCAATTATTTTGCCACAGAAAATCTCTCATGAAATTCAAAAAATAAAAAGAGATGGAAAGAATGAAACCAAACAGGAAATAGTTAGAGAAACAACCCAGATGGCCCAAAATCCTATTCTAGAGATAGAAAACAACAATAGCAAAAAGCACAGTGAGATCACCAAAAAAAAAAAAAAAAAGTCCAAGATCAGAGGAATGAATAACTTGAATCCAGTTAGAGCAGACCAACACCATAACACACACTATCATGAAATGTAAAGTTTTAAGGATAACAACAAAAACATACCAAAGAAAATGGTAAGAACTTTGAGAAGCCAGAATAGGAAATATTAACATGCAGAAAAGGAAATGAAACAATTTTATTACACTTCTCAAATCCAACACTGTATATGCTAAAAACCAATGGAGTCATGCTTTCAAAATTCTAAAGGAAAATTTCTATATCCAACAAAATTGTCAATAAAGTGTGAAACAAAACGTATTTCAGACATTGCTTCAAAATTTTTATTTTCATGAATCCAATTATTTAAGAATTTGCTAGAGGGTATGCTGTAGCAAAATAAAGGAATAAAGTTAGAAAGAGAAAGACATGGGAAAACAAGAAATTCAACCCAAAAGTTTAGTGAAACAAAGCCACAGGGTCAGTTTTTCAGCTAGTCAGAATGGAGAAGATCTCTGGAATAGAAGAGAATCTGATACGACACATAAGCTAAAAACATTATAAACAAAACAGCTAGAAACAGTAAAACTGTCCAAGCAATAAAATCTTTACCTATCATAATAAGGGTTAATAAGATCTAAAATTGATGAATCAATTAATCACAGCATATGCATATTGTTTAGAAATACAGTGTTAGGGGCTCCTGGGTGGCTCAGTCGGTTAAGCGCCTGCCTTCGGCTCAGGTCATGATCCCAGGGTCCTGGGATTGAGGCCCTCTTTGGGCTCCCTGCTCAGCGGGAAGCCTGCCTCTCCCTCTCCCACTCCCCCTGCTTGTGTTCCCTCTCTCCCTGTGTCTCTCTCTGTCAAATAAATAAAATCTTTAAAAAAAAAAAATAGAAATACGGTGTTAATAGAAAATCTAAGATAAAAAAATAGTTGCAGCTGGAGAGTAGAACTAAGGATACAGAGAGGGGAGGCAGTTGATAGTCAATAATATACCAATATTAATTTGGTAAATTTAATCATATATTTTGAAATCCTAACCAGCCAGATGATTTCCAAAGCCATAGTATGTTACATTCCTAGTTGAGTCCTTACATGCATGCATACATATATCTACACGCACACACACACACACAGAGATATACACACACAGAAGTGACTCCTTGCAGTTGATAACTATATCTAAATATCTGTTAGTTTGCTATTTTAAGTAAGTCTTTTTTCTATGACACAGGTTATTTTCAGATAAAAAAAAAAATCTATCTTTATGTGCTGTACTTTTCAGATGTATTTAAGTCATCACACCATATATACAGTAATTCCTTACAAGAATATTGGCTAAAAACTTTTCTTAAAACCTCCAAGACAGGGGATCCTGGGTGGCTCAGTCGCTTAAGCATCTGCCTTTGGCTCAGGTCATGATCTCAGGGTCCTGAAATCAAGCCCCACATCAGGCTCCCTGCTCAGTGGGGAGTTTGCTTCTCCCTCCCCCTCTGCCACTCCCCCTATTTGTGCTCTGTCTCTCTCAAATAAATAAAATCTTAAAAAACAAAACCAAAAACCCTCCAAAACAGAAGCGAAAATCTCACTGAGTGTTGGGCTTATGATATTTTTTTTCCTGAGCACCTTCTCTTAGACTATAAGCTTCAGGAAGGCAGAGAACACAACTCATTCATGATTGGATCCCCACTGTAAGTAGTCAATAAATTCTTCTTGAATTAAGGAGTTAATCCTTTTAGTCCTCTTTTTCATATATAACCCACACTAATACTAGAAGACACTCGTTCCATTAAAGCTGCATCAATGCCCTATGAACTTGAGCCAGGAGAACCTTAATATCATGGAAAGCCAAGGAAGATTTCCCCACATGAGGCTGTATGTTCATCCTCTAGGCAAGTCAGGAACTCAGACGCATTAAAAAAAAAAAAAAAAAAATGAAATTCAAATACAATCCTATTCAAATGCCAAATATCTTGTCTTTTCATCTGTTCATTTTTACTTTTTGTTTTGTTTGCTTTTAATAAAACTTGAGAAAAACACTATCAAAGATGCCTCCCTCCTAAACACATGAGGGCTTTAAGAATGATGCCCAAAGAGGGGTAAAAAAGAGGGTTACTTGTGTGAGTTATGCAATTTAAATGCTATAAGGGTAGTAAAGTTTGTAACCACCCAGGACAAGTTGGTGATAACATGTTTTGAAATGCCAGAAAATCTAGTACAATATACCACTGCTAATAACAGTGATCATCTCTGAGAAATGATGCTGAGGAAGACAATTTTTGGAATAAACAAGAATTGATTTTATAATTAAAGAAAATAAGAGCACTGTAAAAATGGGTGTAAATAAAGCAGCAGCTCTCTTACCAATGTTCTGCAACAGCAGTTTTCAAACTAGGGTACGCAAACTTCTAGAAATACAGAAAGACTTTCGAAAAGGTACACTCACAATTAAGGTAATCAATCTAGATTATTCTCCATACATTGTTTTTCTTACCTAAACATATAGGATGTGCTATGATGTAAGCACATGTATGCCTGCTCTCCAACAAAAGGAGAGTTTGAAGTTTGGGGGTCACTGAAGGCCCCCTCCCCAATTTTCATCTCATTAAGACATGAAATCCCAGTAAAATTTTACTAACGGGGAAGATGTCAACTTAGAAGCTTCACAAGTGTCTCATCTCTACACTCTCCTTTTCCAAAGAATCTGAAATTCAAGAGTGACAGAATAGGCCAGGTTTACAGAAATAAGACCATATGGAATTCAGAAGAGCAGATCCATGCTCAAAGAAATAACCTCAATATTACAACAAATGATTGGTAAATGAGTGCACACTTATAGACATTAAGTTCAAATACAAGATTTAAGGTATGTTTTATCTTTTAAAAAAAAATAATTCCTTCTCTAAATGACTTTTTCAGTTAACCATATAATTAGCACCTCGATAAGAGAGCATCTACTTTAACAAAAAGTCAAAGTTAACTTCAGCTCAGTCATTCCTAAAAGAGCACATATTACCCCTGGTTACAGGGAGGGATGCCCTATAAGAGCAGGTGTTCTGTTTCTACCCCAATAGGGTGTACCACAATACTACAATGTAATCCTCACACTAGCTGGAGTTAGTGCAGCGTCACAGATTAAGGGTTCAATTCTCCACAAGACGGCTCCCAATTTGGATGCCAAGTCACCTGCCCTTCTGACCAACTTGGCTACAAATTCAGGCGTTCCCACAACCCCATCAGCTTTGATAATTCACTGGAACAATGCACAGAACTCAAGGAAGCACGACACTTACATTTTCATTAATAAGGGTACACACAGGGTAAGGTCCGGAAGGGTCCTGGACGCTGAGCTCCAGTGCCCTCCCCCCTCAGATTACATGCATGCCGTCCTCCCAGCACATTGATGTGCTGTTCACCAACCTTAAGCTGAACGAAACCGGTGTCCAAACTTTTTACAGAAATATCATTACATAGTCATGATTGAATAAATCACTGGCCATGTGATTGCACTCAGTCTCCAGCTCTCCTCCTCTACCCAGAGATCAGAAGGCTGCAAGTTCCCACCCTCCATTCACATCTTGGTCTTTCTGTGGCCATCCTGCATTCTAAAGCCATATAGGGGCCCACCTTGAGTGACTTCATTAGCATAACAAAGACAGTCCTATCGCTTAGGAAATTTTAAGGTTTTTTTAAAGTTTTTTATTTTTTTTATTAACATATAATGTATTATTTGTTTCAGGGTACAGGTCTGTGATTCATTAGTCTTACACAATTCACAGCAGTCACCATAGCACATAACCTCCCCAGCGTCCATCACCCAGCCACCTCATCCCTCCCACCCCCCTCCACTCCAGCAGGAAATTTCAAGGTTTTTAAAATTCTGTGTCAGGAAAACAGGGACAAAGACCAGATATGTTCTTTGTTATATTGCAATAGGTAAATTAAAATGGTGGGAAGATATTGTGAAATTTTTAATGAAATTTTGGGTTGAGAGAACAGCAAGAGTAGGGCAGCTTAAGAAGGGTTAAGAAGAATGAAAACAAGGAAACTAAGAACAGTGATGAAAGAACACACAGCAAACAAAGGAACTAGATCGAGGAGGAAATGACAGCCTAAGGACAGAACAGTATGGGCAACATGTTTGGAAAAAAAAAAAAAAGTTTTTGTATAGAAACAAAGCACCTGCAGGGAGAATCCAAACAGTGATGGACTTTACTTTTTCATCTAGGAGATGAACCAGAATGGTCACATTAGGTCTAGGGTTAGACACTGGAAATTCCAGTGATAAAAATGAGGATTCCCCTGTCAAGTTCCAGCACTAGGACAGGTAGCAATACTTGGAAAGTGATGAGGGAGCAGAAGGCAAGCTGAGGACAAAGCACAAGCTGACACCCTGCAACAGCCCCCCCAACTCCCAGGGGGGACATGGTGACATTCCTTGGGCACTCCTGTCTGACCTAAAGCTAAGGGAAGGAAAAACAAATGGTTAACTTATAGAGATCACAGTCCTGCAAGATATGAGTCTCCCTCAGTTTACAAAATGTCTTAGTGATTTACCAGAAAAAAAAAAAAACAACATTCTTATCAATAACCTAACTTCCAGAAGGAAATTCCCAACTATCATACTGTTAAAGCTTTACTAGAGGGAAAAACCACCTTAACTTGACAATGGCAAGGCCTCCAACATCTTGTAGGCCCTCTTTAGCATACAGAAATTCTTTTGAAAACCTCTTTTTCCTTACCCCCCACTCCCAAGTATATAATCAGTCACCCCTCACAAACCCCGGGCAGCAGCTCTTTCTGCCCTCGGGTCCTGTCCCTGTGCTTTAATGAAACCACCATTTTGCACCAAAGTTGTCTCAAGAATTCTTTCTTGGCCGTTGGCTCCGGACCTCACCCCACCAAACCTCACCTACGTTCCAAAACTATATCTAAAGGAAGCCTCTAGAAGGAGGAGTTTGCCCCTAGAAATACCTACTAAGCTCAGTCAGTAACACAACACTGGAATTGATATACTATGCCAAAAATCTATAGTATATTGTTAGTTCTACAGAATTCTTTCATTCTGTCTCAAGGATCAGGTAGATGGTAATTAACACTTCTGAGGACAACACATGTACTATTTACTGTACATTATCTCATTTGAAATGGCTCTTGAACTGGAGGGGAAGAAAGATAGGACCATGAACACAGAGGTATTGCTTGTGGAGAAGCTAACTCTTTCTATGTTCTGCACTCTCAAGCATCAATATCAGAAACTAAACCAAGACAATGTGATTAAATGGTATACAAGTAAAGCTTAAGCAATCCTGCCTACTGCCCATTAATAATACATACCTGACAAGCAGCAGGGCAAAGATTAATCAGCAAATTTTATTTGGTCAACTGAATAACTACTTGAAAACAAATAAATATGAATTTATAATGCTAAAAACCAACATATACTCCAGGTATACTTAAATATAAATACAAAAATTGAACATAGAGTAACATGTAAATGCACTAACAGAAACCACTTTTTTTCATTTTGTAGTAAGAAGTCCTTTCTAATCAAAACATAAAACTCAGAGGCATAAGGGAAAAAAACTATATATGATTGTGTGAGAAGAAAATTATGTGGCAAAAGCATATAAAAATAGTTAAATACAAGAAGAGGTTCCACTTGTGCATAGGATATAGAAAACTGCAAAAGAAAATTATTTCCACAGTAACAAACTAACAAAAAGCCACATAATTAGAGAAACAAAACTTTTTTTGAGCCCATCAGAGTCTCAAAGAACTCAGGTGAACTGATTTCCAAGGGATGGCAAGTCTTTTGAAAATGTGAACTGTTTGACTTTTGTCAGAAAAAGGGAGAAAAAGGTGGCCTGTTTTTGGAAAACCATGGAAATTTTAACCATTTCTTAAAGGACAAATGTGAGCTGGGAGCACCAAGCCCAGAGAGAAATTGCTCTCAATCTTGTACAAGGTCTTCCACTGGGTGCTCAAGAGCAATACTGAAAAGAGGATAAAACAGAGAGAGGCTCTAGGCAGTGCAGGTGTGAGATTGGTGACCAGCTGTCACAGGAGAAAAACATAGGACTTACTGTCCTAGAAACTTCTCACATACTATGTAAAAGTTATATGCAGCCCCAGATTAAGGATGGTGTTACAGTCAAGGAGGTAGAAAACCTGAGTGACCTTCACCACACTGCCACAAGACAAAAGCCACTGGCCACTGGAGGAAAAACAGGAAAACCCACTCAATCCTGGGATCTTAGAATGATAAAAACCAGAGGTCTGCTGCCACTTGCTCACTCCCAACCTTCCCTCTATAGATACAAGGGAAAGTTCAGCCACTATGGAGGTAGGAGCACAAGAAAGAACCCAGAAAAAGCCCTGCCCTTGAAATTCAGGCATACAGGGCATGCCTAAGATTGATGCTGGAGGAGAAGAGCCATCAACATCCCTGCTCCCATCACAAGACTGAGTAAAGAGCACTATCAGTCTACCACTGGGGATAGGACAAAAGCAGGGAGGAAGACTACCTCCATACAGGTCCAACACTATGCACAAGGTAACAAGAATCCACTGTCGAAGGGATGGGGAAACTGGGGGCCACTGAGGGTAATGAGAGCAAGAACAACATCAAAACAAACCCAGCTTAACTATACACTAGACTGACTCAACTCATAGCCTCATGAAAAAGAGATGGGCCTATTTCTGATCATAAATAACATTTATCTCAGTTTCCTGCTCTATATACACTGTCTTACATTAAATAACAAATTACGAGACACACACAATAAATCAAGAGAAAATGGCCTAGAAAATAATGAAGGAGAATTTTTAAAGTATTGAAAGAAAGAAAAACTGCCAACCCAGAAATTTATGTTCAAAAATGAAGGCAAAATACAACAAGAAAATTAAAATAGAATTCACCAAAAATTATCCAAAATGACAGGAATGGGAGGATGAAGTTCGAAAAAGAGAAGCAGCAAGCAAATAAATAAATAAACTGGTAGCCTCAAATCCAAGCATATAAATAATTATAGTAAATAGTAATGGACTATAGAATTCAGTCAAAAGGCAGAGATTGTCAGAATGGACAAAATAAAAACTTCACCCAAATATATGCTAGCTACAGGCTATATTTTTTTGAAACAGAAAGGTGGAAAGGAAATGAATGGAAGAAAGATATACTATGCAAAATACACATGAAGACTGAAATAGCTATATTAGGAGTAGACAGAATATATTTCAAAACAAAGTTCATTACCATGGATAAATATGAACATTTCATGAGAATAAAAAGGCCAGTTTAACAGAAAGATACAGAAATCATTACTCTAAACACAATAGAGCTTAAAAATACATAAAGCAAATTGATGGACTTAAGAGGAAAAATAAAAGGAGGGCTCCAGATGTTGGCTAGGAAGACCCTGAATTCACTTCCTGTCATGGACACAACATATTTACAGCTTATTTACAACAGGCAACTGTAGGCCAGCACCAGAAAGATAAGCCCCCAAAATGTTTGGCTTTGAAAATCAATGGGGAATAGGACCAGGAGGATCACAGAACTACAAGTAATGGAGATCTCAGTCTTAAAGGGCTCATGCACAAACCCACTCACCCTGATATCCGGACAAAAGTAATAGATTGAAAGTACCTAGACCATAGGCAATGGACAACAACATACTAATTTTAAAGCAGCTATTAGGCAAGAACCTTCAGAGACTTCATCTAGGAGGGAAGTGTGGGTAGACATGATTTTTGCAAAATCATCCTAACTTGCTGGTGACAGAGCTGATGGGTGCCATTTTTGGTGCTCTCCCTCTAAACTGCTAGTACCATGGGGTGTGCTCTCCTGACCCACCCCCTGCTCACCATGTGCAGCATCAGAGCTGCAAAAGGGTTGGGCAAGCACCCCAGAACTGCCCTACCCTTTCAAATACTGAGCCACAGTGTGTCAGGCAAACTCCCTGACTCTGTCTACCTAGTACAGAACTGAGAAGGGCACACACCCGGAGCTGCGCTGCACCCCACTCCACTCAGCAGCAAGCAAGCCAAACCAGGCCAGACAAGTGCCCCAGTCCCACTCTCACCAAGCAATGAACGGGGACACAAGTGGACCAGGGAGTGCTCTTATTCCCATGCATTCAGCTCTGAAACTGAGCCACAAGAGGGCCCTGGGCCCTGCTATCCCTGCACTGCAGCTAACGAACAACTGGGCCCAGGATAGCCCATCCCACAGAGGGATCAACTCCAAAGCAGGAATGCTGAGTACCTTGAACCCCATCCTCCCTGTGCAGTAGTCCATCCTCAACAAGGCCAAGCAAGTGCCTGGAGCCCCCACCAACCCCACCAGAAAACAAGCAGCAACCAGCAGGGCAGTGCCCCAAGTAATGACCTCCCCAAGCAGCAGACAGAGAAGCCATAACCAAGCTAGAGGAGTGCCCCAGTGCTGCCTACTCCCCGCAGAGACTGAGCCACAATCAGGACAGGCAAGTCACTCCAACCCAACTCCCCCACTCAGTGGCCAAAGAGCAATCTGTCTGCAACCTAGTACCCAGCATCCTACCCTCCCCTCACAGAAGTCAAGGCCCAATCACAACACAGCTCACAGGAAAACACCATGGAGTGCCTGGCTCTGATGGAGATGAGAGATTGTGCTTCTGGGCCATAAGGAACAGCTCCTACAGAAGTTGATTTATGCAAGGCTGAGGGAGGTACCTGTTTAGCTTAATATAGAGAGAGGAACATACAGAGACAGGCAAAATGAGGAGACAGAGGAGTATACTATAAACCAAAGAGCAAGGCATATGCCCAGGAAAAAGGTAGTAAAATTCATTTAAAATAACTAATTACTACCAAATACATAAAATAAAAAGTAGCAAAATATGTCATCAAAATATAAAAATATAAAGCTATGGACTGTGTTCAAATTTAAGGTATTATCAATTTAAAAGAGACTGCTATATACATAAGATGTTTTATGTAAGCTTAAGAGGAATCACAAAGAAAAAACTTATAGCACAAGACAAAGGAGCACAGAATCTAAACAAAACACTAAATATTCAAATCACAAGGGAAGAAATGAATTAACAATTAACAAAATGGCAGTAAGTACATACCTATCAATTATTACTTTAAATGTAAATGGACTAAATGCTTCAATCAAAAGACACAGGGTGGTTGAATGGATTAAGGGGGGGGAAAAGCTTCTTCCATATGCTGCTTACAAGAGACTCACTTCTACCCTAAAGATGCTCACAGACTGAAATTGAAGGGATGGAAAAAGATGTATCATGCAAATAGAAATGAAAAGAAAGCTGGGGGAAAATACTTGTATCAGACAAAACAGACTATAAAACAGAATGTAACAAAATACAAAGAAAGGCATTATAGGGGCTCAATTTAACAAGAGGATATAACATTTGCCAACACTTATACACCTAATATAGGAGCACCTAAATATATAAAACATATTTTAACAAAAATAAAGGGAGAAACAGACAATAATACAATAATAGTATGAGACTTTAATATACCATTTACATCAATGAATAGATCATTCAGACAGAAAATCAATATGGAAACACTGGCCTTAAACAACACATCAGACCAGCTGAACTTAATAAATACATACAGGATATTCCATCCAAAAAGGGCAGAATACACATTATTTTTAAGTGCACATGGATCATTCTCCAGGATAGACCACATGTTCAGCCATAAAACAAGTCTCAATAAATTCAAGAAGACTGAAATATTTCAAAGCATTTTTTCTGCCTACAAGGAGATTAAACTAGAAATCAATCACAGGAAGAAAAGTGCAAAAAAACCACAGAAACATGGAGACTGAACAACATGCTATTAAACAACCAGTGAGTCAGTGAAGACTTCAAAGAGGAAATAAAAAATACCTTGAGACAAGTAAGAATTCAAACACAAAGTTCCAAAACCTTTGAGAAAGAGCAAAAGAAGTTCTAAGAGAAAAGTTCATAGCAATACAGGTCTACCTCAAGAAACAAAAACCTCAGATAAACAATCTAACTTTACATTTTAAAAAAGAGAAAAAGAAAGACAAAAATGCTCCAAGTTAGAAAAAAGGATATAAAAAGATCAGAGCAGGGCGCCTGGGTGGCTCAGTTGGTTAAGCGACTGCCTTCGGCTCAGGTCATGATCCTGGAGTCCCTGGATCGAGTCCCGCATCGGGCTCCCTGCTCGGCAGGGAGTCTGCTTCTCCCTCTGACCCTCCCCCCTTTCATGTGCTCTCTCTCGTTCTCTCTCAAATAAATAAATAAAATCTTTAAAAAATAAAAATAAAAAAAATAAATAAATAAAAAGATCAGAGCAGACATAAAAAAATAGAGACTAAAAAAGCCAAGAAAGGGTCAATAACACTAAGAGCTGGTACTCTGAAAAGGTAAACAAAATTGACAAACCTTTAGCTCACCTCATCAAGAAAAAGAGAAAGGGAACCCAAATAAAATCAGAAATGAAAAAGGAGACATTATAATCAGTGCAACATTACAAAGGGTCATAAGAAAATATTATGAATAATTAGTATACCCGGGAACAATTACAACAAATTAGATGGCCTAGAAGAAATAGATTCCTTGAAACACACAATCGTACAAGACTGAATCAGAAAGAAATAGAAAAACCTTAACAGATTGATTACTAACAATGAAATTAAATTAGTAATTAAAAAAAAAAACTCCCAACAAAGAAAAGTCCAGAGTCAGATGACTTCACAGGGAAAGTCTACAAAATACTTGAAGAAGACTTAATACCTATCCATCTCAAGTTATTCCCAAAAATTGAAGAGGGAAGAGTAATTCCAAGCTCATTTTATAAGGCCAGTGTTACCCTGATAACAAAATCAAAGTTGGTTTACAGGGAACATACCTCAACATAATAAAGGACATATATGACAAACCCATAGCTAACATCACATTCAAGGCTGAAGAGCTGAAAGCTTTTCCTCTAAGATCAGAAACAAAACCAGGTTGCCCACTCTAACCACTTACAGTCAACATAGCATTGGAAGTGCTAGCCACATAAATAAGGGGGGGAAGAAGGCATCCAAATTGGTAAGGAAGAAGTAAAACGGTCACTATTTGCAGATGGCATGATACTGCATGTAGAAAACCATAAGGACTCCACCAAAAAAAAAAAAAAAAAAAACAACCACTATTAGAACTAGTGCATGAATTCAGTCAAGTTGCAGGATACAAAATTCACATATGGAAATCTGTGATGTCTCTATACACTAATAATGAAGTAACAGACAGGGATATTAAGAAACAATCCCATCTACAGTTACAACAAAAATAATAAAATACCTGGAAATATATTTAACTGAGGAGACAAAAGACCTGTACTCTAAAAGCTATTTCACCTTGATGAAAGAAACTGAAATTAACACAAATAAATAGAAAAATATACTGTACTCATGGATTGGAAAAATTAATATTGTTAAATGTCCATATTACTCAAAGCAAGTAAATAAACAAAATCTTAAAAAAAAAAAAAACAGGCAGAGGATCTAAATAGACATTTTTCCAAAGAAGACATACAGCTGGTCAACAGGCACATGAAAAGACACTCAACATCATTAATCATGAGGGAAAAGCAAATCCAGACCATAATGAGATACCACTTTATACCTCTTGGAATGGTATGAGATACCACCTTATACCTCTTCTTTTCAAGAAGACAAGAAATAACAAGTGTTGGTAAAATGTGAAGGCAAGGGAACCCTTGTGTACTGTTGGTGGAAATGCAAACTGGTACAGTCATTATGCAAAACAGTATGGAGTTTCCTCAAAAATTTAAAAATAGAACTGCCATATGATCTAGCAATTCCACTTCTGAGTATTTATCCAAAGAAATAAAAAATGCCTATTTGAACAGATATATGCACCTATGTTCACTGCAGCATTATTTACAATAGCCAAGATAAGGAAGCAACCAAAATGTCCATCAAAAGATGAATAAATGAATAAAGAAACTGTAGTATTTATATACAATAGATTATTACTCAGCCAGAAAAAAAGCACAAAACCTTGCCATTTGTAACAACAAATTCGTGAAATAAGTCAGACAGAAAAAGGCAAATACCATATGATTTCATTTATATGTGGAATCTAAAAAGCTAAACAAAGACACAAAACAAAACTCATGGATGATGGATGAAGAGAAGAGAGTGATGGTTGGCCAGAGGGGAAGGGGGTTGGTGGTCGATAAAAAGGGAAGAGGGGAGTCAAGAGGTACTAACTTCCAGTCATAAAATGGATGGGTCATCAGGATGTAATGTACAGCATGGTGACTATGATCAGCAATGTTGTATTATTGCACATTATGTAGCTTTACATGGTGTTGGGGAAAACTAAACTTATGGTGATTGTTGCAGTGTATACAAATACTGAACCATTCTGTTGTACACTTGAAACTACTATCATATTGTATGTCAATTATATCTCAATAAAATAAACGAGTTAAGACGAATCTTGACACCTTGGATTTAGCAATCGATAATTAGATAATGTTTAAGACACTAAAACGACAAACAAGAAACAAAATTAGGTAAACTGGACTTCATCAGAATTAAGAACTTCTGCTCAAAAGACACTGTTTAAAAAAAAAATTTTAAGACAGTCTAGGAAAAATAATTTGTAAAACTTACCTGATAGAGGACTTATATCCAGAATATAAAGAACTCTTACAACTCAATAAGAAAACAAATTAATGGATAGATAGCTCTGTCTCCAAAAACATTCAAAAACATCAACATGTACTAGAGGAATGCAATTTAAAACTTTAATAAGATGCCACTAGTTACCTATTAAAATAATTACAATCATAAAAGTGACAAAACCAAATGCTGAGAATGCAGACAAACTGGAATTCTCATACATGGGAATGCAAAATGGTATACCCACTTAGGAAAGCAAATATGCAGTTTATTACAAAATTAACCATACAACTTCCATACAAGCCAGTAATCCAATTCCCAAGGGAAATGAAAACTTATTTCCCCATAAAGACTTGTATGTGAATGGTTATAGCAGCTTTTTTCTTAATGGTGAAAAACTGGAAACATCCCAGCGTCTATCACTTGGTGAACAGAGAAGCAAATTATGGTATATCCACACAACTGAATACTACTTACTCCACAGTAAAAATGAACAAATTACTGACACACGCAACAATATGGAGGATTCTCCCATGCATTATGCTAACTGAAAGAAGCCAACATACTCTATCATTGTGTTTATATGTCAGTCCAGAAAACAGAGAAATTATAAGGAAAGAAATCAGATCCATGGTTGCCAGAAGCTGCGTACTGAGGGAGGGGTGGAATGCAAATATACCCAAGACAACTCTTAGGAGTGATGGAAATTTTCTTTATCTTGATTGTTATCATTACCCTTACTGTATATATTTATCAAAACTAATAAAATTTATATACTTAAAAGTGGTCATTGTTCTTATTGAACTATAGTTGACATACAATATTATATTGGTTTCAGGTGTATAACATAGTGATTTGATCATTATACACATTACAAAATGATCATCATAGTAACCATAGTTACAATCTGTGACCAAAGTTAATTACAATATTATTGACTATTGACAATATTATTCCCTATCATAGGGAACTATGCTGTACACTTCATCCCCATGAGTTTTTCTTTTACAACTGGAAATTCTAACCTCTTAATCCCCTATACCTATTTCTCCATCCCCATATCCCCTTCTCACTGGCAGTCACCAGTTTCTTCACTGTATTTATGAGTCTGTTTCTGGTTTTTTTGTTTGTATGTTTTGTTTCTTAGAGTCCACATACAAGTGAAATCACATGGCATTTGTCTTTATCTGTGTGACTTATTTCACTTAGCATAATACCCTCTAGGTCCATCCCTGTTGTCATTAATGACAAGATTTCATGCTCCTTTATAGCTGAGTAATATTCCATTGTGTATATATATCACATCTCCTTTATCCATTTATCTGTCGATGGACACTTAGGTTGCTTCCATATCTTGGCTATTATTAACAATGCTGCAATAAAGATAGAAATGCATGTATCTTTTTGAATTAGCATTCTGGTTTTCTTTTTTTTTTTTTTAAGATTATTTATTTATTTATTTATTTGAGAGAGAGAGCATGAGATGGGGGAGGGTCAGAGGGAGACAGCAGACTCCCTGATCAACAGGGAGCCCGATGCAGGACTCGATCCTGGTACTCCAGGATCATGACCTGAGCCGAAGGCCGTTGCTTAACCAACTGAGCCACTCAGGCGCCCACATTCTGGTTTTCTTTGAGTAGATACCTGAAAGTAACATTACTGGGCTGTATAGTATCTCTATTTTTGATTTTTGAAGAATCGCCACCCTCCATAATGGCAGCACCAACATGAATTCCCACTAACAGGGCATGAAGATTACAAAAGGGATTATTTTGTATATGTAAATTATGTTTTTAAAAAACTTGATTTTTTTTTTTTTAATGCAGACTGAGTAACACAGTAATTGGTCCTAAAATCCAGTAATTAGATCCCTAATAACAAACCAAAACAGAGGCAAACAGTGACAGATTCAGAAAGACATAAACAAAAAAGTTCTGTCCAGTTTAGGAGCTTCAGTGCTGTGCCCAAAGTCCAAACAGGAGAGGTCCATCTACCACCTCCCAGAAGTGATCTTAGATAAACAAAAAAAGGATTCTTGCAAGCACTGAGGATTTCTCTTCTAAAAGAAAATGGAAAGGGGATGGTGAAACAAAAATTGAATGGATCTATTTCAGAGCTCCCCACCTAGTTTTCTGGTACCCCAGGTAGCTCCAGAATTTACAAGATAAACTTTGAAGAACAATTCTCTCTCTCCCTCTTTTTCTCTCACTCACACACAGAAAAAAGATGGAAAAAACATATACCAAATATAACAGAAGTGGCTGTCCCTAAATAACAAGATTATGGAGACTTTCATTTCCTTTGGTTTGCTTTTCAGATTTTCCCACATTCATTCTTATAATGATCTTGTTTGCTCTTGCAATAAAAATTTTTTTTATGAAAAACAGGTCAAAACATAAATTAGAAAAATATTTACAACAGGACAGATCGAGCTATGTTCTTCAATATATAGAAAGTGCTTACAATCAATAAGAAAAGATTATTGAATATCCAAAAAATCACAAATAGACAAGAACTGGAAATAAAGTAGAAAATGCTTATAATCATATGAAAAGATGTTCAACCTCACTAATAACTAAGGAAGCACAAATTAAACCCACCTAGCAATTTAAAAAGTTTTATAGTTTAAGGTATCAGAGCAGTTGTGAGATCTGGCACAATCTTTCATGTAAATTGTTATGCTGTGTAAATACTGTAATGATATATCAGGGCACTCTTTGAACTACACATCAAAATTTTAAATGCACAGACCCAATAACTCAGCAATTCTAATTCTAGGAATTTGTGTATTTGTCTAGGTACAGAAATATTTGTAATATATACAAAGAATCATGTATCCGGCTCTTCAGTACCAAAAAGTATAAAACTAAATGTCCATCAATAGGGGACTGGTTCAACAAACTATGCTAAGTCCACACAACATAGGAGGGAGATATGCGGGGACTGCTACATGTTCATACATGTTCAATTTCCACAATGAAATAAAATCAAGTTTGAAGACAGTATGGAGAGCATTCTCCTCCTGTGTTTAAAAAGAAAAAAAAAAGTGCACACAAGTTTGAATACACATGGAAAGGTACTGGAAGAAACCCAAGAAAATGGTTACCTCTGGTTACCTCTAAGTAGAGAAACTTTTGTATATCCTTTGTACTGTTTCAAATTTTACCATGTACATGTATTAGCTTTTATCACCATTTAACCTTGACTAATAACGTACTGTACCTTGGTTTTCTACTATGTAAAATGGTAATACATGTCCAGCTCCTCTCAGAAGGTAACTGTGAATAGTAAATGAGAAAATGCAGATGCATGAAAGTGATCTGTAATCTTTATAGAATGTTGCATAAACTACATAAAAGTTATATATTAATGCTAATTGTGATTTCGATAATCATTTTATGACCCAGGATTTACATTAGATAGGTCTAAAGAAAATTTAATTTTTAGGTGAAAAGATAAATGAGAACTAAATGCTAAGAACATAGCTGTAAAATGTAATACTGGATGAAGGATTTTGTATTGTTTTGCTTTAAAGTTCAGAGTAGGAAAATTAAAAGGGTCAAGGAAAACATAGAAATACTCATGCAAAAGGCTTTTTTAAAAAATTCTGTGCTAGATAAAAATTTAATCTCTAACATTTTTGAGGTCCTTAAAAATGAAGACAAAAACATCACATGAAGTTCCACAAGAGCCTCATAATTAAAGGAGAGTCAGTTGAGGCCAAGGTGATCCAAAGAGAAATATGTTCCCTCCATGCTGAGTGAATTTTAAACAGGTGTTTGCAGGTATCAATAAAGCTAATGTTAAGAGGAAATAGAAAAACGAGACCTCAGAGTATTCAGCGGAGACTGAAATTGCAACAAACTAACCCCCTACACTCACTATTAAAAGCTCATTAACTCCCAGCTGTTCATCCATGAGGCTGAGAAGAAGAAAAAGCTCATGCCCTAGCTGTCACATATTTATACCAGAGGTTTTCATCTCATAAAAGGGAGAGAGAGGGAAGATAAGGAGAAGATAACAATCATAATTATCTCACCAGGCTGTGGAGAAAGCTGTGATAAGTACAATAAACCTCTCAGGCAATAAAGTCAGATGAATGTCCAAAGTCTGCCATGTAAAGAAGAAAGAAGGGTGGAAGGTAGATGCCCAGTGGCATCACGGTACTCGTCCTTGAGCTACTTACAAACCAGAACCCCATGATTCACCCCAACAGGTCACATCTAATCTACACTACAAGCAGAAATACCTGCAAATAAAATATTTTTCACCAAGCAATTCACTATGGTACACAATCATTGACTACAACATTAAATTAAATGAAACGGGGCATAGGAGTACAAATCAGATTTAAAGCAATCTGTGAACAGACTATTGTTTTCCTTAAAGAGGGATGGAACAAGCAGCTTGTTGTTGATAAAGCTTCTAGGTACATGCTCAAAATCTGGCAACCTGTAAAATGATTCCAGTGCACAGGTGTTGTGTTTGGCTTAGGGATCCTCGAAGAATTTAATTTCTTAGTTGTCAATATTTAAAAGTCAAGATATTCAACTCCATGGTCTATCTCCAGCTTGCTGATAAAATTGGAAGACTCCAATGCTAGTCCTACATTTGCATATTTCTATTAGAGACAAGTCTTAAGTATTTGAGGGTTTTTTTCCCGTTAGAGCCCCAGAAGCATAAAAATTGAAAAATACAGCTTTTTCTATACAAGTTTCATGCTATGGTATAACACAGATGGCTCTTCTTTCCTGCTCTTTTTCACTATAGCCTCTCTGTGATCCCAACCTCACCTATATGGCTGAATTCCCACATCCCTTACCACCCTTCTGCCTTGCCACCTAGCCACATTGGCCTCCTTGCTCCTCGTCAAACATACCAGTTATCTACTGACTCAGGACATCTGCACTTGCTGTTCCCTCACCTGGAAGATTCTTCCCCCAGAATTCATCAGGGCTGGCTCCTTCATCTGATTCAAGTCTTTACTCCCACATTCCCTTCTCAGAGAAGGCATCCTTGACCACCCAATTTAAAAGTCCACCTATGATCTTGGCTTTAATTCTCCCTGTAGAACTCAGGACATCTGCCATCCTCTGCTTTATTGTTTATTGTCTATTTCCCCCCCACATATGATGTTAGCCTCAAGAGGGCAAATATTTTCTTTTGTCTACTCTTCTTTCATCAATTGTCTGATGAATAACAGTGCCTGGCACATAACAGGCACTGAAAAAAAACATAGCCATCGAATGAATTAACTGTGTTTCTCATCAGAAAACAAAAGAAAAGCACACTTAACACATACCCATACATGATAATGAAGCCATGAGGATGTCACACCTCTAAAATGAGAGTACAATTTATTGTAGGCCTAAAAGAAATGTTAAGGGATATTCTTCACACGGAAGGGAAATTCTATCAGAGAGAAATCTGGAATTTTATCAGTAAAGGAAGAGGAACATAAGTGGTGAATAACTAGATATATATATTGTCTATTTTTCTCTCCTTTCATTTAAAAAAAATTGTATATGTTGAAAGCAAAAATTATCACATTATCTGGTGGGGTTTTTAATGTACATATATGTAATACATTTGATAATTATAATATAAAGGAAGGTGAATAAAGAGATTTATATGCTTATAAGGCTTCTATATTTTGCTTGGTGTGTCCAATATTAACTTTAAAGTAGACTGTGAAAGATTAGATGTGTGTATTTTAAGCCCTAGAGCAACCATTAAAAAATAATACAAAGAGATATAACCAAAAAGCCAATAGATAACATAAAGTATTAAAATTTAGCCAAGGGCGCCTGGGTGGCTCAGTTCATTAAGCGACTGCCTTCGGCTCAGGTCATGATCCTGGAGTCCCTGGATCGAGTCCCGCATCAGGCTCCCTGCTCAGCAGGGAGTCTGCTTCTCCCTCTGACCCTAACCCCTCTCGTGTGCTCTCTCTCATTCTCTCTCTCAAATAAATAAATAAATTCTTTAAAAAAAAAAAAGATTAAAATTTAGGCAAAACAAGGCAAGAAAAGGGAACAAAGGAGCAAAAAGCAGTGGTGGCATACCAAAACAAAAAAATCCAAATAATTAAATGACAGACTCAAGTCCAAACATATCATTACATTAAATGTAAATGACCTAACCACACTAATTCAAAGACAGAGATTATCAGACTGAATAAAATGAGAATACTCATAATTTAACAAAATAAGAACCCTTCATGTATTGAGGGAAAAGAGCATGCTAAAGTATAGTCAGGTGACTTGCATTATACAGTCAATTCTAAGGTCGAAGTTCAGTGTCCCATTCATATGGAGATGGGAATCCCCTGAATTAATAGCACAAATGACCTTAAATTAGACATGAGTCCAGAAGTATCAACCAGGGAACAAACTTACAATGCCATAGTAATAAAGTAAATGGATAAAATAAAATGGATCTGCAAACTTGGGGCAAAGTGGGGGAGAGTATAAGCCAGAAGCAGCAAAAAATTTAAAGGATCTCTCCCACCTTTTGTACCAACTTAGCATTAAGAAAGCTTTGTAATATAGCTTGAAATTGGGCAACGTGATGCCCCCAGCTTTGTTTTTCTTTTTCAACATTTCCTTGGTGATTCGGGGTCTTTTCTGACTCCATACAAATTTTAGGATTGTTCCAGCACTTTGATAAATGTCATTGGAATTTTGATCGGGATGGCACTGAAGGTATAGATTGCTCTGGATAGCATAGACATTTTAACAATGTTTATTCTTC
>NC_138369.1:30645736-30662823 GCF_054177405.1 Leptonychotes weddellii
CTGAGGGTTTCCAAACTAGTACATATTACAGAATACTCAGATGATAGATTCTAACTCTATCCTTCAGGAAAGCCCGAGCTACAAATATATTCTAAGGGTGACATGCATCACTCTATCTATCTCCCTTGCCACCTTCTGAACCATCAGCAACATGGATCAAGCAGAATAAGGAACACTGTCAGGGGCCAGGGAGCAGAATCCAGGCGTTCCGTCACCTCGGACTGGAATCATCTAAACCGGCATCTCTGCAACACTGAAATCCACTAACCACGACTGCTGACCCGTGTGTGACACCATGCCCTCATTCACCTCAAAGCTTGAAAGAACCTTAACAAAAGATCCTTTAGCTGGGGGTTTCAAGTTACCATGATTAAGAATACCTTTTACTAGTAACAATAAAGTTCACAGTTTTCCAAGCAGATAGTCATTGCATTGTTGTACTCTGACTACAAAAATGCATATGTGCAGGGCACCTGGGTGGCTCAGTCAGTTGAGAGTCTGCCTTTGGCTCAGGTTATGATCGCAGGGTCCTGGGATCGAGCCCTGCAGGGCCCTGGGATCAAGCCCGTGTTGTATCGGGCTCCCTGCTCAGCGGGGAATCTGCTTCTCCCTCTCCCTCTGACCCTGCCGCCCCCGCTTGTGCTCTCTCTGTAGCTCTCTCAAATAAATAAAATCTTAAAAAAATGCATACACGACACAGCATTACTAGGAAGTCATAGCCCTTTTGAATCCTTAAGCTCTCTCTCCATCAAAATGCTATCAACACACCCTTGAAAAATGAGATATATACAGATGAGGGACATCTATTCAATCTAGTCAATTATTGCTACCAAGATGGATATAAGGATTCTTAACAACCTGCCCCTCTTCTAGTCAGCAGACCTACACATTGTCAATTTAAAAATTCATCTAACTTCTGTGTTTTACAGCTGTAGAAACAGAGGCCCAGAGATTCAACAATTTGTCATAATAATTTTTCATGGTCTACACAACTAGTTAATTGTCTAAACCTGGGAGAAAGGCTGGTCGCCTGGCTTCAAAATTGGCACCCTCAGTGTTCAGAGCTGCACAGATATGATCTATTTAAAATATTCTGAAAAGCTGTATTGTTTAAATTATTGCACACCGTTATTTTAACTTACTAATTCAGACTAATTAGTGTGGTAATATCGGTCTGGCTTATTAACATGCCTAAGTCATTTAAAAATAAATCTATGATTTTATTATTTTCAAGCACTCTCAGCAACTTCACCTAGGTAACAAGAGGAGAATTTATAATTAGCAATATTTTTATTTTACCTACTAAAAATTCATTAAGCACATCACATACAAAAATTAACTCAAAATGCATCACAGGCCTAAATGTGAAGCCTAAAGCTAAAACATTTTCTAGAAAACCACCTCTGTGACCTTGGGTTAGAGGCAACTATTCCTAAGAAATCAAAAGCAAGATACATAAAAGAACACATTGGGAAACTGGGCTTTATCAAAACAGAAAACTCCTGCCTTTCAAAAGATACCATGAAGAGAATGAACAGACTAGGAGAAAATATCTGCAATTCATTTATTTGGTGAAGAAACTGTATCAAGAATATATAAAGAACTCTCAAAATTCAATATTCAAAAAAAAAGCCAACTTGTAAAAAATGGGCAAATTATTTGAATGCACACTTTACCACACACAGAAAATGATGTGCAATGTCATCTGTCATTAGGGAAAGGCAAATTAAAGCCACAATATGGTATCACCACACACTTACTGAAAAGGCTAACATTAAAAATACAGATCCTACCAAGTGCTGGCAAGAACATGAGGGAACTGGGGCTCTCCTTCACTGCTGGTGGGAGTGGGGGTCAGTACAACCACTGTGGAAAACAGTTTGACAATTGCTTAAAACATCAAATATACATCTACCACATGAACCAGCCATTCTGCTCCCTCATATTTCCTTAAAAGAAACAAAAGCATATGTCCATTTTGTCCATTTGTATAAAATGTTCGTAACGCCTCTATTTGAGACGGTCCCAACTGCAAACACCCTGAGTGTCCATCAACAGGTGAATGGATAAACAGTGTATGGCAGACAATTGAATTACTCAGCAATTTTTAAAATTACTGAGCACCAGGATGGCTCAGTTGGTTAAGCGTCCAACTCGATTTTGGCTCAGGTCATGATCTCAGGGTCCTGGGATCGAGGCCTACATAGGGCTTCACGGTCAGCAGGGAGTCTGCTTGAGGATTCTTCCTCACCCTCTCCCTCTGCCCCTCCCTTCCCTGATGCTCACTCGCTTTCTCTCAAATAAAGAAAAATAGAACAATTAAAAAATATAATAAAAAATGAGCTATGATACACACAACACCATGGATGAACCATAAAAAAATTATGCACAAAGAAATCAAACAAAAAAGAATACATACTGTATGATTCCACTTAAACACAATTGTAGAAAAAGCAAACTCATCTATAATGACAAAAAGATCAGTGGTTACCTGGGGATGGTGGGGAGAGGGGCAAAAGGTACTGGGTACTAAGAGGCACAAGCAAACTTTCAGGGGTGAAAGGTATATTCATTATTTTAATCATGGAGACGATTTCATGGTGTACATAAGTATGTTAAAACTTATCAAATTGTACTCTTTTTAAATAAGTTCCATTCCCTGTATGTCAGGCACACCTCAATAAAGCTGTTAAAAATAAGTAAAATTAAAAGAAATGCCTTACTTCCTAATGTAATACCAAAACTCTTTATATGAACTATTCCATTTAAACCTCACAATAACACTTTGAAATAGGAGATGTTGTTACACCCATTACCAGGAGAAAGAAACTGAGGCGCACAGAGAATGAATAACTTTGTTATTCAGTAACTCCCATAGCTAGAACTTTACAGAGCAAAGGCACAAGCATTTTGATTTCATGTTAAATAAATGTTTCCAAAGCACTTGACAAGTTTTTAAGGTAACTTAAATAGCTCCCAGGCAAAGATATATATATATATATCTTTATCCCAGGCAAATATATTTACACTATTTATTTGCTTAGCAAATCTCTTTTCATAGACAACACATGGGTAAATGTCAGCCCTATCATTTCAGGATCAGCACAAATTCTAAAATTAATAGAGTTCAAATTAAGGTTTCAGTGACTTAAGAGAAATAATCCAGGTTCTGATGTGTCACACACCTAAGAGTTGCAAGTGAGGCTCACTGGAAAACCAATTTAACATCAGCACAACACAGGGTAGAAAAGTCAGGTTAATAACCTTCTTGTTCCCACCTGGAGAGATCAAACACCTGAGTTTTTCATCAGGGGACACACACACACACTGACAACTAAATTGCTGATCTAGCCATTCTGTGGATGTTTCCAATTTCTAGGTGGTGCCCTAGAAGTACACTAACTAGAAAAATCATAAATGTTGATTGCTGCTCTCTCTCTTTACATATGGGCATTATTTCCTACAGGATAGGATTGGCCAGCAACAGCTCAAGCAGGTATAATATACATCAGTTGGAATTCACGATCCTCTGCTGGTCCACATTTACTTGGAAGTCTCTAGGATTAGACCACAGGACATTTGATGAAGGGGCACTGAAAACAGAACCATGTTCATTTCCCTGGCTCAAATCCACCCAGGCTTTCAAAGATCCTCTTGAAAGAAGTGCCTTCCACCATCCCTTGCAAATGCTTTCCAAACTACCAAGTCAGTGACTGTGTTTGACTTGGAGGAAGATGACACACACCTTAACTTTGTTCTCCTTCACCCACCACCAAGTTCAGGTTGTTCAAGTCTCCCACGCCCACATTTCAGGTATTTATTTCTAGTCCTTTAGCAGCTACCTATGCAAAATCAGTGATGAACCACAGAAAAGCTACCTGCTTCTGGCAACACTGTGGATATTCATTTTTTTCATTTCATGCTCATAGTATCTTTTTCCTGAAACAAAGTTCTCTATTATTTTGCCTTCTGACTTTGGGACCCCATAACTCACACCAAACAGGGAAGAAACAGGACCACACAACCCAGCTGGAGATGCTGCTGCCTTCAGGCTCTCCTTACTCTGTTTAAATTGATTACAGTTCTCAGGACACCTGGGTGGCTCAGTCGGTTTGGCTCAGGTCATAGTCTCAGGGTCCTGGGATCAAGTCCCACATCAGGCTCCTTGCTCGGGGGCGGGGGGGGAGTCTGCTTCTCCCTCTGCTTGCTGCTTTCCCCTGCTTGTGCGCACGCACGCTCTCTCTCTTTGACAAATAAGTAAAATCTTTAAAAAAATAAATTGTTTACAGTTTTCATCTGCTTTCAGACATACTCCAAAACATAAGCACTGCTGACACATGGCATTAGGAGTGAAATTATTTTTTTAACTCTATAGACATACATAGTCTTCTCGTAATCAATTAATTGTTTCTAGTGGCTTTTGAACATCTCTTCAATAACATTATCTCCAGTGTGCTATTCTGAGACCACCATATCGGCCACAATATTTCAAGCATCCAAGCCACACCTAGAAAAACATAAAACCTTTCTCTTCCTGCCCCATCGCCAACCCTCCTGATTCTTTTTACCAGTGATTTCATTTTCTTTATCTGGGACAAAAGATTCTGATTTCCTTAGATACCACTGACATCCAGATGAGATACTGACCTGTAGCTTTTTAAACCCCAAATTGTAGGCTTTGTTTAGATGAGTTTAAGTGCAAGGCTTGAAAGAACAAAGAGGAACTTTCTTCTTAAGGGTTAGGAGAATCTTTTCCTAACTAACTCTTCAAAGGTGGATCTTTACCTACTCTGCCTCAAAGACTCAGAAAGGGGCAGCAGGAAAAGCATGTTATGCCAAGTAGGATGGCTCACAAGCTCATTTAAGGAACAGAAATTCTTTACTCTCTGGTCAGCGAAATAACCCTTCCTTCCCTCGAAAAAGGATGTGAAGCCGGCTCATTTGTCAGATACTTTGCAAAGCTGACCTTGCCAATGGCATTGGGACTTGAACTTGGAGCCAAGGAGGTAAGAAGCCAAATATTAACACCTTGTGTAATCTGTTCCTTTCCCTTCTTATTAAATGCCAAGATTATGAAAAGCCCATGAAGATGGCACTGGAGAAAAATAACGTAGGGTACAAGGGAGGTCAATGGAATCTCTCATGCTAGAGGCTTTTAGCATCCAGGAATGGCTATGCCAGAGTATTTTCAGTCCTTCCAAAAAGTAGAGATGGAGGGCACCTTTACAGGGGGAAAGCAGATCTCTCCCAGCCTAACTGTGGCCCACTAACACTAAAAGAGAGATTCAACAGCCCTGGATCAAACTATAGTTTGATAAGAGCTGGAGTCAAATTTCTCTTTTTTTTCTTCTGAATCAGTGGTTCTCATCTTTGGCTACAGGAAGCTATTAAATAATACAGTTGCCTGGGATCCACCTTGCAAGATTCAGATGTGACATAGCTGTGATGAAGGTGCTGTGTTTTATCATGTAAAAGCTCCCCAGAGAGAATTTTAAGTAGGCATCGTCATAGAGATGCCCTTTTCAATCACCACCAAAACAGTCTTTTTGACCATTCCACAATCTTATCTTGTTTATAAAATAGAGGATAATCCTATGGAGTTGCCTACATAGAGATGTATCTATACAGTTGACAAAGTAACCATTCACTGGGGGTGGAGAAGGAGGAGGACAGACAGGGACAATTATGGAAGGAACCATATTAAAACTGTATCATTGGATTGCACTCAGGTGGGTAAATGCCCATTATTGGTCAAAATAAGCTGTCCAGGGAGTAACTTCAAGACTTACTGGCTGGAGCCATCACTCACTCACTCACTCACTCACTCACTCACTCACTCACACACACACACACACACACTATTTCAAATTATTTTGACACTTCTCTCTTCCTTAAAGTACACTCTTACAAAGAATGATCACACAGGCAGTGATTAGGAAACGGAACAATCTTCCCCAGTCTTTATGACTTAAGGTTACAAACCCCACCTACCTGGCATTCTCCATAAATCTAGAAGTAGTCATTCAGGGGGGAAAAAAAGAACTAAATAAAACATAAAAATAGATTAACCGAAATAAAAGGAGATGAAACATTGTGCCCTATGATTGCCCATGAAAACACGAATAACTTCTACTTCTCATCTTTCAGAAAGTACTCTTAAGACCCAATTTGTGAGCATGCACTGTTTATTACAGCAGCCTCCAGCCACGTGTGGCCCTTGATCACTTGAAATGTGGCCAGGCTCATAGGTAGAAATAATATTTTGGATACAGGTTACATAAAATGTATTAATACAAAATTAATTTCACCAATTTTTTTATTTTTTATTTATTTATTTATTTATTTTACTTTACGTGGTTATAGAACATTGAAAATTACCTGTGTGGCTCTCCTATCTCTACTGGACCACACTGCACTAGACCAGGCTTGCTTTTTGCTATTGCGGTCTTCTAAGCCTTGCCTGCCCCCTAGTGTCAGAATTCAGGCAGTACAGGCAAATCATTTTTCAAAACCATCTGTTCGAAGGTATTATTCATTTTAGCCTGCAAAGTAAGAAACAGTAGCTTACATGCACAGCTTTATTATTTGCAGTTTTCACCAATAATAAATTGCACTCGAGTCTTGCCAAAAAACTCCTGTAGTAGAAATTACCTTCCCCACTCAACTGGTACCTTGGAAAGGTTTCTCACAGAAAATTAGGGCTAAAATAGTCAATCCAATCAAAAGTATCCGCAGGGTTCCTATAAAATTTCAGCCATTATAGGGGCCAGAAACATGAGCCCAAACTTGGATGCAACAACTACTCTTCAGTTTATCCTAAGTTAAAAAGAACACAAGGCACCTGTGGGGGCCAAGACGGACCACTGTCCCATAAAGGTTATTTTGAGTTAAAAGCAATCAAGACTCAGTAGATTCAGGGAAGCTCTTTACCTTCCCTGACAACTGTCTAAAATGAGTTTTTATAGAAGACCTGCTTCAGGAAAACAGCTATCATCAGAGGTAACTACATTATGATATGAACTGGGTAAGGTGGACAGGGAGAAGAGCAAAGCCTGTTCCATGAAAGTCCTCCATGACCCAGTGCTCCTGAGGGGCCCAGGAAACATCTGTTTACTGAACATCTACTGTTTTGTTCTTCCTGAGGATTGCATTCCTTTTCTTTGAAGACCCAGACCGCTACCCCCTTCTCCTTTGTTCACAATCACATATATACCTCATTTTGCCCTATTGTCTTTGGAATTTCCATGTCTGTATTGCTTCCCCATGCATAGCCTATTAAATTAGATTTTTTTTCCTGTTTATCTGTCTCATGTCAGTTTAATTCTTAGTCCAAGTAGAAAGACCTTGAGGCGACAGGATATCCTTGCTCCCTGACACACCAAAGCACACAATCACAATTCAAACGTTCATCATCATTTATAATACAGAAAACAAGAAACCTAGGTTTCATAAATTTCAACAGTACAGATATCTATAAAATAGAATATATTCCAAAGGAGAAGGCAAGTTTCAATAAAGACAGCTAACATGTTTTGAGCACTAACTACGCCAACACAATTCTTAGCACTTTCCAGACATGAATATAGGCGTTTCCAGAGCACGGCAATAAAGTCAACATCACAATCAAGACAAGTGGATTTTGTTTTCCAGTGCATGTAAAAATCATGTGTACAATATACTGTTGTCTATTAAGCGTGAACTAATGTTATGTTGGAAACAACAATGTACATACTTTTTTTTTTTTTTAAAGATTTTATTTATTTTATATGACAGAGAGAGACAGCGAGAACAGGAACACAAGCAGGGGGAGTGGGAGAGGGAGAAGCAGGCTTCCCGCGGAGCAGGGAGCCCGATGTGGGGCTCGATCCCAGGACCCTGGGATCATGACCCGAGCCGAAGGCAGACGCCCAACGACTGAGCCACCCAGGCGCCCCATACTTTAATTTGAAAATACTTTATTACAAAAAACGCTAACCATCAGCCAAGCTTTCAGTGAGTCCTCATCACTGATCAATCGCAGATCCCATAACAAATACAGCCATGGGAAAGTTTGAAGTATTTCGAGATTTACCAAAATGTGACACAGGGACACAAGGTGAGCCAATGTTATTGCAAAAAATGGCTCCCGTACACTCGCTTGACACAAGGTTTCCACGAGACTTCCGTTAAAAAAAAAAAAAAAAAATCCCAATCCTGAGAAGTGCAATAAAACAAAGTACAATCCAACAGGGTATGCCTGTGATGGACACCTACTTACAAACCTAACAGGACTCTTTCTATCTTTTATTGTCCCCACTTTACAGAACAAGAGACTCAGACCCTACCTGGCTTGATAGCCAACCCAAGAACAAAAGGAGAACCAAGCACACGTGAAGCTCCTACAGCTCGTTGTGCCATAAATAAAATCCCCTGTATCTGACCCGGGCACGTCAAGTCTCCCGCCAGCACCCTGCAAACTGTGACTGGCTAACTCATTAGCTGGCAAGTAGGGTGAAACCTCAGACCTGTCATAATTCTTATCATCCGCCCAGCTTCCAACACCTCCAGGTCACTCTGTCCCCAGCTTGCTGAAGCCTTATTTGTTAGACATTCCTTTTCTCCTTTCTTGGGGTTGAGCTGAAACTGATATCAGTCTTCATAAAGCAATGCTCTTCATTACAGTCCGCCTTTTAGAACAATGAAAAACAAGCCTTTTTCTCTTGTACACGATAAAGCTTCGACCTCTCCAGGCATTGATCTATCTCCCTGTACCTGCCCACAGCCCTCCACTGTTCTCAAAGATGAACGTTTCCAGATTCCCTCTCATTCTGGATGCCTCTAGACATATAAATAGCTACTATTTATGGAATGTTTACTATGCTAATCCATCTGCCTACTTTGTCTTATTCAGTCATTCCAATAATCTCATAAGGTAAACAGGGAGATCATTCCATTTTCACAGATGATGATGCAGGTTCAGAGAGGCTAAGTGGCCTGGACAACGTCACACAGCCAGATGTGCAGAATCGGGATCATATTTGACTCCAGAGTCCAAACACTTGGTCCCCTTTACTGCTTCATTCCCAGGTGTGTTCCATTTTTTTCAGGTCCTACATACACCTGGACAGAGTATATACTACATAGGAGGTTTTACACTGAAACAGATTATATTAAATAGTAGCTAAACAGCACAGCATTTGCTGCAATTTACACACCCCCAACCAGGTCATACTTAAAGCTCCCTTGGGGAAATAGAACCACTGAAATTAATTTGCAAACCAGCAGCACCCAAGTTCCTACCTCTCTGTTACATCTGGAGAGGAGCTCTGGTTCTGTCTACAAAGGGGAAATTATTAATTTTTTGGAGTGTCCATTTAGTCCTATGACTAAATCTCAAGGGCGTGGGGTGCTTACTGTCCCAAACTCATCATGTCTACATCAGATGAAACTTTTGCAAAGATCCCCACAGGATTAATTCCACAGGAATCTCAAGTTTCTGAAACTGCCAGCATCTTTCCACCGCATTACGTTTGCTGCCCTCTTGCGGGGAAACGGTGCTACTTACAGCAAAAAAGAACAAAAGGACAAATAGCTAGCTCTTGAAAAAAAGAACAGAGTTTACTCTGGCTTCCTTTTTAAAAGAAACTGACCTATCCACTGATCCTTTCTCCTTTTCTATAGCTTGAGGCTTCAAAAGTCCACGTGGTCTCACACTCACTTATTACCTCAAGTAGAGTTTTAAAAACAACACAGGTGGTCTTTTGTGTTTTCTAATTCCTTAAAAATACCACTTCTGGACTCTTGTGGAAGTTTACGAAAGCCATTTGCCTTAAAGAAAGACTCCCCCGACCTCTGCTATGAAAATTAGGTGGGGTTTTATTAGGTTTGGTTTTTCAATGCTTGAACTAAAAGGAAAACTTCAAGCCACACCTAGTACCTCATCTTTCAAAATTGGGGATGAGTCCCACCTTCCTCCCCTTTATCTTAGAGAGCCCTTGTGAAATCTCTCCTTGTTGATACGCAACCATCAACAAGCCACTCTCCTAATCCGAGCCATTAAAAGCATCCAATAAACGTCTAACTAGGGTTTCCCGGGACCACAGTTCTGTTAATTGGCCAGCACGAACCACAAAGCCCTTGGGAGAGTGACAAGAGCCCTTCTGGACACTGATGCACAGGCTTCTGCAGTTAACCCTCAGCAGCTTGCTCCTGCGCTGGAGCTGCCTTGGGTACCTCCACAGTGGAGTAAAACCTGACCAGTTTCTCAGCATCTAGGTACAGACAGACTTCCCCACCCCCCATTGATTCTGACCCTGAGTTTTCCATCAACCACATGGCCATGCAAAGAGCACAGACACACACACACACCCACCCCACAATGGAATACAGAGCCTCGCTAGAATGGGAGGAACGTAGGAAAGGAGGGAAGGAAGGAGGAAAGGGATGGTCAAAGTGCTCCGGTGTCCTCAATCTACAAAAAGCTTTGCCAATCATCAAATAAACAAACATAAGAGCCAACAGAAAAGCGGATAAAGAATGCAATAGCTCAAATAAAAATAAATAGTCCACCAGCACATTAAGAGACTCGTCAGTCAGAAGGAGATACAAGCCCATACAAATGACACATCTTCATTGCTAGATTGGCAAAAAAAACTTGATAGCACCCAGAGTTAATAAGTGTAAAGGGAAATGGGTGTTATCACACTATTACAGTTGGTGGAAGTATAAATAAGTCCAAGAGTTCTGAAGAGCACTTTGGCACGATTAAAACGTGAATGCGCTGCATCTTAAGTTGCAAGATACTCACCAAGGTTCGGGCTCTCCCAGGCTCCTTGTGCCCCTAGCTAGAGCGTTTCCCAGTTGCCCGTCAGTAAGACGTGCTTATGGGCTGGGCTCTAGCCAATGGCAGGACAGTGCACGAGAGGCTGCCCGCGCTTCGGCCGGCTCATTAACACCTCCCAGCTGAAGCCTCAGCGCTCATTTCCCTTCCAGCTGGCTAGAATGGAGGCCGCTCTAGGACAGCCTTAGAAGCCACAGGTTGAAAATGATAGTACTTCCATCCACCACGGGTTCCAAAAAGACTGCAGTACCGGAGGGTCATCCAGCGGATGTATTTACCCCCCATCTCCAGGACACATGAGCAAGAAGCAGACCTCCGGGGCGCCTGGGTGGCTCAGTCGGTTGAGCATCTGCCTTCGGCTCAGGTCATGATCCTGGAGTCCTGGGATCGAACCCCACGTAGGGCTCCCTTCTCAGCGGGGAGTCTGCTTCTCCTCCTGCCCCTCACCCCGCTCGTGTTCTCTCTCTCTCTCTCTCTGTCTCTCTCTCTCTCAGATAAAGAAAATCTTAAAAAAAGAAAGAAAGAAACAGACCTCCATTTGTTGAGCCATTATGTCTATTTGGTCTATTGGTTACAGCAATTACCCTACGCTCACTGATAAACGTGCGTGCACTTTAATTCAAGATCTCGCTACTAGGAATGCACCTGAAGTCAGAACATACATATTTGTAGAAATATGGTAACAAGTCAAATGTCCACAAAAATTGGGAGTGATCAAATCATTTATGGCACCTCCATACCATAGATGACTATGCAGTGTTACAGAGAGTGATAGATCTATAACCGCTCAAATGAAAAGATCTATAAACTCTATTGTTAAATGGGAAAAAAAAATCAAAACAGAGGGCATAGTGATATGTAAGCGCATACACACATACTGGTATACACATTCTTTTTTTCTGGAAGGAGAGCTGTGATGATTAATTTTATATGTCAGCTTGACTGGGCCATGGGATGCCCAGGTATCTGATTAAACATTATTTCTGAGTGTGTCTATAAAGGTGTTTCTGGAAATGATTAGCATTTAAATTGGTGGACGAGTGGAATAGATGGCTCTCCCAATGTGGCTGAGCGTCATCCAATCCCCTGAGTCTTTGAACGGCACAAAAAGGTGGGAGAAAGCTGACTTTGTTCTTTGCCTGACTGTTGGGCTGGGACATCCATCTTCTCGTGCCCTCAGTGTTCTAGTGCTCAGCTCTTCAGACCTGGACTAGAGTACACGTGGGCTCTCTGGTTCCCAGACCCTTAAACCACACCACTGACTTTCCCGGGTCGTCAGCTCACAGACCACAGATCATGAGACTTCTCAGCCTACACAGCTGTGTGAGCCAATACTTCATAATAAATCTCTTTCTGTATCACAAATATCATACACACGCACTCGTGCACACGCACGATAAGAAAATGAGAGAACAGAGCCCCCTGCAGGGAGGAACCAGTCCTGACTCCTTCGGTGGTTGTTCAGACAAGGGGTGAAAAGAATGCAAATCCCGAAGAGGAAAGCAGAAGGAATCCCCCCAAAGCCAAAGGACATGTGCTGAGAATCCAAATAAAATCAGCTAGAATTCTAGGGCTGAAAATTTCATTCCTTGAGCAGGAGTTGCCAAGGCTTTGCTCTGACTTCTCGCTCTCCTGATTGCTGTTGAGTCTGCTTATGTAGAAGATATTGTCTGTATTTCTTGTGTATATAATTCTAATCTTAACTTAGATTTATTCCTATGCTTGTGCCTTTTCTAAATTCAAAGAAATGAGGATTGCCACATGGATAAAAATTGAAGGTTCAGTCATGTCCTCTCTTTCCTTCTACTTTTAATCACTTCTCAACACAATCTCTCAAGCCAAGTTCCTGGAAGTCTGGAAATCTGCTCTTGATAACCTGCCCCACTGAAATGCTCTGCCTGCTTGCTACCCGGACTCTCAACCTCCACCCAAGAAAAGAGATATGAATTAAACAGATAAGACTAAAGATTTCAAACTCTCTATCCTTGAGAACAAGCTCATCAAAAGATACACAGTGCAATGACCAGCTAGCTGTAGGCACTTCACAGCAGCCAAATGGTATTGATTTTATGCTGATTCATTAAAATTTCAATTATTTTTCTCGTTTTCTCTGAACTCTCACTTGAGGCGGGAAAAATGAGTCGTGAGAGATTTTTTAAAGTCATTGTAAGCCTCATATTACATCTTCACCTTAAAATATCAGAATAACTGAGTGGAAAGCACAGCCTGCTATATGTGTGAGGGTAAGGATATGTGATAAAGTCCATACATCAGTCCTGTGGGAGACAGAATTTACGACTGTGACATACACCTGGTTGACGGTTCAAGATTCACTTTTTCACTAAGCAGTCGAAGCAAGCCTGGAATTGCCACACTTCAAATTACTGAAGCAAAGACAGTAAATTAATTATTTGGCAATGAGTCCACAGACAAATATGAATTTATCAGGAAAACACATTACACTGGGGATTTTCCAAGTCTGTGTATCACTTTAAGTGTAGATGTAACAAGGAAAGGGGGTAGGGGTGGGCAGAAACACACATACACATGCACCTGCACACGTAGATACTTAAGTGATTATTTTCATCTTTTTTTTTAGAAAGAAGCCAAATATAGACAAGGGTCTCATGAGAAATTATGAGACTGATTCTCTAAAACTTTGGACACATTTTATTTTAGGCCCCATGTTACAGCTACCACTGCTTTTTTCCTTTTCTTTCTTCTTTATGTTTTTAAATCATTCACCGTCTTTTCTCCACACGTGTTAAAATGTCTTAGATTATCTGACAGCTTCACTCTAGCCCTGGAAGTGTTTAAGTTTACCAATAAAGATGTCCTGCCTTCAAAGGAAGTTACAGGAGTAATACATATGCAAAGAAAGTGCTGCTGGTTTTCCAGGATCCTTTGAGAAAAATCACTCTGAGATTGGAAATGCACTCAGGAAAAGAAAAGGAGAAAAAAACCCTGGAAAACATCTTTAAAAAAAAAATGTCTAGAAAACACTCTTAGCACCAAACCATTGAACTGCTTTGCTCTGATGTATCTCAGGCTTCCTCTGATTATTTACACACCATCAAACACTCTTGTCAATTACCTGTGTCTCAAATGTGGACTCTGACGTTTGAAAGGGTTTTATTAATTGATCTCCGTGGTGCATAATGAGCTTAAAGGGCTTACCTGCGTGTCCCCGGAGGTGCTGGCTCGAGGCGGACATCAGCTTACAGCACACCATTAACACATAGGCCAGAAAGACCCAATGTGACAGCAACACTGACTTAGCACAAACTCTCATCCTGGAGAGAAAGTAGGACACAAGTCAGTGAGGACTCAGTGAGGTGAGGCTCTGCGGCAGACACTCAAGCATGGACTGGGGGAAACTAGAAGAAAACAGCACGCAAGAGATGCTCAGCGCTGGACTTCTTTCCCCCCAAGGACACTGAAGGCAAATCAAACCTGATTCCCACTGTGCATTAACTCAATTTTCAATGAACGCTTTTTATAATTACGAGTTTTCCAAGTTAGCGACATGCTTCAATGAGAAGTCTATCTATGAAGCTCCATTGTGTCACGTGACTTATCCTCATAGAACATGGGGGTAACATACTATTTTATATCATGAAATTAGAAAGCTACACACTTAGAGCTGGACTCAAATAAAATATACATGGTTTCTACACCTCAAAGAAAACACAGAAATTGTCACACTCAGCCTGAGAGTTTTCTCCTGGTTTCTCTGGCTGTACATTAATAAATGATTATCAGTCTCAAAGTTTGGTAGGAATATGGGCAAGTATAGGTGAATGTAAAGTAAACTTAACTTCATATGGATGTCAACAGATGAATACATACATAAATACATAAAGAAGATGTGGTATGTATATACGATGGAATATTATTCAACCATGAGAAAAAAGGAAATCCTGTCATTTGCAACAATTCGGGTGGACTCTGAGGGCATTATGCTTAGGGAAATAAGATGGAGAAAGACAAAGACTGTTTGATTCCACTTATATGTGGAATCTGGAAAAGACAAACTCAGAGAAACAGAATAGAGTGGTAGTTAGCAAAGGTTGGGAGGTGAGAAAAATGGGGAGATATTGATCAAAAGTGACAAGATTGGGGCACCTGTGTGGCTCAGTTGGTTGAGCGTCTGCCTTTGGCTCAGGTCATGATCCCAGGGTCCTGGGATTGAGCCCCATATCAGGCTCCCTGCTCAGCAGGGAGTCTGCTTCTCCCTCCCCCCTCCTCGTGATCTCTCTCTCTCTCAAGTAAATAAATAAAATCTTTTAAAAAAGGTGACAAGATTAACAAGTTTGGGAATCTAATGTATAGCATGGTGATTATAGCTAATAACACTTTATCATTTACTTGAATGTTGCGAAGAGTAGATCTCAAATGTTCTCACCACAAAAAAAATGGTAATTATGTGACAGGATGGAGATGGTAGCTAATACTATGGTAGTCATCATTTTGCAATTTATATATGTATCAAATCAGCACATTGAATACCTGAAACATATACAATGTATGTCAATTATATATCAATACAGCTAAGATAAATAAACTTAACTTCATACAGATGGACAGTATCAAAACAGTTGCTCAAAGACAATTCAGTTCACAAATGTGTATGTGTAGTCTACTATTCTCAAAAAAACCTGAAAGAAATTAAATAAAAAGAAAATATCAAAAAAGCATTTTCCAGGGGTGCCTGGGTGGCTCAGTCGTTAAGCGTCTGCCTTCGGCTCAGGTCATGATCCCAGGGTCCTGGGATCGAGCCCCACATCGGGCTCCCTGCACCGCGGGGAAGCCTGCTTCTCCCTCTCCTACTCCCCCTGCTTGTGTTCCCTCTCTCGCTATGTCTCTCTCTGTCAAATAAATAAATAAAATCTTTAAAAAAAAAAAAAAAGCATTTTCGGGGTGCCTGGGTGGCCCAGTCAGTTAGGCATCCAACTCTTGATTTCAGCTCAGGTCATGAACTCAGGATCATGAGATTGAGCCCTGAGTCGGGCTCCGTGCTCAGGGAAGAGTCTGTTTGAGATACTCTCTCTCTCCCTCTGCCTCTCTTTCTCTCTCTAATAAATAAATAAAATCTTTTTTAAAAGTGCATTCTCCCCTCAATTTTTTTTTTAATTGAAGAATAGTTGACATCTCCACTAATTAGACATTATAGGGAAATTAGATAAAACTAGATTAACTTCTGTTTGCTTTTTTTTTTAATTAACTTTTTCAAGCAAAGTGGGACAGAGAGCTTGGCATTTGAAACTCCAGTGGTATTAGGTTCTGCCTGGCACATGCATCGTGCTGTCTATGATATAATTCACCACAATGGGTCAAAGGAACCCCTGTCATATATATATGTGGATTCCTGTTTGCATCACTAGAGGCAAATCTCCTAAAGTTCTGGAAGGAAGGGTCTCAACCAGAGACGAGCAGCATCTCAACCAGAACCCTGAGTCTGTGCTTGAGGGAAAGCACAGCCTTGGGGACCTAGGACCCAAATCATACATAGAACAGGTTCTACCCCCACCCTTCTCTTTTGGCCTCTTACGATTTAGTCAAATAGATCTTGTTGAAAGGTATCATACAGTTCATTGATGTGAGACTCATTGTGCTGTTGAAGCAGCCAGGGCAAGACAAGGTTCTAAGATCGTCTTTGAACAACTAAACGTTAAAGGAGACACAAAGTCTTGGCTTCTCTTTGCCCTAGGTCTTGGAAATCCTGAGCATTCCAACTGACATGGGAACATCAGGTCTCTCTGCTTTAAAGGCCCTGCATGTGCTTTAATTTCTCAAAGCACCACCTTCCGTCTCCCCCACTTCATCTTGTACACATGGGAGATAAACACCCTGGGAGCAGTTCAAAAAGTGGCAAAGAAAATACATGGGTCTACGTGAGCTTTGGTATGAGTACAGCTGCCCCTTGAATGACACATGTTTGAACTGTGCGAGTTCACTGACACATGGAGTTTCTCCATACATTGCAGTATTATAAATGTATTTTCTTTCTTATGATTTTTTTAAAGATTTATTTATTTGAGGGGGTGGGGCAAAGGGAGAGAGAGTCCCAAGCAGACCCTGTGTTGAGCAGGGAGCTGGACACGGGGCTCGATCCCACAACCCTGCCATCATGACCTGAGCTGAAACCAAGAGTTGAACACTTAACCGACTGCACCACCCAGACATCCCTCTTATGATTTTTTTAAATAGCATTTTCTTTTCTCTAGCTTACTTTATTGTAAGAATACAGTAGGTAATACATATAATA
>NC_138369.1:30663323-30680708 GCF_054177405.1 Leptonychotes weddellii
TCATGACCTGAGCCGAAGGCAGTTGCTTAACCAACTGAGCCACCCAGGTGCCCTGTTTTATTTTTAAAACAGAGTGCAATACTCTGGTTTCTCTTCAGATCGCATAAATCTTTCGCCTTTTACTAAAACAGAGTGCAGGGGCGCCTGGGTGGCTCAGTCGGTTAAGCATCTGCCTTCGGCTCGGGTCATGATCCCAGGGTCCTGGGATCGAGCCCCACATCAGGCTCCCTGCTCAGTGGGGAGTCTGCTTCTCCCTTTCCCTCTGCCCCTGCCTCTGCTCTCTTTGTCTCTCTCTCTCAAATAAATAAAATCTTTAAAAAAAAAAATTAAAAAAAAAAAAAGAGTGCAAAATAGACCAAGTAAAATACATCTGCAGGCTGGATAAGGCACCTTGGCTTCCAGTTTGCAGCAATTAGCGGCCCCAAAAGGGAGAATTTTAAGGAATCAGATAAATGGGGTACTAATTTCTATTTTGACATAACAAATAAACTGCCAAACTCAGAAGTTAAAACAATATGGACATGGTTTCCATAGTTTCTCATAGTTTCCTTAAGTCAGAGTCTGGCACATTCTAGCCAGGTCCTCTGCTCAGGGACTCACAGGACTGAAATAAAAATGTCATCTGGGTGTGTCCTCATCTGGAGGTTCAACTGGGGAAATAATGACTTCTAACCACCTACATGCTGTTGACAAAATCCATTTCCATAGGCCCATATAATTGAGGTCCCTGTGTTCTTGCTATCAGCCAGGACCTGCTCTCAGCTCTGAGATGTGGCATCCTGAACTTGGCCACATATGGCTGCTTCAGTCCAAATCTCCTCTATCAGGAAAAGTGTAGTCCTTTGCTACGGCTCACCAAGTCAAGTCAGTCCTATCCAGGATAATCTACCTTCTGATTAATTCAACATCAATTTATTTGAGACCGTAATTACAATGAGAAAAATCCCTTCATCTTTGTCATATAACCATAACTTAACCACAGGAGTGAACCCCATCATATTCACAAACCTGCCCACAGTCAAGGGAAGGAAATAACCCAGATCATACACACAGAAGGGTACAAATCTTAGGAGCCATCTTAGAATTCTGTCTACCAAAAATGGGCAAACAATCCTAATCACAAAAATTTATCCATATATGTGGTTTACAAAGGTCCAACTAGGTATTCAATCTAACTGATTTAAGTGATTAATCACACACGTTAATCTCAAGATTTATATCACTGAAAATGGACTCTGATGAAAACATTACCCAAAGGGAATGTGCTCTCCCTCACTGTCCTTTCCTTCAGCTGTCACTCCCCAGTGCTGCCAAATTGACCTGCAGACCAGCATCTTCCCTGCCCAGTCCGGGTATACACCATCCATTCTCCGAGATGTGAGCAATGTTGCTGAGAACCTCGAGTACACGTTGCTCTCTCTCCTTGTTAATAAACCTATCAGACTCAATCTGGTTCTGAAACCCACCTTCTTGTTCTTAATCCAATTTCCAGATGCCCAGATCCCTATTGGCTTCTTAATTATTTACCCTCCACTGAGTATCATTAAATACTTTTCTTCTGCTTAGTGGGTTGGCTTCCCTGCCTCTAACCATACAGTCCCACCCAATTTAGTCTCCAAATTCAGACTAGGTCTTTCAGGTGATCTATAATCTCTCCTACCTAATGTACCACTGAAATTCAGTTTCCATCTGTTTATCAGTCCCTATATCACCTAAACTTGTCTGGAAGGGTTTTAACAAATTGGATTGTATATTTGAGATGATCTGAGTCCCAAGGTTGGGAATTGGTGAGCAGGAGGTTAATCAAGGGGTAGTCCAGGGATATCACCTATGGAAGGGGAAGGCAAGGGAGGGAAGAAGGCAGGAGAGGAGGAGGAAAAGGCCTCAGATAACCCAGTGGAGAGTTCCAAAGCTGAAATGCCCATTCTCAGTGGTCCCAAGCTGGGGTGAGGGGCCAAGGCTTTATACTTCCATGTTGACCCATCACTGGATATGAGCTGCCCTTAAAAAGATGGGTAATTTTAGGCAAGGGACTCTTTGAATTGAGAATAATTCAAAGAAGTTGTAGGCCATCTTCTTCAGTTGGGTGTGTCCTCATTCCTAAAGGGGGGAATAAGGCTTCATTCCAAAAGGGGGCTCTGGACAGTGAGGGAATAAATCCTTCTGCATCATAGCGTCTACTACTATCCATCTTCAAATAGAAGATGGCGTATGCAATATGCATAATTTACTTTCTGAGGCTGTGGAGTCATCCTCAAGAGAAGACCCATCCTGAGGTATAAAAGGCCATGCCATGCCCATTAAAATGTCATAGGAAGAGGTTTCATATAGGAAGCCCATCCCCTCCTGGGCCTGTTTTGCCCTCGGATCCATTCTTTTCCCTTCCCCTAGGTCACTCTCATGGCTGCATTTTCCAGGCCCCTGAATCAGCTAGATTTAACCAATAGGAGACAGTAGCTAGAGCCTGGAGAGTGGAAGAAAAAGGATAGGGGTATTTCTTCCCACCTTCTCCGTCTTGGGCAGGATCTATGGAGTGGCCATCTCTCCTGCATGGTGCCAGTTCCTGCCAAAAGACCCACTCTGGTTCTAGCTCTCACTGAGGGTCCCTTCCCCTAGGTGCTGGCAAACACTACTTCCTTCATCTGTCCGACCAGCCCTGGGGACGGTGGTAGCTTCCTCTCGTTCCTTATCTCTGGGCTGTTTCCATGTCTTCTGCTTGACTTCTCTGACTCTCCCTTTACATACATTCCCTGAATTCAATTCCTTATGTCCCACATTATCAGTATGGTCTGTTTTCCTGGTTGGATCCCAACAACAAACCCCAAATCTGAAGTCTCAAGGACAGCCATTCCAACCTGAGGAGTTGATCCCTGATCCATCTTCGTACATAGACAATTCTATGTACCAGGTTCCTGGGTGAAGCTTCCACTGCCTAGGGCAGGTATTTACTTTACAATAGCTATCACTGTCTGGAGAAATGCCAGGGGACGAGTGGACAGCTATTCAGCAATCATTCTTTATTGTGGCCAATAATCCAGACCCCCAAAGGACTTCTGACCTACCACATCTACCATAATACCTCAACTTCAATTGCTTCCCCCTTGAACATTTTGTTCAAACGTAAAACAAAATTGGTTTATCTTTAAATCTCACCTTTCACCCTACCAAATAGTCAAAATGCTGCTTTACAAATGGAAATGATTTCCAAAATGAGAACTAAAACTTGAAAAACTAAGATTCCCAAAATACTCAAAATTTCAATGTAAAAAGACACCATTTATAAAGGATCATCAACTCTAGGATTCTCCATTTTGCTAAATTCTCAATGCTTCATGAAGAAACCATCTCTAGGTGTCTCTTAAAATCATTTTACCTTGGTGACTTCATAAGATTTGGTTCCAGTCAAGCACAATTATTTCAGGATGGATTTCAAAGCAACTCCAAATTCCCATTTGTAGCAAGGGCCAACAATTTCTGCAGTTCCAAAAAATTATCTTAGCTTGGAAAAACCTATTTAAGAAACAACAAGGACAGGAAGTCATTAGCATGTTAATGTTGAAATCAAACAGATTTCCAGTAGCAGAATAATGGGGTTTTTTTACCATGAAACCTGCAGTTTCAGGACAGTGGTAGGCAACCAGATGCATCCACATTTGTAAGGAGTCCTAATATAGGAGGGAGAAAAGCCACAGAATCCAGTACTCATTAACTCATCACAGATTAGTTAACAGAATACAATTTTAAAGTAGAACTTATCTCAGCAGCAAAGGCATTCCAAACTTGATAGAGGATCCCCAACCTTCATGATGCAAAATTTCATTCTCCCCATGTCATTAACAATGGGATGAAAACGGAAATGGAGATGGTCCATTCCCAAGAATTCTGCAACTTGCCCAAGTTCACACAGCAGTGGAAAAGCCAGCATGAAGATCTGAATTCCTATATTTGTGAGACATAAACCTGCAGATGTTGCTAAACAATCTGTGAGGATCTTTTCTGAAAAATGTTTTTGGGAGGAAGAGAGAAAACATCTATCCAATAGAAAACATCACACCAACATACAAAGAATGCTTGTTAATACCATAATTGACATTCAACACACTCCTTTAATGCACAGACCTAAAAGGACTTTTCTACTCAGCGAAAACATTTTTGCAAGAAGGATTCAGATGTTTCCAAACCAAAGACATCTCAAGAGAAAAAAAATAGACCATGAAACGACACCGTTTTTAACACTGCTATGTTAAAAACATCCCTCCCAGTGGTGGAGAGCGGGGAAAAATAATGATGCGCATCGGTAAATATTAAAGTTGCAAATATGAGATAAAAATGATCCTGTGACACAGTCTAGTTACTTTAGAATCCCGTTGAACCCATTACAAATCTGCCACAAAGCACAACTGAGATTTTTCTCTTCTTTAGATATCTTCCCCTGAAGATAACTACACAAGTTTGCCCAGAGAATACTGTAGGTGATGGACTTGCAGACCCACCCCTTTGGGGCCAAAGGAAAAAGAGTAAGCTTTGAGTGAGTAGCTCAAGAGGGAGTGGTTTGAATAACTGTACAAATACAAGGTACTCAGGGGAAAAAATAAAACACTGGAAAATGTTCATCTCCCACTTCCTCCAACTTTGTTAAGTATGTTTGTCCTGATGTCCACCCAAGGGCACAGTGTGACCTTCTGTTATCAGAAAGAAATACACAGTATAATTTATCAGAATCCATCATAATGAACTTCCCACATATTGGAAACCAAAATGACCTTTCCTAGCTAATATTTATCTTGTTTTCTTCACACAAAAGGAACCACTGGGGATTCTTTTTTCAATTCATTAAAAAATGGATCCATCAGTGAAAAGAAATGTGATCTAATAGTTTTTATGCCAGACAAGGAGCCAGGAGTTTAATTTTAGGCTGAGCAGTAACTCATTTGGTCAGATTTTCCCAGGGCATACCCTAAGCACTGGCTTAAAAGGATTAACTCTTTCTTGTCACTTCTGAACTTGAGTGCATTCAAGACCATCAGTAATTCTGTGCATGGCACCAAAAGCATTTGCTTCCAGTCATTTCATTTCTGTCTCTTTTGTTTCCCAGCCATAGCACAGTGATTTCTATCCATGTGCTTCCATACTCATTTGTTTTTAATTTTTCATGATGAAAGACACCATCCATATCTAGACTTAAGAAAAAATGTTTTCTGGGGTACCTGGGTGGTTCAGTCAGTTAAGCGTCTGACTCTTGATTTTGGCTCAAATCTCGATCTTGGGGTCGTGAGATCAAGCCCCACATGGGGCTCCACGCTGGGCATGGATCCTGCTTAAGATTCTCTCTCTCGGGGTGCCTGGGTGGCTCAGTTGGTTGAGCGACTGCCTTCGGCTCAGGTCATGATCCTGGAGTCCCAGGATCGAGTCCCGCATCGGGCTCCCTGCTCGGCAGGGAGTCTGCTTCTCCCTCTGACCCTCCCCCCTCTCACGTACTCGCTCACTCTCATTCTCTCTCTCTCAAATAAATAAATAAAATCTTAAAAAAAAAATAAAATAAAATAAGATTCTCTCTCTCCCTCTCCTTCTGCCCCTCCCACCACCACCACCCCCACTCATGCTCTCTCTCTCAAAAAAATACAAATGTTTTCACATGTCCAGTCATTCTCAGAATGAACTTCAAAGACTCAGCATTTAGAGGCCAGGCTACATTTTTCATCTTTCCCCTGATGTGTTGGCACTGTATAGGGACAGTCACTCTTTTCCAACAAAAGAGCAGAATGCCTGGTTATGTTTCCTGGTACCAAGAAACTTTGAGGTTCCCAGCCAGAGGAGACCATTCTTGTGATGTTTAATTTATTTCCATTGCACATAGGAAAGAATTCTGCCTACACTTGATTTTTTTATCAAGGAAATAGTGAGGTCTTACCTCTCTTTTCTCTTGATCTCTTTGTCCTCACCATTAGTAGGCTGAATTCCCTAAGGGGATTATTCTTTTGGAATATAGTCATTTACTTGTAGATAAGCACCCTCGGAATATCTTTGTTGGTTTTGCTACACCCACCTCACTGCACACATGTCAATCAGTAAAGCATCAAGCTCCTCATCTTTCCAGTCTAAAAATTTACAGGGATGAAATATCACAGTTCCTTTTAGAATTAGAAGACACAACGACCTTAAAGCTAGATCTAATCAGGACGAAAAATCAGACTAACTCAAATTTGAGGGACATTCTAAAACGTAATTGCTTTTGAAAGTGTCAAGGTCATGAAAGACCAAAAAAAAAAAAAAAAAAACCTCTAAGGAATGGTTTCAAATAAAGGAGAGACACATGGCAACGAAATGCAATTTTGATCATACACTGGATCTTGGGACCAGAAAAAATACAACACACACAGTTTTCCTCAGAATAAACTGCATACACACATATATACATTCACACAAACATACACACACACAGCTCTAAAGGACATTACTGGGACAACTAATAATTTCTAAATACAGTCTGCAGAATAAATTACAGTGTTGTATCAACATTAAGTTTCCTGACTTTGATCATACTGTAGATAAGAAAGAGAATGTCCTTATTACTAAAAAATACACCCTAAAATATATATTTTTAAAGATTTTATTTATTTATTTGACAGAGAGAGACACAGTGAGAGAGGGAACACAAGCAGGGGAGTGGGAGAGGGAGAAGCAGGCTTCCCGCGGAGCAGGGAGCCCGATGTGGGACTCGATCCCAGGACCCTGGGATCACGACCCAAGCCGAAGGCAGACGCTTAACGACTGAGCCACCCAGGCGCCCCCACCCTAAAATATTTAAGAATAAGGAAACAAAGGCTTCCACCTTATTTTCAAATGATTCTGAGGGGGAAAAAATGGAGAGAAAGGAGAGAAGGGGAAAAGAAGGGAGGAAGAAAAGAGTGAATGACTGAATTAAAAACCAAATGAGCATAATGTGAGTAACTGGTGCATCTGGGTAAAGGGCTTATGGGAGTTCTTTATACCATTCTTTCAACTTTTCATGAAGTCAGAAATTGTGTCAAATAAGACATTAAATAACTAATTAGCAGCCTTCAATTCAAAAGATATACACAAATTATTTAGAATGTGTTACCAGTCCTAAACAATGAGGAGAGTTGATAGTTGGAATGTTCCGGTTAATTAAATTCTGTGAGCATTCACCCAAGCTTATTTGTTGTTTGTTTGTTTGTTGTGTTTGGGTTTGGTTTTTTTTTTTAAGATTTTATTTATTTATTGAGAGAGAGCATGAGCAGAGGGGAAGAATAAAGGGAGAGGGAGAAGCAGACTCCCCACTGAGCAGGGAGCCCAATGCAGGACTCGATCCCAGGACCCTAGGATCATGACCTGAGCCAAAGGCATACGCTTAACCAACTGAGCCACTCAGGTGTCCCCCAGGCTTATTTTGTATTAATTTAAAAACCACTCACATAGCACCAGGCCCTCTCTTAAGCACTTTAAAATATTAGTTCACTGAACAGTAGGATTTACTTATATCCTGATATACAGATGAGGAGAGTAGGGCATAGAGAGAATAAGGGACTTGCCCAAGGTCACTCAGCTAGCAAGCAGCTACGCCAGGATTCAAACTCCAGCCATCTGACACCAAGGCACCTACTGTTTCAGTTCCTGCACAATTATTCCCAAAAAGTATTAGTCCCTCTTCATGCTTTAGTAAATACACTGAAAATAAATCTATCTTTGGGAATTCAAGACATTGATCAGCATCCTAAAGATGAGAATTCTGTTTACGGAAAAATTCGTATAGGCACTTGGAGTGAATTTGAAAGCAGAGGAGAGCTTGGAGCCAAGGAGGTATTTTATTAACCCCTAAATAAGTTTTGCTTCATCTCTGCAAACCTGGTGAAAAACAGTGATTCAGAATTGCTGCAGGGTTCTGATTTGCTGCAGATTTATTAAAGACGTATGTCATTTTCCAAATTAAGACCAAACATGCAAGAATTCTACTAAAGTCCTTGAGTGCTTAAGCTGCCATTTTTCAAACAGATGGGAAACAACCACACTTCATATCAGAACGCCTCTAAAACATTTCAGAGAAAACCCACCAGAACCAGTACATTACACACAAAGGCTAAATTACTTTTGTTGATTTCGATTAAAGAATTCAGCATCGAAACACAACAAAAGTGGATCTTTGTCCATGCATCCACTCAGACTCATTTCCTGACAAACTCCAGGAGGAAAGCATTTCTACAAACATACAACACGGCAGATTCTCCCTTGATCACAAAGCAAAGGGTCCCTGCACTGCTTAACCCCACTGTCCTTTCCTGCCCGCCCACTAGCAGGGGAGAGTTCCAGGTTCTACCCTGCACCACCTCCAGAGTGGGTACATTTGAATAATTAGTTATTTCCAGATTCACCATCAGTCCAACTGACCTCCCACAGTGGGATCTACTGGGATGGCCTGGTGACTCCAGTTCTCAGCCCCCCAGGTACCAGGGTGCAAGGTGGAAAAATTCTTCCAGCTACTGATAGAAGATGTGACACACTTAAAAGTTTGGACATTGTGGTAAATCACTTTACCACATTAATTTCTACTCAATCAAGACAGAAGAAGATTTACAGAAGGTAAATCACTTTACCACATTAATTTCTACTGAATCAAGACATAGGTGAGAAATGTATCCTGAATTAGCAACCTGGGTTTGGGGGAGTTAAAAAAAAAAGGGAGGGGGGTTATGAGTGGAAACCAGATTAAAAGATGATCCCCCTCGGTGATGTCTTGTCTGATAAACAATGGAAATCTGGAAATAGAAGCTGCCTACATAAAATAATTCACCATTTCTTCAGGCAGAAATGAGGAAAGATGTTTCCATTTCCAGGTGCTTAAATAAAAAAACCACATTGAATTGTCTCCTGGAAATCTTCAAACAGCTTTTCCACAAAAATATGTAAAACCACATGTAACCCCTCTCTTGACAAATTTATTCTGAAACCAGTATTAATGAGCTTCTTCCATTTAAGAGTGGGCTGATGAAGGTAAATGTATTTAATAGGTTATCGACGCTTATGTGAATATATTTCAAACACTAATGCCTGGTTGATGTCTCGCTGGGTTATCATTTATAATTATCACATGATGCATGGAATTACTTTGTAATTTAGAGTATGTTCACCATCATATGTGAAAGCGGGCACGTTTTGCTGCCAAAAATGTGGTATATGCATGTCATAAATTGCTTTTTTATTGCTTGCTTAAAAACATCTATGAAGAATTTACTACTGAGCCATTTTACAACATATGAAAGCAAGCTGTAAATGAGCCATTATAGACAATAACTGTGTCTATTAAATATTAAAGAATTTTATAAATGGCATTTTAATTTCAAGTGTTACCAGTATCATCTCATCTACATTAGGTGGTAGGGAGTTCTTTAAAAAGGCTCTTCCAGTTGGAGATGATTTAAATAAATTAAATAGACATGCTGTGTTTTTATAAGGTTCACACTGTCATTTTAAGAACTGAGAAATTCCTTAAAACCACACAGCATCTTTATTTAAGTGCTGTGACACAATCCTTTCTAGTGGAATTATGGGCAAACGGTGCATTTTGTTAATGAAGAAAAACTGCAGCCTTCCAGTGACCGTGAAAAGTACACAAGCAATCGTCACTAAGTGATAATGGTTCATTGAGAGCCTATATACATAAAACAGACAAAACAAACTGGCAAGTTACATGAAATAAGATGCACTTACCAAATTCAGGGACACCCAGCATGACTCCACAGCTTGTTGTCCAAGTGAAATCGCCCAGGTCTGGGGCTGAACAAATGTGAACGGTAATGACAATTTAGCCATAAATCTCTCAAGGCCCAATTATCCTTCCTGCAGAGAGGGTTTATTTCTTTTAATTAGCCCAGTTTTTAATTGGAAATTTTCCTCTCATTTCTCATTTTTCAAATAAAACAGAGTGTGCAAGGATTTTAACATAATAAATAACCAACATAAGAATATTTTGAAGGCCGCCCACAAGTTGCCACGCACTTGAATTTTTACCTAAAAAGTTTTTATGTGATGTGATCGAACTTCTACATAAAGAAGATTAATAAAGTAAGTTGTATGTAAATATCAGTAACATCGCTTCTACTACTTTAAACATTTCGATCTTAGCTGGGGGATGGGGGGGGCAGGGTCGGGATCTGTTCACTTACATCCAGAATCTAAACCTCTTGATGGAAAGAATGATATCTTATTTCTCCTCTACCGTCATCTCTAACATAATGCCCTGCACATCAGGGGTGTTAAATATGCTTGGTTAAATAAATGAATAAATGTAAGTCTTTTGTTTCAATCCCAAATGAATGGTCACTTCATTTCTATAGCCCTAAATTCCTCACCTGTAAACTAATATAGTTCAATTAGAAGACCAGCAAGGTGCCTTAGCTGTAATGACTCACAGAGCATTTTAGAAAAAACACAGTTTGATTCAGCTATCGGTAACATACAGCTCATGGACATATATACACAGCAAATTCAGCTGTGACAGGATTGCATAGCAAGGTAACACCCACTGCAGACAATATTGGCCATTTTAATCTATTTGTGGGATAAATGCTTCTTAAGAGCTTAATCTAAACCTTTATTAAATTTCAATCTGAAAATCATCTTTTGTTTGGCAACAGTGCCCTCCTGTGGCCAAAAAAGGAAGTCTTTTGACAGTGCTAACATTAACTGATCTAGGTTTTTGTTAGAGAAGTGTGTTTTAATTTTTTAATAAAGCCATATTTATACACAGGATATAAGCTATCCTTAAATAAACATAAGATATCAAATAATTTAGATAACCACGTCACACTAAATGACATCACAAAAACAGTTAAAATATATCAACAACTTCTAAATGAAATGGTAATTATTTATATGGAATACTACAATAGAATAAACACCAGACCATATTGGGATTTAGTATTTGTTGCTTCTCCCTGTTACTTCTACAACACAAGTCAATGTTACAATCTATCAAAGGTCCCCAGGCTATTTAAAGATGCTCGGGGCTCCTGGGTGGCTCAGTCGTTGAGCATCTGTCTTCGGCTCAGGTCATGATCCCGGGGTCCTGGGATCAAGCCCCACATCGGGCTCCCTGCTCTGTGGGAAGCCTGCTTCTCCCTCTCCCACTCCCCCTGCTTGTGTTCCCTCTTGCTGTGTCTGTCTCTGTCAAATAAATAAATAAAATCTTTAAAAAATAAATAAATAAAGATGCTCAAAATACCCAGCCTGTATATACTAAAAGCCTAGTAGGTACTGCTTTACACCAGTATGTACTGGGGGGGAATAAAGAATAGGACTAATTCCTGTCCATCCAGAAGTGATCATCTAATTGGAAAAGACAAACATACATAGGGCAACCAAGAGCATAGGTCATTGATATTTGGTATTGTCTTTCAGAATATAATAATAAATATAAAGACTAACAATGTCAAGAAAAGTAAAATCGGGGAGGAATTCTGTAATCCAGGAAGGCTTTCTACAAGAGGCAACAATACAGACAGCAGAAGGAATAAAGGAACATTTGGAGAACAGAGTAAAGAGGTGTTTGGGGGGGTTTAAATTTGGGGTTTTGTTTTTTGTTGTTGACGGAGGAAGGTCTGTATGCATGTGTGGTTTTGTTTGGCTTTGCTCTGATCTGAGATGGTGAAGGAGGGGAAAAGGCCACTAAAGGAAACCACAGAACTCAGGGAAAGGGGGAAAGGAGCAGAGGCAGGTAAAAGGACTGACCCTATGTGGAAGTCCTACAGAAGAGCTGGACACCATCTTCTCTGTTGTCTTCATGTTCGTGGGTCACCTCTGTGGGATTCCTTCAACAAGTATTTTTTTATCAACTCTCCTGCACCAGACCCTGTGTTGGGTGCTGTGCGCAGAGGATGGATAAGGTCCTGGGAGTCCTGGAGTTTGTGTTCCAGCACGGGGAGACGGGCAAACAGGTAAACGAGCGTGAATAAGAGAACTGTGGGTTGAGATAAGTGTAACCAAGAAAACGAAAGTGAAGAGTGTAACAGAGACTGGTTGGCCTTGGAGCACGAGAAGCTACCTGGACTGAGTGTTCAGGGAGAGCCTGTCTGAGAAGGTGATTCTGACATAATGGTGAATGACAAAATGTGGACTTCCGGGGGAAAAAGATCCCAGGGAGAGAAACAGCATGGGCCTGAGGGAACCACAGGCCAAACTAAGCCTGGTATAGTCAGGAGCAGAGAGGCAGTCAGAGTGGAGCTAGGGGAGTGAGGGGTATGAGATGATGTCAGAGAGATCCCAGGGGCAGAGGACGAGAGAGCTTGCAAATCATAGAGGGGAGGTGGGATTTGATTCCACATGTGCTGTGAGAGTTTTAAACAGGACAGAAGTTATGATCCCAGGGTCCTGGGATCGAGTCCCACATCGGGCTCCCGGCTCAGCGGGGAGCCTGCTTCTCCCTCTGACCCTCTCCCCTCTCATGCTGTTTCCCTCTCGCTCACTCTCTAAAAAATAAATAAAATCTTTAAAAAAAATAAAAAAAAATAATAATAAACAGGACAGAAGTTGAAGATGGGTTAGGTTTCAAAAGTGCCCTCCAGGGCACCTGGCTCAGTCGGTTAAGCATCTGCCTTCGGCTCAGGTCGTGATCCCAGGGTCCTTGGATGGAGCCCCACATCAGGCTCCCTGCTCTGCAGGAAGCCTGCTTCTCCCTCTCCCTCTGCCTGCCGCTGCCCCTGCTTGTGCTCTCTCTCTCTGTCAAATAAATAAATAACATCTTTAAAAAAAAAAAAAGTGCCCTCCAGCTGCTAGATGGAGAATGCACTTTGAGGAGCAGATGCTGAGACTACTGCAGCAGTCCAAGCAAGACATGGTGATGGTTTAAAGCAGGATGGGGACAAAAGAGCCAAAGAAAAACTCACGTTCCAAAGCCTAAAACAATGCTTGCATACAACAGGTTCCTAATAAATGTTGGTGAATGAATGAGCGAGTGCCTAATCAAGAGAGTAGGTAAAACTCCCCTTTTCCCTTCATTAATCCTCTCTAGGGCTGGCGTCTATATTACCAGTGAGTTCAACAAAATTACTAACTGCCTTATCTATGCCCTCAAGAGAAGAAAAACTAGCAAAACATTTTATTAACTGCTTGTTTGGTGCACACTAAGGTCTCAACCTAGTAGTGTAAGAGGATGAATTTGGATTTGAAGCTAATGTAACATTGTGTGACAAGTACACTGCAATTAACAAAGAGAGAGAGACAGAATGAATTTAGCCAGCTATCACTAAAGTAGAGCACCAGTGAGGTCAGACTGCTTTAAGATCTCCTCTTACATACATTACTGGGTTATCTCTGACACTCAGTGTGGAGGCAAACTAATGAACCAACTTGCAAGGTCCAAGCCTCAGGTCTTGGCACCAACTTTTTCTGTTACAGGCTTTGCACATCCTAACATCAATTATATTTCACTCTTCACTTTAGCTACTAGGAAGCTCAGAGCCAAATTTATCATCTACCTTCAGCAAGTGAATAGAACTTTTCACCATGCATTTTATATACTAAATTTATACTTAGTTTGTTCTACGTTCCCTCTATCTTTCATTTCACTAAATACTTTTAAAGGCTTTCTCAAGTCTGTTTTGATGGGGACAGACACAAATACATGAATATATGAACAAGACAACATTATCTAATATTCTTTAACGGATTCAAAGTTCAATTTTTCCTATCTCTTCATCCACTTCCCTTTTGTCTACCCATTCGACTTGCCCTACAAAAGTCAAAATTCCCACCTTGACATGGCCACCTAAGGGTAAAGGCATTATCTCCAAATCATAAAATGAAAAATGTCACCGAGACTATACAACACAGGAATTAATAGGCAGTGAATCACATTGGGATTCACAGACGGGTTTCCTGGTAGGTAACAGGGTGGGAGGGAATGGGTCCAAGGACCGGGAGGGTTTGGTTTCTGTGAGGAACAAAGTCTGTTGCATACAACATAGGGAAGCAAGCGGTGAGGGGACCAGGGAGAAGACAAAGGACAAAGGGATTGGATGGGAAGGGAGTCCAAGGACACATGTTTTACAGCTTTAACAGAGCTCAGTCCTGGCTCACGGTGATTCAAACCAGACATGTCGTCTGAAATTAAGATCCTGATGATATGTGTGATCCCAGAATCCAGAAAAACGTTCATGGGCCCTAGGAAACAGTGGAAAGCCACACCTGATGGTTTTAGATTTTAAGTCAAAAGAAGAGAATCAAAGAATCTGATAGCGTGGTAATACTTTAACAGATGGGTACTCAGGGTCCAACACTGGACCCCTCAGTTCACTTCTCATCTCATTTAATCCTCGAAATAATCTGATAAGGCAATTCCATTTTATTTTGTTATCAATCTTTATTTAACAAGGGAGAAAGTAAGTCATTCCGCTCACTCACCCAATAGCACAAAACAAGTAAGAGGTGGACTCAGGATTCCAAACTGGGCTGAGAGATTCCACCCTCTGGGAAGAAAGGGGAGTTTAAAATAGAAAAAAAAAAAAAAAAAAAGCCTGGAAAACCCAGAGAGGGGGCTGGAGATAGTACGTGCTTACTCAAGACTGAAGACTGGGGTTTGTGCAAAACAGAAAATCCCACTCAGAACGTCTCAGTCTGGAGACGGGGTTGTTGAGAAGGACAGAGTCTTCCTAACAACTGGCCACAGTTGAAGAAGGATGACATCGCATAAATTCCAGCCACATATCTACTTTTTCCTGTGTAAACATTATAAGATACATCAAATATTTCCAATGAAAAACTGCCCTCTGAGTTGAGATAGGCTCTAAGTGTAAAAACCACATCGGATCCGAAAGACTTAGTACAAAAGAAAGAACCACCTCATTAATAATTGCAAATATTAATTGCACTTTGAAATGACAAGTTTAGATAGGGGGTTAAATAAAATTTTGAAAGTGAAAAACAAGATCCAGGCTTATCGGTGTAACCGCAAGTGTTATCCACAGATACAGTACACTCCGGATTATTTTTTTCTTCATTTGGAAAGACCTTTTGGCGTTCACAGCAATTGTCTTAAACTCCTCCTATGATTTGATATCTGACTCAGATAATGGCCTGTGAGGCCATTCCTCTTATTCAAGACCAAAAAACACAAAACAAAACAAAAAACCCAGCTTACATTTATAATGCATTACAACCAGAAACTGAGTTTTAAGACATTTCTAGCCCAGTCCACATTTTCACACAAGTATTCACTAATCGTGTTTCATTTGGGCATCAGGGAAACATTCTGACAGCAAGTATGCCCATATAAGGAAATATAAGGAAATCGTGGGGTAATGATCCCATAATTCCAACACACAAGAGATGCACCACACACTTGAAGAGACTTCTAAAGCAGAAAAACACGGGAAGCCAGGAAGAATAACCACTCTTTCTAGTCATAAATATATGTTCTCAAGGTAATAAATGCCCTATTCATCCCCAGAAGGAAGAAATGCATGTAAAAACTAAGATTATCGGGGCGCCTGGGTGGCTCAGTTGTTAAACGTCTGCCTTCGGCTCAGGTCATGATTCCAGGTCCTGGGATCGAGCCCCGCATCGGGCTCCCTGCTCCGCGGGAAGCCTGCTTCTCCCTCTCCCACTCCCCCTGCTTGTGTTCCCTCTCTCGCTGTGTCTCTCTCTGTGTCAAATAAATAAATAAAATCTTTAAAAAAAAAAAAAACTAAGATTATCATAATCTGCTGCATAACATAAAAATACACAAAATGCAGATTTATCTTTGTGACAGACAGGATGTTTAAAATTTAATTAAGATAACAGATACCTGAAACCCCATCAATTGTAATCAATTCCAAAGCACCTTTGTAAACACGAGGGCATGAGAGAGCAGAAACAATGAAGTTCCAATACGATCCAGTCTTTCATAGCCTTCCTGCCTCAGGGCTTTTGCCCATGTCATTTCTTTGGTTCAGAGCCAAACACACTGATCTGTCCTTCTCCACCTGGTTAATTCCTGCTCAATCTTCATTTCTCAGGACAGCCATAACCTCCTCGGGGAGGCACTTACCTATATTACTAAGTAAAATCTCTAAATTTTAACCTTTTCTTCTTGATTATTCAGAACTGCATTGTTATACTCATGTGGGTCTCCCCCGTAAGACCCGAAGCTCCATTAAGACAAGAATAGGTGTCCTCTCAGCATTGCATCTCATCTCCAGCCCTTGGTACTGGACCTGACATGTACCAAACATTCAACACATATTTGTTGAATCAATAAATAAATCTGAAAACCTAACCTGAGGTAGGATGTCCAATCCCCTATCCCCAACAAATTCGGGTTTTCAATCACCGTATTCACCCTGTGGCAAAGTTTTTAACTATATACACTTTCTTAGGTGTGGACCCAACTCAGAACTCTGGCTTTCCCTGAGAACATCCCAGCCCCCCACCAAACATCTTAAGAACCGCAGGGCAGTACGGTTTGTTCCATGGTTCAGCCACCCGTGGCGAAAACTCAAGCCACGCCAAGTGAAGTTTCTTCCTCCTGGAACTGAGAATTGAGACTGAGAGACAGCTATCTCTTAGTCATTTAGGAATAAACTCTTGAGGGACAGAGACACAAATTTGGGAGTTGTGGGGTGCCCATCTCTCCCTCAGTACACATAGGGGCACAAGAAAAGCCGGTCTGCACAGAGACAAGATTGACACAGCCATTCAAAGAGCAAAAATGAGACAGAGGACATGATCCAGGTCCCAGAAGGTTGTTCTATTTTTAGCCTTTCCTTGGCCTGCCTTCAACATTTCCCTTGTATTCCATAAGAACTCCTAAAAGATTTTTTAAAAGAATAATTTTCACCTTTGGCGTAGCTAGAGTGAGTTTTTAGTTGACTCCAAATAGAATTACCCCCATTTCCTAGAAGGGTAAACTGAGACCCCAGAAACTACCTTCCCAAGGTTACAAAGCTAATTGGTGGTACCTCTGGGGTTCATACCCAAGCCTCCCCCAACAAGAACAACTCTGTCTGCCCTGTCCAGCTGGGAGCTCCTAGCCACGTGGGCCATTAAATGTGAGTTAACTTCCATGAAATAAAACTTTAAATTGAGTTCATCAGTGGCACTAGGCACATTTCCAGTGCTCAACAGCTCCACGTAGTGAATGGTATATTATAGAGCACATTTATAGAACATCTCCACCCCTGCAGAAAGTTCTATTGGACAGCACTGGATCCATGAAGGGTCCCCTTAATTTGAAAACTCTAAAATGAGATGAGAGCGGCGGAGCAAGATGGCAGAGGAGTAGGAGACCTGGATTTCGTCTCCTCTCAGGAATTCAACTGGATAGGGATCAAACCATTCTGAACACCTACAAACTCAACAGGAGACCGAAGAAAAGAAGAGCAACAACTCTCT
>NC_138369.1:30681208-30725809 GCF_054177405.1 Leptonychotes weddellii
GAGACGAACCATGAGAGACTATGGACTCTGAGAAACAAACTGGGGCTTCTAGAGGGGAGGGGGTGGGGGGATGGGTTAGCCTGGTGATGGGTATTAAAGAGGGCACATACAGCATGGAGCACTGGGTGTTATGCGCAAACAATGAATCATGGAACACTACATCAAAAACTAATGATGTAATGTATGGTGATTAACATAACATAATAAAATAAAATTTTTTAAAAAAGAGAGACAAAAAAGAAAAGAAAGAAAGAGAGAGAGAGAAAAAAACTGCAGAAGCTCACTTCAGCCGATACACTAAATACAGTGGAAGACACTGGAATCTGGGTTGATCTCGCCAACCCAAAATGTGGGTTCTTGTTCCCACTGTTCACATCTGTTCAACAGGCAAATCATGGGACCTCTCTGAACCTCAAGTTCTTCATCTTGAAAATGGATTATAAAATAGCTACCTGGGCTACAGTAAAGTTAAATGAGGCATGTACAGAGTAAGACACCCATTCTAATATGAGCCGTTGTAATGACTTCCAGAACCCCTGTAAATGCCCTGCTCTGCCCTGAGGGTTTTCTTTGCATGAACTCAATTAATCCTCCCCAGATGAGTTGAGGTAAGTGCTGTCGTTATCCCATTTACAGAGGAGGAATTTGGATGCAGGTGCGACTTGCCCAAGATCGGCTACCAAGCGGCAGAGTGGGGATAGGGACCCAGGTTCCAGAATCTGCTCTCGCTACCATTGGGCAACACTGTCTTTCCAACATCTAGAAATGAGCACTCACCCCTCTCTTTCCCCACCCCTACCACCACTTTTTTCAGCCAATCCCGATATCGTTCACTTTGTGGATACGCACTCTAGTTATAATCTTGTCCTCGGGCTTTATCTTCTAATATTTTCACCTTGTGTGCATATATATGTTTGTCTACAGGTCTGAAACCTTCCTGGACCTGAAAACACTTGATGTCAAAACGCAAGTCAGCCTTGTTCACGCCACGGCGATATGCAAAGCAGTAATCAGCAAACAGATCCTGCCTGAGAAAACCTGACAAACCAAGTTAGTAAAATCACTTTCCAAAGTATTTTCAATCTAATAAGTAATTTCAGACATCACTGGTTCTCCCAATCAATGGCCATTTCTATAACAGATGAAAGGAACCAAAAGAAAAAAAGAAAAAAAAAGGCAGACACAGGAATCCTGAGAGGTAACATCCCAGGGTCCTAACTCTCGTCATTAACATGGCCCTGACCTAGAATAACGGCAGGTACCTCGCTGGCAAAGCTTTCCTTCGACCAACATTTGCCAAGCATCTCCTGTGAGGCAGACACTGGAGCAAATGGAAGCTTTAGCCCAGGACTTAAAGCAACCGCCGATCCTGAGAATGGGGCTTCTGAATCTGGGGTCCTTGGGTAGAATTCAGGGGTCCGTGAACTGGGATGAAGAAAAAAAAAATGATATCTTTCTTTTCACTAAGCTCTATTTGAAGCCCATCACATCCCTCAATGATAAAAGTCAGCAACAAATGACAGGGGTTATGTAGCAGTTCCTACGACGTGGTCACACATAGAAACCACAGGTATTTTCAAGTCACATTACAGTTTGTGGTGTATACCTCGAAATCTGTGTCCGTGGCCACTCCATAATTATATAGCTCACGGATCTGCCCATAGAGCATGCTGTTTAATGCACTAATACAAAAGTGCGTGTTCTATATCACAAACTGCCTTAATATTGTGATCACTACATGACAACTCAGTTGGCTTCCTTTGCAATCCTATGGATTTTGTTTCATGCGCTTTAAAACATATTCTGAGACAAGACCCACTGGCTCCACCAAACCTCCAAAAGGACCTATGGCACCAAAGAGATTAAAGGATCTAGATCCCAGGGGTTGGCAAAACCAATTGCAGTATCCCAGCTACCTTCTCCCTCTTTCCCCCTCCCACCCTACGAAAGCCGGACCTTGCACCCATCAATTCTGTCAGTACTGACCCAGGAAGTTGGAAAGAAAACTCACAGATGATGCACTGACATCGTGTAAGGCATAAACCAGTCACAGAAGCACCAGGAAAGAGCTGCAGAATGATTTTTGCAAGGTTAAAAAAACACACACAATTTGCCCTGTATAGAAAGCACCATCGTTTCAAGTACTTCTTGCAACCACTATTTGTAATGTATTCCAACTTGCAAGTGTAGAAATGGCCTCATTATCCCCACAGAGGTCCTTCAGAAAGTCTATTTCAAAGCAAGCACATTTGAAAGTTAGCCCGCAATCTAAAAGCCAGAGCTATAAATACGCATGGCCTGGGAAAGCACGAGAGAACTGGATTCCATGATTGCATCTTCAAGGAAGAAACTGGCAGAGCTGGAGGCCAGCAGATTGCTCAGTGAACAGCTGTAAAAGGGAGATGAAGTGTCAGAGATCTTTAGGGTAACAGGTGTCAGAAGTCCAAGGGCAAAGAGACCCCCGTCATCCTGAAAGAGATAAAATACACATGCAGGCAAGCATTAACAAAGAGGTTGATAAAAGCTTTCCCGATGTGATACTGCAAGTGTCTGTGCAGGTGACAAAGGGCAGGCAACAACAAAGTGAAGGTACCAGTACGAATGGGGTCTCAGGATGGGTTCGCCACCAAGCAGAGCCCAAGACAACGACATACAGGTGCATAAATGAGGTCGCTGCCTCAAACAGTGGCAGCCGGATTCCTTAGGGCCTCTCAAGAAGCATTAGAATGGCTCCCAGAATCGTCCACCGAAAGACAGAAAGTAGAAGCATTTAACCACTAGATTTCCATCAGAGACATTACCTCCCAGGTTTGCTGGGTCGCCCTTGCTGTGACAGACAAGACCTGTGAGGAAGGCAGAAAGACACTCGGCAGAAGCTAGGGACAGAACATGAGCAGCTCGAGCGGCTCATATGCGCTCATACCTTGTGCTATAGCCCTCAGCTCCCCAGAGATTCACCGCTGAACTTGCAAGGAATAGTCCTTTGCAGCTGCTGAGGGCTGAGGGATATATGTCATGAGGTTGCAGAGGTACCTGCCACCAGGGGCAAAGGAGGAATGCAGCCTTTTCTCTCCTAGAGCAGCTTCCCTGCACTGAATTTTAAACTTCGTTCACTCACCAAATAGATCTGAGCCCCAACTACGCAACAGGCTCTGCCTCCAGGTCCGAGGACAAGCAATGAGGGGGACAGGCGGGGTCTCTTCCTTGTATTCTGGTTTCAGGCATCTGAAAAATGAGTATTTAACATTGATAAAAAGAGGTGACAACAGACAACAGAAAGTGACGAGGAAGGGGAAGAGGGCGCAGAGGAGAATTCAGAAAGGGCAGGAGGAAATTGTTGTTTTGAGTCGGAGCCTAAAAGATGAGAAGGAGCCAGCTGTGGGACACGTAGAGGAAGTGCTGTTAAACAGAGAGAACAGCACATCCAAAGGCCCTGAGGTGCAAAGAAGCCAGCCAGGGCTCTAGTGAGAAGAGTCTCCCGTAAGGTGGGTGGAAGGGGGCATCTATTATAAGCAGGAGTTCTCACTGGTCAGAGAGTGAGCACACCGTGGAAATTCGTTTTCAGATGGTGATGAGTTCTGTACAATATACAGAGTCCTCTCTGCAGGGCAATTTCCAACCAAACCAAAGGATTTCTGTTCTTTTTCCTTTTTTTTTTTTTTCTCTCTCCACATTTTCATCCACAGATCACTGAATTTGAAGTTCACAGTGTTAACCAGGCTTGAACCCGAAGTAAAAATCCCCAACTGCCTGGAGGCCAAGGCATTTTGGAAAGGAGAAAACAAAAGCAAACTATAAAGTCATTTCCCACGTGAGGAAGAGAAGATAAGGAGCAGGTGGGAGTAGGTCCAGGTGAATAACATTCTGTGTACACAAGCAGGCCAGATAAGGAAGCGGGAGGCTGATCAAGGCTCATCAAAGGGTGAAGCGTCCTTCCTCAAAATGGCAAAGCTAGCTCTGCATCCGCGTTCCTTTCTCACGTCCTGGGTGATGATACATTGACTGGCACAACAGAAAATCAGGTATCGATTTCATATATCCCTCCCTGGACATTAGAATTGAAAATCTTGCCAGCTGACTGCCCTCTAATTTCAATTATTTGGGGCCTCTTAGCCTTGAGAGTCTCAGTGCACAAATAATAATCACTGCTATTAGAAAGCTTTTACTTAGCACTAACTTGTGGCCAAATATGATGCTGAAAACTTGTTACATACATTAACGCATCCAAGTCTGGCCACAGCCTTCTGAGATACGGACCGTCTTAGAGGAAATGCAAACACAGCAAGGTTAATAATTTGGCCAAGGTCATAAAGCTGATAAGTAGGGAAGCCGGGATTTGAACCAGCAAGGGTCTGACTCCAGAGCCCTTCTCTCAACACAAGCTCTAAGGGCTTTGTTAAATCCGTGTTAATTGCACAGCTGACTTTTGTGGTGACAGTGTTGTGAAGGTTGGAAGTCTTCCTGGAGAGAAGGCCCTGCATCTTGCACAGAACTCACTGCCATCTGAAAATCAGTGTCCACAGTATGTCACATCCATCATGAAAGGGTCTCAATAAAGTGATTTTTGGCCAAGAGACAGGAAAAAAGGCAAGGGAAAGAAGGTTTAGAAAATTTGGTCCTCCAGTAACACCCAAAATAGTCAAAGAAATTAATGCTCATTGTCCAAACAGAAGATGGAGGCAAAGATATGCACCAACTGGCATTCTCAAGATAGTAGCTTTCTATCTAGCTGGCTCCTATAAAGTCATCTGCTTTGGAGAATGCCTCGATCTTCAAATGAAAAATCTTCCAGCTTCTGATACGAGTGTCAAGAAGGCAAAAGGCCAGAATGAGCTGAGCCCTGCAGAAAATGCACAGAACTACAAAAGGGCTATTTTCATTATGCTCAGAGCAAGAACGACAAGACATAGGTCTCCTGCTTGGTGACGGTAGTGTGATGCTAACGGGTGACAGCAGGTGGAATTACTCAACCTCCAGTCTGTGTCTGTGTTCTGTCAAGAAGGATGAGATGCTTTCCATAAAGGGTAAAGGGGATACATGGTAGAGGGAATTGAGGTCCACAATAGGTGTTGTGATTGTCAGAGTGTCTGCTCTCTCTAAATGAGCCCAAGGCTCCTGGCCCTGATGAATTAAACCCCATGCTACCGATGGCATGAGGTATGAGGTGGCAAAACATTGCTGGCAAACTCTGAAAAATCTGGGAGAATAGGAGATATACCAGCAAATGGAAAGGAATGAAAACAGAGGTTCTGCCAATCACAAATCAGTAAGCATGTGCCAACCTCACAAAAAATACTTAGAATGCCATTACTAACATGGGTGGCAAGGAGCAGCAATGATTCCTTGAAATCCGTGTGGCTTCACTAAGAAAAATCTTACCAGACAATGCTCATTCCCTTTTTTCATACCCAATGAAGCTGATGATCAAGAAACTACTATGGTCATAAAATCCAGAGTTCACCAAGATATTTGAGTTTTTCATAAAACTCCAATGCAAAAATATAAAGAAATAGAGGCCAGACATAATGAAAATAAGTGGGCTGAATAACCCATCAAAAATTTTCCTCTCTGCTGATTAATTACATCTATGTCGATTTAGAGTATATTCTCTAATACTATGCCACTGGCCTCTATCCAGAGCCCCCATGCTGTTCATCTTCCTATCAATAATTTGGATGCCGATATTACCATCATTCCACTCAAATTTGGGGATGAACTGAACCTAGGAAGAAAAACAACAATTTTGATCTGTCAAAAGCAAAATTGAAAAAATTCCAGTAAGGTGACCAATCCATTGAAAATTAACACAATTACATTCTCTGGAGGTAAATGCAAATTATGAAGCGTGGGTCTAAGAACATAAGTAGACAGTACAGGATGGAAGAAACACTGCTCTCACATAGCACATGGAGAAAAATTGCTCATAAATGTCTCAAAGGACTTTGAATTTTAAATGAGGAATACAATATGGCTGCTAAAAATGTTATTTTGGATCTTAGGTTTCATTAGTAAGAGTTTATTACTTCAAACTAGAGAAGGGCTAAGTCGGTTATACTGTGAATTAGTTAGACCAGAATGAAAGGCTTTTGTGTTATTTGGTTCAGTTTCAGATTCAGCCCTGTCCCATGGCACTTCCTCCATGATGAAATAAATGTTCTCCATCTCCAACGCAATCGTCACCCCCACATATGGCTACTGAGCTCTTGAGATGTGGCTAGTATGACTGAGGAGCTGAAATTTTAGTTTTATTTAATTCTAATCAATTTAAATTTATGTAGCCGCTTATGGCTCATGGCTACCGTATTGGGCAGCACGGCTCCAGACAAAGCTACACGCCACATGGTGGAAAAAGCTGGGAGGATAGCAAGCCTGAAAAGAAGACTCAGGGGGACAAAATGACAACAGTATTTAATATCTGAAGTGCTGTCTTGTGGAAAAGGGTTTAGAAATACTCTTCGGAGCCCAGTGAGCAGAACTAGGACTTAGAGAAATTATAGTAAATTTTTAAAAAACCATTACTGTGTAGAAATAAGGGTTTAATAATTATGACAAATGCAGTTCTTTTTTTTTTTTTTAAGATTTTATTTATTTGAGAGAAAGAGAGACTGAGAGAGATATAGCATGAGCAGGGCAGAGGAAGAGGGACAAGCAGACTCCGGACTGAGCAGGGAGCCCAACACAGGACCCGATCCCACCTGGGATCAGGACCTGAGCCAAAGGCAGACGCTTAATTGACTGAGCCACCCAGGTATCTGGACAATGTCAGTTCTATAAAGCAAGACCACAGCCCATCATCTAGCACAGGGCTGGGCACTGAGGAGACCCTCAGGAAATACCTCTATTTAATAAGTAAGTGAATCCATCAATCAATGAAATAGGAAGCTGTCTGCATGGACTGCAAATGCCTCAAAAGACAATGAATCCCCCCAGTCCGCTGGGAGTCCCGAAGGCGCTGGCTGACCACTTGCCAGGGAGACTGTGGAAGCTCCAGGCATCCACCAAAAAAGGCTGCTGGACTAGATGGCCTTCTAGGTCCTTCCAGATCAGCTCTGATCCTCATGTCTGCCATTAGATGGGGCTGGGTTCAAATCCTGACATTCATTATTTGTAGGACTCTATATCTATTGCTGCATAGCAGATTAATTTATACTTGATGACTTCACATGCACACATTTATGACCTCACAGTTTCTGCAGACCAGGAATCTGGGCACAGCTTAGCTGTGTGCTATGCCTACGGTCTCATGAAGCTGCAGTCGAGGTGTCAGCCAGGGCTGGCGTCTCACCTGGAGGTTCGACTGAAGAAGACCCCACTCCCCGCCCTTGAATGGTTGGTGGCAACATTCCGTCCTTTCTCTTTGCATTTGCAGGCCCGAAAGCTTCAAGGCTTTTTGGCGCTCAGCTCCTAGAGGTCATCTGCATTTCCTTGCCACATGGGCTTTCCCAACATGCCGCCTATAAGCAGAGTTTACATAATGCAACAATCATAGCTATGACATCCTCTCACCTTTACTGTATTCCATTGGTTAGAAGCAAGTCAGGTTCTGCCCACAAAAGTGTGAACACTAGGAGGCGGGGATCACACAGGGCCGCCCCAGTGTCTGACAGTGACCTTGGCAAGTCAGCACAGCCCAGGTTCTCCTCCATAGAAATGAGGCACTAATTGCACAACAGAGTCATTATAGGACACATTTAATATACAAACTCACTTTAGCATGTAACGAGGGTCAGGTTAGTCTCCACAGCAGTGTTGAAACGTCACAACAACAAGTCTCGTAGGGTAGATTTAGGTTAAAGAGGCTTAAGATGAAAAGAGAAGTAAGCTGACCCTTTAAGCCGGAGAAATACTTAAGAATTCCCAACCCAACACCCATCTTTAGAAGTTTGGTCGTTATAAGCAGAATTCATTCAACATTCATTTATTCAACACATTTGAATGCTCAGACTTCAGCATTCCCTTTGTTCCTTCCTATGGACTAGCTCAGCAATTCTCAAACTTCAGGGGTTAAGAACTCTTCAATAGGGTTCTATCCCAAAATATTATATGGGCTTTTTCAGGGAAGAATTCTGACTATATATGATTTTTCTTTTACACACTTAATTCAGCACCAAATCCCACGTGCAGCCAGATTCCACTGTCCCAACCTCATAGGCTTGTCATAACAAAACATCATTAGAAGGGTGACTTAAGTGTCCGTACTTAAGTGTTTGATAAATATCAGCTCCTATCGCCTATTAAATTACTAAGCATGTAAAAAAAAGATCTGATGATAGATTTTGCCTGGAATAGTTGCTCATTTTAATGTCACTTCCCCAAAAGGAGGGTCACACTCTGTATCTTTCCCTTCTGTGGAATTTACATTTCAATAACTGTAGCCCCAAAACATGTTAAGGCCCAGCCACATTCTGAGCAGCTTGCTTCTGAAAGCAAAGATACTGCTGATGTTCGAGAGGAGAGCAATTATGCCAAGCTGATCAATAAAACGAACTGTAAAGATTAATCCTCCATAATCCATTTTCTTCCTATAGAAGACAGCGCTTGGCGATTTCTCACTCCTCTCCCCCATGTCTCTATCATATCAGAAAACAAGGACAAAACATCAACAATTAAAAGGTGCTTTCCAATGAGAGCCAAATGTTCTTTTCTAAAAGATTTACACTCCCTGTGATGTGGTTTGAAAGGGTAAAGAGAAAAGGGACACTAAGAGAGACATTATGTGTTGGGCATTGTCCCCATACTCGCTCACTTGTATCATAGTCCCTCCTAGCTAGTGGGTATTATTGACTCTGTTTTACACATGGAGAAACAGAAGCTGTGAGATGTGTTAAATTGTTAGCCTAAAGCCACACACACACACACACACACGCACACACACACATGCACACACACACACACCCCAAATGGAACTGGAAGCTAGACTCTCAGAAGAGGATCCCCTAATATAGAGCATCTCTCCAGCATAACAGAATCCCCACAGCTAATCAACAAATATTTTGAAAGTATATGTGCTAAACACCACCAGCCACCGTGTGGCTTATAAATAAGCCAGAGAACCAATAAACAGGGAAGACCCCAAAACACAAGTTCACTTGTAATCTTGGGGTAACAGGGAAGGGATAGGGAAGGGAGATTGGTTAATTTATATCAGCATGTCAGAAAAGGTTAAACAGAAAAATAAAATGCCGCAAAGCCTCCTGGAAAGGGTATGTGTACGTGGTGATGTATGTGTCAGCAGGCAGGCCTGTCTTGGCTCTAAACCCTTATTAGTAATATGTTTCTTACCCACGCAGAGGGCTCTAGCGCCCAGATCATCAGCCCAAGTGGTGTGAAATCATTTCAATTCTCGGCACCTCACCTCCAAGGCACCACCCCTCCCCTAAGCCCCCTTGGATCAATGTTTCATCCGCCACGTTCCAGCAAATCACTGATCCTTCTCCCTCATTCTTTGAGTCTAGGCTCACAGAATATTTCCCGCACCTTTATTCCATTATTTCCATTCTATTATTTTCCTCTTGTCTGTTTCCCACTTCTCAAGACATTAAGGGAAGCCCGCCCCTAAAGGGTATATGAGCAATTTCCTTTCCTACACCTGCTAGCGCCCCTTTAATCATGAAACATCAGGAAAGACCTGCAAACCAAAATCTCCCTTACACCCCTACCAGTCCCATCGAAGCTGGGTCCTTTTATTTGCCTGCACATAGTACATCAAAAGGAGGGGGGGCAGGGGACTGCTTGATTAAAAGACTGCCGTAGCTCAAGGACACAACCAAAATGTTAGATACCTGACTTAACTACTGGCCACTAATTAAATGCAAAACAGTAGCATTAATGTAAAATGGGATGAGCAACACTATATTGGGCTTTTATTTTTTTCTATACAGTAAACACCCCTGGTTTCCCCCACCCCCATCCCGCTGCATTTTCCAAGTGTCGGGGACCAGATGAGCAAGCTAGCAGCATGCCGTTAATCACTCTTACTCATCTGCGTGTGCCACTGCATTCACAAAGAATTAATAATGGGTGTAGCTGGGAGCGCCTGGGTGGCTCAGTCAGTTAAGCATCCGGCTCATGATCTCAGCTCAGGTCTTGATCTCAGGGTTGTGAGTTCAAGCCCTGCGTTGAAATAATAATAATGCATGTATCTGAAAACCAGGAGGACTAAGGTGCTGTTGGCTCTCACTCAGTTGCTCTCGCATTCATGGCTATTCTCTTAAACCCCAAGAGAACAAACTCAGTTTTTCTTCTGCTATAGCTGGAAAATTGGAAAGCCCTAAGAACGCTCTCCCTGGGCTTCAGAAAACCACTGGAGATTAACAAAATGGAAAGAAAAGATGCTGGGTTCTCTGATATTTTCCTCTGAGTGCATGTTAAACTACTTGTGGATCTCACTTTGGGGGTTCAAGGCATTTACCCAGGTTCCTAATGCAGGGAAAAGCATACTTGAAAGCACGGGGGAAGGAATCCTACCCCAAAATATTTCCCCAGCCACGTTATCTTGTTAGAGATCAACGCTTGGGGTTACTAAGGAACTGTCTGTCCTAGAGGAATTAACGTGGGAGGATTTTGAGCTGCTCAGTCTTTCACTGAAATGGTCCTAAAGACACTCCTTTTGAAAAACACCAGCCAAAATAAATAATAACAAATACAGTGGCTGCTTATATCTAGTGAAAACTTCCTGCGTGTCAAACACCGTGCTGTGCGCTGTGCGTGCATTTCCCATCCAATGCACACCTGGTATTTTCTCCTTTTTATATAGATGAGGACACCTGAAAGGGTTAACATTATCTGCTCAAGGTTGCACAGACAGTCAGAGTTGCAGCCAAGATTGAAATCCAGGTGAGTGACTCCAGAGCCCCATTTTCCTAAAGGCCACCCTGTTCTGCCTCATTTACACCTAGCAGCCCGGTAGTTTTTGCAACCCCAACCAGCGGGGTTGCAAAATAAAGCTAGCCATCAGGGGGCAGAACAGAAAGAGGGGGGAAGATGTGCCCGATGGGACAGGGAAAGGCTGCGGAAGACAATGCTTGTTTTATTTAGCAGAATGGTTATGAGCAGAGCCTTTGAAGCCAGACCAGCTGGGTTCAAATTCCAGCTCAAATCACTAGCTGCTACCGTTCAATTTAGAGTGCTGGTCCTTGCTACCTCTCTCTTGGGCATGAGGTCCTGCAGAAGGGTAACCATTTGGAGAAATCAATGTTACTAATCTGATCAAGGTTGGAAAGACATTCTCAGAGATGAGAAAGGCAGAAAGACAGAGAGAGACGGAGAGAAATTCAAGCTCAAAGTTAGTAGTTGCGTGACCCTGGCAAGGGGCTTCATCACTGTCTTCTCCAGTTTCCCTGTCTATGGAATGAAGACGATAATCCTACTCACCCCAATTAAATGGATTAATACATTCAAAGGATTTGGAAGAGTGCTTGGCACAGGACAAGTGCTATTTAAGTGTTAATTATGATTTATTTTAATTATTTAACAATTCTGTCAAGAAACAGCCCTGGCTCAAATACACAGAGTCTGAAAAAAACAAAGGTATACAACAGAAACGAGCATATATGTCCACCCAAACCACGTATGAGAATGTTCATAGCAGGCAAAACCTAGAAAAACCCCAAATGTTTAACACTAGAATGGGGAAGTAGAGTGGCCTGTTTGTACAATGAAATACTATGGAGCAATGAAGAAGGGTTACCTGTGAAGCAGACATCATATTGCTTAACAAACTCAGGAAAGAATACACACTATGTGCTTCTACTTATATGAAGCCATAGAAGAGGGAAACCCAAAGCTCTACTAGCAGAAGGAGCCTCCTGGTCACCTAGGGGGGATGCTTGTGACAGAAGTGGGCATAAGGGACCCATGAGGTACTAGAAATTCTGCATTCTGAGTAGTGGTTTCGTGGGTGAGCTACATGTATGTGGATACTCACAAGGCTCTCATGGTTAAGATTTGGGTACTTTATTATAAGTTACACCTCAATGTTTAAGAATTAACAGAAGCCGCTGAGTCAGTATTGGAGGTATGACTGCATGTACAAAGTTAAATTTTTTCTGTTTTAGTAATTAATAGTTTCAAAGCTTATTTTAAGAAGTGATGCATTTAGCCTGTCTTTCATTAATCAGAACATCAAACTCATTATTTCACAGATATTACTGCTGAAGATGAGACTGAATATAAGTCTATTTCAATAAAAATATGGAAGAATTTGGGGAAGAAATCATGAAGGCAATGTGCGAATGACTGAAATTTAGAAATCACTAGATTCTAGAGCAGCTACGGAGGAGAGTCAAATGGGCCTTTATTCTAGTCCAAGGGTGGACAAACTACACCCAAGGACTGAATCAGCCTGCTTCTATACAACCTATAAACTAAGCGTGTTTTTTACATTTTTAAATAGTTGGGGGGAGAGGGGGTTAAAAGGACATTGCTTAACATGTGAAGATGATATAAAATTCAGATTTCCAAGTCCGTAAATGGAATGGTATGGGATCACAGCCATCCTCACTCATTTACATACTGTTTCTGGCCCTTTTCACATGACAATGGCAGAGCTGAGTAGTTGTAACAAAGACCATGTGACCGCAAAGCCTAAAATATTTACTACGTGGCCTTTTGAGAAAAGGTTTGCTGATCTCAGCTCCAACGGATAACTTCCATCCTTGCCACTGACACTGCCCTATGAAGTCACATACTCTTCTAATCCCTTCTCATGAGGTGTTTTCCAATAACCACCATGATTAACTCCTTGGCTCCAAATTCTGACTTTATAAAGCCCACAGGACAGGGGCACTGGGGTGGCTCAGTCAATTAAGCATCTGACTCTTGATTTTGACTCAGGTCATGATCTCGGGGTCCTGGGGTTGAGCCCCATGCATCGGGCTCTGAGCTCAGCGGGGAGTCTGCTCAAGGATTCTCTCTCCTCTCCCTCTGCCCCTCTCCCTGCTCTCTCTCTCTCAAATAAATAAATCTTTAAAAAAATAAAGCCCACAGCACGTGTGCAAGCTCTGATATCTGACCCAATGGCAACCAAAGCACGATCAGAAGATGCTTCCACCAAGGACAATGCAGTCACAAACCATCACGAGGGAACATGATGGCTTTCTCTGAAGACACTGTAAATTTGTCCGTTTCTTTCCTGGAATGTTTACTGAGCCCTCAGCTTAGTTCTTGCTTAAAAACCAACAACTTGAGAGTCCTATTCTGTTTTCAAGGCACTAATGTATTTTTAAAGTATCAACATTTAAGGCTGTTGTTGGAAATGTACCAATAGAAAATAATTAGGGTGCTAACTGGCTGATAAGAAACGTGATGGAAGATGAATTCTCCTATCGCTGAACTTTCAATAGACTATCTCCTTCACATGGAATATCCTTCCTCCTATCTTCTTTGTAGCTACGTCTCCTTACCAGACTGAAACCTCCCTGAATATGAAAACTATATCAGAATCAAGAATTGTGCCGCGCCCACCATCTTATGCAAAATGGGCGTTTGAGAAATATATGGAAGAAGAAAGAAACCGAGAGGGAGTTCTAATCCTCAGTCAATAAATATGGTATTGATCAAGATATGCTGACTTTATCTGCTCATTGCCTTAGATTTTAAATGACTATTTCTCTGTCTGCAAAAGCAGTAACTATTTTTGACAGACAAGTTCAAAACCCACCAGTATGAATGCATACTTTCAGAAATAGGGTAAATACCTTATAGTTGTGAAAAATTGTTTCTTATAGAATGCTGTTCAAGAAAAGGTGTAAGGTTCCTTCAGGCTCTAATGTTAATCATTTATGATATACTGTGGTTCAGAGCTCAGCAATTGGAGTCATTTCAGGCAGTAAATACACATTTCCTGTCAAAACACATCAAATGGGTAAGACTTCAATTTATTTGAGAATGAGTTGTAACTAACTTCAATATTGGGAATTTGGAGAGTTCTCTGATGGCTTTTAATAGCCTTGGCAGTTTTCTCTTCACGTCTTGCTCCCAAACCACAGAGTATCTCTGTTTGACCCTCCCCAGAAATGGCCCTCGGTATCTATCTGTGTCGTATGAGTCCCTACAGTTCCAAATCTATAGCGTCGCATCCCTTTTCCCATCACCCAGGCTCTCCAGAACTAAAGCTATGTCTACACATAACTTGAAAGAGCGTTCTGGATTTACGAACTATAAATCCTTCTACCATGTTATGAACTCAGAAAGGGTTGAGTGCTAACCTTCTGCCTGCATCATTTCACATCACTGCCTAGAACAATGATGTAGAAAATAAAGGCTTCAACACAAAATGACTTGCTCTTTTACGAAAGTTAAGTCCAGTGGTACACAGGCCAAGGGAGGTACTTGAGCACTACACAATCATCAAGACCTCCCACTGTTTCCTTCTATTCTGTCTTCTTCCCATCTGCCTATCATCCTCAAGGTCACCTTACAGACCAAGATGGCTGCTGGAGAACCAACTATCACATCACATTCCAGGACTTTAGGGATCCACAAAGGGCTCCACTCTCGATTTTAGGAAGACTCCACAGAAATACCACCTGACATTTCTACATGAATCTCACGCAGCCACCCTAGTGCCAAAGAGGCTGTGAAAGAGTCAGGATTCTGTCAGCATGTGCCTCACTAGAAATCAGTGTTAGGAAGGAAGGGGGAAAATGGATATTACGTAGGCAATGAGCATCTCTTCCGCAACCTTGTATTGTATTGTAAAGAGGAACAATCAATGATTAAGTCAATGAAAGAAAGGTACCAATATGGTGCCTTTCATCACCTCAGGGAACCTTTCAGAAGACTCAGATTGGTCAGTGTTGCATACTTCCTCATCGTATTTTCAACTGTACTTATTATGAGACTAAGGTGTTGCATGGTTTGAATTTTCAGGTTTTGTCTTCTGTGAAATTTAATTATTAAACCATGTGTGTTTCTGTCCCATCCAAACCCAAGAGCAAGATCACAGTTTTCCTTCCCTGTGTGTCAGTGTGGAAGGACGGAAAGCTCAGGGAAGCGATGGCATTCACCAAGGATCAGATGGAAAGGTAGAAGCCCAAACTCTGAATTCAACACGTCTGCATTTTCACACCAATGCCCAGCCTTATGGAAGATCACTACGGCTTGGCAGAGGCAATGTGGCGTTTGGCAGAACTTCAGGAGTAATGACAGTGTGCATTTATACAATAAGCTGCAGTTTTCAAAGTATTTCCACCTAGTCAGCTTTGGAAACACCCACCAATGCTTTATAAGAGGCCAGATAGCTGTTGCTCTGAGTAGGTAAGGGATTTATGTACTTGAGGTAACAGTGGAGATTTCAAGAATGAGAAGGAGCCAGCCAAAAAAGATAGGAAAACAAACAGGATGCACGTTGCAAGGAAAGGAACATCGAGTACAAAGTCACTGAGGAAGGAGCGAGTTTAGGCATTCTAGGAAATGAGAGATGGTCAAGGTGGTTATAGGGAGAATAAGCAAGGGGAAGAGATCTCAGATGACATCAGAAAATCAAGACACCAGTAACTGTCACCCTATGGCCCTACTTCTACACAACTGCTACTTTTCCTACAACCAAATGCATTTTCTTTCTTTTTTTATTTTTTTAAGTAGGCTCCACGCCCAATGGGGGGCTCGAACTCATGACTCTGAGATCAAGAGTTGCATGTCCTACCGACTGAGCTAGCCAGACATCCCAACCAAATGCATTTTCAACATGGGAATCTTACCTATCTTCTGTCTGTCTCCACCGCCACTCAATCTCCTACAACTATCTTCCAAGAAAAGAAAGGGAAGGCATTTTTAATAGCAAGACATGCTATTAATTTTAAAATATATACAAAATTTCAAAATTATAAAACTCCATTTGCTTTCAGAGCAAATTTTCCACAAACTTCCTTTGACCCATGCTTTCAAATTATATCTCAGTGTGTGTGTTTTATTCAAAGAAGTGCCTACAAAAACACAGAGCCCTATTTCTTTTTTTAAAAATTTTTTATTGATATGTTAATCACCATACATTACATCATCAGTTTTTGATGTAGGTGTTCCATGATTCATTGTTTGTGCATAACACCCAGTGCTCCATACAGAATGTGCCTTCTTTAATACCCATCACCAGGCTAACCCATCCTCCCACCCCCCTCCCCTCTAGAACCCTGAGTTTGTTTTTCAGAGTCCATCGTCTTTCATGGTTCATCTCCCCCTCCGATTTCCACCCCCTTCATTCTTCCCCTCTTTGCTATCTTCTTCTTTTTTTTTTTCTTAACATATATTGCATTATTTGTTTCAGAGGTACAGATCTGTGATTCAACAGTCTTGCACAATTCACAGCACTCACCATAGCACATACCCTCCCCAATGTCTATCACCCAGCCACCCCACCCTCCATCCAGCAACCCTCAGTTTGTTTCCTGAGATTAAGAATTCCTCATATCAGTGAGGTCATATGATACATGTCTGTCTCTGATTGACTTATTTCGCTCGGCATAACACCCTCCAGTTCCATCCACGTCGTTGCAAATGGCAAGATCTCATTCCTTTTGATGGCAGAGCCCTATTTCTTATCTATCTAGAGTAAACCTATAAAATATCCCTCTGCAATAACAGAATTCCAAACCCCTGCCAGAGTATTTACACCTAGTAGGCCCTCAATTTCACTGGCTCCTTTGGCCAGTCCTTAAAAGGTCCAGTGTTTCCAACAGTTAGAAAAAAAAAATTTTTTTAATATCTTAGCATCCATCAACCAGCATTTTCAAGGGCAAGAGAACTACAGCGCCCAAGGAGCTGTCTGAGGTGCTTGAGGTTAATGGCTGTATTTACATAGCCATCAATTCCCTTTACAAAGAACTGCCCCAGTAGAATGATGTGGCTCCCATTAGGCAGCCCTGCCAGGGCAGAGCAGACAGGAGCCTGAACGAGGGAAGGAAAACGCCTGATAAATCTTAACGACTCCGTCCTGTTTTCAGTCTATTATTTATCTCTCTATTTTCAGTGAAAGAGGCTTGGGCCTCTTGTTGAACACAACGGACTACATTTCCATCTCTTGATGAGTCACTTACGAAAACATTTCAGGAGTAAAATAGTAAAATAGTAGCTGTACCCCCTCTGACAAAGTTTACCTTCCACCTGCACTGTCCAAAACGGCAGCCACTACACGCAAGTGGCTCTTTAAATGTAAAGCTAAATTAATTTAAAATAAATAAAATTTAAAATTCAGTTCCTTTGTCACAACGGCCACACTTCAAGTGCTCGACAGTCCCATGTGGCTCAGCGGCTTCTGTTAATGGACGACACAGACTTTAGAATTTTCTCCCCTCATGGCAGAAAGTTCTACTGGAACTTGTAAGATTGTTTACATATAATGTCCAAAGCCTGACGTGTTCTGGGGTTCATATATCTTAATTCCGAGAGAACATAATAATGAAAGAGACTTTCTGTTGTCCCCACATTTTCCAGATGCATTCTTAAGCAACCTAACACTATAACACTATAAAACACATCCTCTAACGTGTCTCTTCTGGGTGTACTTCAAAAAAAAAAAAAAACAACTAGCATTTGGCTACAAAGCTACATGTAATTATGAGAGGGCTTTAAACAGTAAACATTGAATCTCAGTGTGAGGTATAAATTTGTTCAAAAATATTCTCATAGGAAAGGGAAACCTCGGGGCCCCTGGGTGGCTCAGTCAGGCATCAGACTCTTGATTTCAGCTCAGGTCATGATCTCAGAGCCCCTAGATCAAGCCGAGTTGTGCTCCACACCCAGCATGAAGTCTGCTTCTCCCTCTCCCTCCTCCTTCCCCTGATCTCATACACATGCTCTGTGTGTGTGTGTGTGTCTCTCTCCCTTTCTCTCTAAAATAAATAAATACATAAATAAAATCCTTAAAAAAAGAGGAGGAGAACCTCTCGTGGACTGCTGGCAGGAATGTAAATTGGTGCAGCTACTATGGAAAACAGTATGAGCACAATAGGTGAAGTAGATTAAGAGATACAAACTTCCAATTACAAAATAAATAAGCCCCAGGGATGAAGAGTTCAGTATAGGGAATACAGTCAGTAAGATTGTAATAACTTTGTACTGACAGATGCTAACTACATTTAACCATGGTGAGCATTTTGTAATGTATATAACTGTTGGATCACTATGTTGTACACCTGAAACTAATATAACATCGTATGTCAACTATACTTCAAAAAAAAAGAATGTTCTCATAATACTCTCTGTAACAGAAAAAAATGGAAAAATCTGAATATCCACCTGTAGGGAACAACTAAATAAAATGTAGTACATTCCTAATGAAAGTTAGGCAGTTAAAGAAATGGACAAGCGCTATGTACCAACATGATAGGACTCCAAGATAACGGTAAGCAAACAATGCAAATTATTGAACCTGATGTATAGTAAATTACTTAAGTGAGAAAATTCACACAATACTGCCTATTTAGTAAACATACATAATTTAAGTAACACAAACTGAAAAGTTGAACATGTTTTGATGTTTCCACGTCACACTTTGAAATAAACGTAAAATGCCAGATCTGCTTCCGACTTCTGTTGATCGGTGAGCCCTGACAAATGAACTTCAAATGGTTAGAGAGAGTCTACCAGCACATCATCAGTCCATTCTCCCTCCTCATGTTGGGATTTCTTTGAGACATAATGTATTTGCAATACATGCAGAATGATATCAGCCCAACTCTTAATAGTATTTGGGGAGAGAGGTTTAGAAATGGGTTGGAGGGGTCATTAAAGGGGAGCTTTGCTTTTAATCTTACTGCAGTTTTACCTTTATTTTTTTTTACCACTTGCATGTTACCAGTGGGTCCTCCACAGGGTCGCTGGTTGCTGTGATCCTGTATTATCACTGGGGGCATCACTGTCCAGAGTCGCTGTAATAACACTGACCTGCCATTCCCAGCCAGCAGAAAAATGCCACGCTTTTTTATATATATATATAAGTGGATATGTTCTGCTGTTTTGTCTTCCATGTAAACTAGCTTCTGTCGCGCCCTAGTCTGCCACTCAACCTTGAAGCCTCATCCCTAACTGTCTGGAGTTGAGAACTGGAGAGAGACAAAGGGCACCCTGGCAGGCGGCCATGAGCTATAGCGTCTTGACAGTTGGGCAAAGATAACCAAAGTGAAACCTGCCGAAGGGACAACAGTGACTGATGGGTCCCAAGGAAATGTTAGTACAAACCTAGTCATACGCAACACGGCACAGCCTTCGAGAGAGCATCACGGTTTCGCAAACCAGCCATGTAATTAAAACACAGCTCTGGAGACAGAGAAGGTTAAGTGGCTCTGATCCAGCCCATCCACTCTTCTTGGTGGCTGCCAATGGTAACCTTCCCGCCAACACCTACACATTTCTGTAAGTCAGACTATCTCGAAAAATTCTCACAAAACCACCATTTTTTAAAAAAATGAATAAAGATTTAAAAAATCAAGTTCCTCAGCATTTGTTTTTCATTCAGAAGAGACTCTGGTTTGCAAACTTCAAGTTCTTGTTAATAGTGCAAGACGAAGTAAAATCCATGGAAAGCTTTTCATTTAAGCAAACACAGATGATAATTTATTCCTCCAAGTGGTAAGAGAACGCAACAAGCCAGGCATCTGGGCAAAAACTTCCCATACACCCTGAAGCCCTATAACTCTATCTGCAACTCCATCTTCTGGTCCTAACTAAATCTTCAATTATTCCCAGAACGGATGAAATCTTAAATCCACATCAGCTTTTAACATCTGCTGAGTCTTTTTTTTTTTTTAAAGATTTTATTTATTTATTCATGAGAGACAGAGAGAGAGACAGAGGCAGAGGGAGAAGCAGACTCCCCGCGGAGCAGGGAGCCCGATGCGGGATTCAATCCCAGGACCCTGGGATCATGACCCGAGCCGAAGGCAGACGCTTAACCGACTGAGCCACCCAGGCATCCCACCATCTGCTGAGTCTTAACTCTACAGGAACCAACACGAAATTCCTGTGTGTCACCTGCCGATAGGATTACAATTTAAATCAGACTCAAAGTATATGAAAATAGAAGCCACATTTTTTTCCTGATCCATGTAGACATCAGCCAGATGACAGAAGCAGGTGATATGCTGGTTACGTGCTATGAACAGCCAAACTGCCTCAATATCCATTTAAACAACATACGATTCTTATTCTAAAAGTTCTCAACTACGGAAAATATACCTTACACTCTAAAAGAAACTTAACAGGTGTTACCAAAATCAGTTTCTCATATATAACACTGATCCAAACAACATCTAATTTGTATTTTGGGTTCAGTGATTTAAATTGATCTTCAGAATTGTACTGTTTCGACAAACTTAACCAGCGTATTACAAAACGAGAAACTCACAACCTCATCAAAACAAACTTGTTGCATGAAAATGTCCATATTGCAATTTTTTAACTCTGAAAGATGAACTGTAAACAGAAGTGTAAAGCATAGGTTTGACCCCTCAGTGCTCTGGGGGAGCTCATCAAAACCGCAAATTCTCAGGTTCCATCCTAGACCAGTAGCTCTGAGGGTGAGCCCTGGGAAACTGTGTCTTAACAATACCCCCCAGGTGGTTCTTATGCACTAGTCTCAGTGAAAATATGAAGAATTGTAGGAGGAAAAGGAACACCTGCACAATGTTGGTGGTAATGCAAACTGGTACAGCTATTATGGAAAACAGTTTAGAGGTTCCTCAAAAAATTAAAAATACAAATATCATACAATCCAGTAATTCCACAACAGAGTATTTACCCAAGGAAAACAAAAACACTAATTCAAAAATATATATGCTCCCCCATGTTTTATATTTATTGAAGCATTATTTTCAATAGCCAAGATATGGAAGCAATCCAAGTGTCCATCAATAGATGAATAAAGAAGATATGATATATATATACACACACAATGGAATATATATGTATATACACACACACACACACACACACACAATGGAATATTACTCAGCCATTAAAAAAAAAAGAATGAGATCTTGCCATTTGTGACAATACGGATGGATCTAGAGGGCATTATGCTAAGTGAAATAAGTTAGACAAAGACAAATACCATATGATTTCACTTATATGTGGAATCTGAAAAACAAACAAACAAAGAAACAAACTAACATAAAGCAGAAACATATCCATAAATACAGAGAACAAACTGATAGTTGCCAGAGGGAAGGGGGTTTAGGGGGATGGGCACAATGGGTGAAGGAGAGTGGAAGATACAGGCTTCCAGTTATGGAATGAGTAAGTCAGGGGAGACAGCATAGGGAATAGGGTCAATGCTATTGTAAGAGTGTTGTATGGTGACAGAGGGTGGCTACAGTTGTGGTGAGCACAGGATAATGTATAGACCTGTCGAATCACTATGTTGTACACCTGAAACTAATGTAACGTTGTCTGCCAACTACACTTCAAGAAAAAGAACTGTAATAAAACTGGAATTGGGATACTGGCATACCAAATAAGACTTGATAACATGAAATAGATTTTTTAAATCCAGAATGTTCAGAGGACAAAAAAAATTACAATCAGCATAAACCCTACGTTCATCTCTCCTCATTACTGACTTCTGAGTCAATGAGGACTTTGAAACTTGTTTATGAATGTAGTCAACTGCTTGTAAGTTCATGTCTATTTACGCTATGGTTCAGAAATATTTGCACATCAAACCAGAAACTGAGTTTACACTTGGGATCATGAGTCTTTTATAAATGTGAAGAGAGTAAATTTGGAATCAAATGTCTTGAAGAAACAGAGTTTTCTAGGAATTCTGCCAGTCCTTTTTCTCAGGGTGACCTTAACTTTCAGACTTGAGGAGCATTTTCCTTCTCTGATTAATACTTCCGTAGGATGATTAGTGTACTTTGTTCGAGTATATATCAGGACAAGCGGACTTTCTCCCCCACTATCAGGAACACTAGAGCTTGCTGCTCTATCCTAAAGGGTAACCCAATATGCTAGGCTAGTATCAGCAGCCAAGCTTACTGGTACTCTGCTCCCCCTACTCACCCACGAAGGACGTGGGGCTGATGTGTTCCAAACATCGCCGTTTTCCTTTTAAATAACACAGAAACCTTGCAAATGAGCTACACACATCTGATTTAGGATTCCCAGGAGGACACCCTTAGCTACAGGCTTATTTCTAGGCCTTTAGAATCAAATTAGAATACTGCATCAGACACCTATTTGTGCAAACGTTAATTTCAAGTGTATTTAAATGCCTTAGCGGCTTGCTTTTGCTCATCACATCAAGCACAGCAGCTTCCACCGCGTAATCACAATAATGAATAAACATGGGGTGCTTATAAAGGACTCGGGAACCACAAAACTGATCAATTGTTAATTCCATAAAGTGACTAAACGTGTCTTCTTTTGCAGTAATTCCATTAAGCTGGGCTTTTGGTGGGAAAGATGCCCATGTCCTCTGCTTACTGTCTCTGTAAAATAAAAACACAATCATCACTCAGATCCTACCTAAAGCTTATCTTGATCTCAATTATTTCCTTGTACTGTCTACACCCACCACTACCCCCCACCTCCAACGAGAAGCAAGCATTGGCATGGCATTCTAAACACCATGAGCTGCACGGTTATTAATCGCCAGAGGATTTGAGGCAGCGCTAATATTAGCAGCCAAAATAACCGCAGTGTATATTTACCGGCCTCTTATTATTTTGATCAAATACCGATCTCACAATGAGTATGGCCCACGGGAGCTCCACGTCTCAATCAAATTCCTTCGTGTGGCAGGGTGAGGACTTTCAGAGCTTTTCCTCACAATAAACATATTTGTTACTTATCTCTTCTCCCCCACCACACCTGGGCCGTGCACATGAGACGTTCGGTCAATCTTCCTTGAGCTGGAAGAATGAAGGATCAAGTAAGAGTCTGGTTCTCCCATACTGCCTGGGTTCAAACTGTGGCTCCTGCACAAGCTACCTGTGTGGTTCCAGCCAATGTCCTTCACCTTCCTGGTGTACAGAAAGGAGTGGCTCCTTTCTGATGAGGGCTCTCTCCACCTTACAGGGCTTGGGGGAGGATTAAATGAGATAGTGCAGTAAAATGATACAGCCTCTATGCAAAACTGTATGATGGTTCCTCAAAAAATTAAGAATGGAATTACCACATGATCCAGCGATTCCATTTCTGAGCACATGCCCAAAAGAATTGCAAGCAGAGACTCAAGAAGATATCTGTACCCCTACGTGCCTGGGAGCATTATTCGCAGTAGCCAAAAGGTAACAGCAACCCACCTCCATAGATGAATGGATAAACAAAATAGGATTTACAAGTGCAACGGACTATTTCCCAGCCTTAAAAGGGAATGAAATTCCGACACACACGGCAACATGGATGAACCTTGAAGATACTATGCGAAGTGAAATAAGCCAGTCCACAAAAGGACAAATACTGTATGACTCCCCTTCAGTGAGGGATGTGGAACAGTTAAATTCTTAGAGATAGAAAAAGAATTAACTGTTAGGAGCTGAGGTGGGGGGGGGGTAGGGGAGCTCTGTTTAATGGGCACAGAGTTTGGGTTTTACAGGACGAACAGAGTTCTGGGGATAGACGGTGGTGAGGGCTACACAACAATGTGAACAATTAATGCCTCTGGATGACACACTTAAAAATGGTTAAGTAGCGGGGTGCCCAGCTGGCTCAGTCGGTAGAGTACGTGACCCTTGATCCTGAGTTTGTAAGTTCAAGCCCCACGCTGGGCATAGAGATGACTTAAAAATAAAATCTTAATAAAAACTTAAAAAAATAAAAAGTGTTAAGTAGGTAAACTTATGTTATTTCTATTTTAGTGCAATTAAAAAAAAAAAAACACTTAGCATAGGGGCGCCTGGGTGGCTCAGTCCTTAAGCGTCTGCCTTCGGCTCAGGTCATGAGCCCAGAGTCCTGGGATCAAGCCCCGCATCGGGCTCCCTGCTCGGCGGGAAGCCTGCTTCTCCCTCTCCCACTCCCCCTGCTTGTGTTCCCTCTCTCGCTGTCTCTCTCTCTGTCAAATAAATAAATAAAATCTTAAAAAAAAAAAAAAAACACTTAGCATAGGGATGTCTGGTTTTGGCTCAGGTCCTGATCTCAGGGTCAAGGGATAGGACCCCAAGTCAGGCTCGGAGCTCAGCAGTGCTCAGGCTCAATGCTCAGAGTCTGCTTGAGGATTCTCTCTCTCTCTCTCTCTCCCCCCCTCGGCCCCTCCCCACCATGCACTCTCTCTTTCTCAATTAAATAAATAACTCTTTAAAAAATAAAACACTTAGCACCGTACCCAGCAACATCCTTATTCAACAAATGATAGCTATTGTAGCTACTATGATTTTTTGAAAGGCTAACAAAGCAAATATTTAACAAGCATTCCCTAATGTGAAAATGGTAAATACCTGCAGAAAACTTTAGTGAAAGAGACATTTGCTGTCTAACGTCCAATTCCATTTAAATGCCTCCTTGCCCACTCCCGCCTACCCCAACCCCCACTGGTACTACGTGGCCTTATTGGGGGATGTTTCAATGTTAACCAGTTCATTCCCCAAATCCCCCCAGCTGAGGTGAGTGGAAATTCAGCACACAAGGAGAACCAGACAGGTGCCAGGGGACAGACTCCTAGCCATCCCCCAGCTTGCTTAATGGAGCTCCATGCTCCTGAGCAGATCCAACGGTCTGCAAAGAGCAGGACAGAGTGCGGAGAAGATGCGAGTTTTATCCTGGGAGGACTGGACCCATGGTAACCAATTTTACGGCTCTTTCGATTTGTGTCCGTGGATGTGTGTGTGCATGTGTGTGTGTGTGTGTGTTGAGAGCGAATTAATCCAAAAATATAGATGAAGAAAGCTGTGTCTCGGATGTGAAGCCGGGTTGCATAATCAGTTCTGAAAGCAGAGAAAAGGTAACAGATGTTTACATTACAATCTGGCTGCTTCTGGTAGAGCTGCCAAATGATTTAAATAGTAACGGAGATTGCTGGCCCCAGTGAATTGTTGCCCCCACCGATATATGCAGAGAATTCACCCCAGTAATATATTTTGGGATGGCCTTAATTAAACGCCCCACTGTATAAAATATTTCTGGCTCTCAAACTACTTAAAATCTTAAACTGGACACCAATAATAAAAAATCGAACTGAAGGACGTATTCCAGCACTGACATTATGAAACTTGCTGTCTTTGGCAAAGAGGAATGCATTATAAAGAAACTCAAAATTGCTTTTTAACTTCGGGTGTTTTTATGACAAGTAGGAAGATGCATTTTTAAATAGAAAAACATACAGCCACGAAAAAGCATGACCTAGAGCTCTCTTCACCGAATTGTCATCCTTCCTGGAATGGCTCCAGAGTGTATCTGAGTCTCCTATGAACACAGGTAAATGGCTACCACTCCATAGAAAGTCTTCATCATCAAGGGGATTTCACCTGACCACACGGATGTTGGCTGACCACAGGGATGTCAGACTCCTTCCCAGCCATGGGTGCACCGAAGGCCTTCCCATGGCCCTTTGCCCAGTAAAAAAAGCAGTACAGATTATACGATATATGACCCCATTTATCTAAAATGATTTGGTCTCAACGTCTCTCTGTGGATAAAGGCAGAAGGAGGGAATTGGAAATATATGTATTAAAATATGAAAAGGTATTATCTCGATGGCAGAACTGGGTTCGTTTTTCACTTTCTTTTTTATACTCTTTTACTGTGTTTGAATCTTCTACCCCACACATGTATTATCTTTATAAATTAATCAAAAACAAAAGACATCTTCAAAACAGAAGCCTAGAGTGAGGAAAAGAATCCTACTTATGCATTAGAGACCTCAGTTCCCTGCCAGAAATAGGGAGCTGGGGACGCTGGACAAGCCATTTCACTGGTGTGGGCCCCAAAAAGTCACCCTGGACCAGCGTTTCTCCACCTGAGCACCACTGACATTTTGGGCAGCAGAGTTCTTTGTGTGGGGGCTGCCTTATGCCTGATTGGAAGTTAAGCAGCACCTCTCGCCTCGGCACACCACAATCTAATTCCATCCCACGCTGTGACAACCAAAAATGTCTCCAGATGTTGGCAAAGGTCCCCTACAGAGCAAAACTGCCCCCAGTTGAGAACCACTGCACTAGATGGTCCGTAAGTTTCTTCCTTGCTGGAAACCTTCTTTGATTATTTTAAACCCTGTGCCTAAAGTTTGAGTTTTAGCCCCAGTGATGCACAGGGAAGTGCTTATGGCAGACCAAAGTCTCATTGATATTTTCAGGATTCATTAAGCAGAAGATCAAATAAAATTGCATAAAATAAATAAAACTGTGAATTTTCAGAGAAAACTTTGGGACATGTGGCATAGATAGGAAACAGAGAATTCAAGCAGATGCAATCATCATTTAAAAACGAATAATAACACCGGCTTTAGACAGTTCCACCTTTAGTTAAGACAAGCGAAATGCTGCGGAAATGTTCAATTGCTTTCTAGTTTGAAATAAACTTACAGCAAAAAACAAAAAACCCACATAGGTTATTTTTTCTGCAATGCCATATTTTTACTTAAAACAAAAAGCCTAGTGTTTTCTCTTTATAAGAAATACAAGGGCATTTTTCTAGAAGAGGTATTTTATTCTTCTGCAATAATACAAACAATCTTACGAAAGGAGACAAATTAGCAATATCTTTACTATCTACCTTTCTAAATATAGTGTCTTATTTTTATTTGCCATTTTATTAACAAGAACTCCCTAATATCTGACACTACCATGCTTTTGAGTTAAAATTATCTATGCTCATGCTAATGACTTGCTTACTGTAAGATCCTCACATCTTTTGAATTAAAAAGAGTGACAAAAGAGATTCAACAAGGTTTTAGATTCATGACTCTTTGGACATCAGTAGTTCATTCATAGAGAGAAAGCCACTTATTAACCAGGATGTTTCATTAACATCAACATTCTACACCTGACACACACTGAAGTGTTCAACAAATGCAGGGCACCATTACCATTACTCACAACCATGCCAGAAAATAGAGTTTTATTCCAAATTACCAGTTTGGCTTTACAGCAGCTGAAAAGCACAAAGTATGACAGAGGAGACAGATCACACAATAAATTAATATTCTGAGCTCTCAAACCTTACATCATGCCTTATCTTAATTTTCACATTTGTGTCTTTCCACGTGCTCAAATAGGGCCAAACTGAGTCACCCGACCCCATTCTTTTCCACTGCCACCACCCCTTTAAGTGTCTCTTTTGTAAATGCAGATACTAGGACGTCTACTAGGAAGTGGCCCAGGCTAGCTGGTGCATACAGTTGTCAAATCCCTGAGTTGGGTTCAATCAGCCTAACATTCTAACAAACTGATCCCTGATACCGAGAGAGGTGGACATGGTTCTGCTCTGCAGAGACGGATGAAATGAGGGGTCCTTCCACCATCCTGCAGGCCTTTATCGGAAAAGTCAGTAAAGGGCACTGGGCTAGAAGTTAGGATCCCAGTTCTTTTTACACCGTAATGGACTTAAGTCATAACACCTTCTACCCTTGATCTTTTAGAATACTGAACTCCGGAGGTACTCTCCAGATTTAAAATTCTGTGAGCCTTTGAGTCTTTCTTTAAACCAGATTATGCAATTAAACTTACGTTTGAAAAACACACACAAGAGCCCTTTTCACTGACTTTATGGAAGAAAATGGACTTAGCTTGACTAGCAACTGTAAACCACAAAGAGTTAACTTTTATTGTCCCAGCAGATATCAAATAGATGGGGAGCCAAAGTTAATTTTTTCTTGTGAGGGGGGGGTTGCCGGAGATCATGAACTGAGTGCGCTATTATTCCAAAGTGTAACTCAAGCCTATGTCTATAAGTAAGGACTGCTAGGAAGGCCGGGAGCTTTTTCTAATAATGTTTTCAAGACAAATAGCTATGAAGTGATTAATGTGGCCAAGATCCCTTCGCCAATCCTTTTGTGGACATGTTTTTCCTCTTGCCTGTCCCTCACCCTCAATCCTGTATCTCTCTAACAAATCAGGAGAAAGTCCACTGTATGATCTCCAAGTCATCTACGACTGGCTCTAGGACTTGAAGTCATTTTGCCAATCCTAGCAGATTTATTTATCCAACACCTGATGAAATGCACACGTGTATACAAATGAATCCATCATCCAGATGTTCCATCTATCTTGAGAAAAAAAAAAACTCAAAAGACTAGTCCATTTACTATGATGTCTCTCCATATTAGTAAAGAAATAGAGCCAAAATGTAGCATAAAAAACTTCCAAAGAAGAGGAGGCATAAGGGGGAAACATACTTCTGCAAATTCTAAGGAGATCTATAAACTGCAATCTGAGAATTTTATTAAGCTAAGCTTCTTAGTATAGAAATCCCCAAAACTCTCCAACTGGGCAGCTAATTGAGAGTTAGAAAGAGCCAAAATGACTTTCCTCTTTCTCCTATTAATCACAGGCAATATAGAAACCCTTGCTCAATAAGATAATGTGACTTTTGTCAATGCATGTTCAAATCAGATAGAGGATTGGCTGGCAATGATGTCATCCCCAGGGGTTAATCCCCAGGGAATGCAGTTTTAATATCATATGCATCAACACGTCATTTACATAACAAAGTATTATATTAAGTGTAACAATAAATAAGCTGTGCAGTTAAAAACAGCTATTAGAGAAAGGCTATGTGCCACTGAAAAGGAGTTAGGGGACAAAGACTTTTTTTTTTAGACTAAATGGAACTAGGTCATCAAACAATACACATCTCTAAAAAAAAGCAAAAAATGAATATTGAAATTCAAGTGACCTAGAACATTCTAGTACTAGAAATACGGAAATGTTGACTCCAATGAAAAATATTCAGTAATTAAGTAGAGATATTTGTAAGGTTTTTGTGTGTTTGGGAGACAAGTTAAAAAAAACTAAAGTCATTGAAAAATAAGTGAACTAGTAGCTATTGCTTTTCTGGGAACAGCAACTTCCTTATCTTTAACAGGGAAAATTGGCCAAGTCAAATCGTGACTTAAAACCTTGTAATAAATTTTAAAGTGTCAAAGGTAGTTAAAATGGCACAGAGGGAAGACAGAAAAGTCACGCAAAGCGAACAATGAGCAGAACTGAGAGAGGAAACCTTGAAATACAGCTTTATGAGATTATTGATCAAGAAATGTCCACACATATGAAGAAAGCTGTTTGCACAAATGAGCAATGCCAACTCACGCGGTCAGTTTGAGAGGACATAAGTCATCATTAGTCATGATGATTCTGAAAACTGTTCTCCTGCTGCCTTATTAAGATCTGTATTTCCAATCCAAAGGAAGTGTTAGGCTTGTGCACTGATTTATGACTACAAACTTAGCAGGAATGCTTGTCACTGTAAACCCACAGCGAGCTGTTGAAGAATTTTTTTAAGTCATACATCTGTTCAAGAATGACCAAGTGGAAAACACTGATTATATTGTGATTGGACAGGTGTGGGTGTCTGGGTGTGCAGGTGGAATTTTCGGGCTGGTGTGGATAATCTCTATACCAAGGACGTTAGAGAAAGAAGCCAACCAAGGCTTTGAACACGCCCATCCCCACACACAGGGATCGCCTGTCACATCACATCAACCTTGCTAGCTTTGGAGGGACGGCCATAGAAAAGTTAAAGGAGAAAAGAGTACAGGGATGCAGATGCTTCATCAAGGGGGGTCCTTAAACCCTGGTTGGGTGGAGGGATGTGGGCACATGGGGAGTTCTCAGCGAGTCCATGAACCTGTGCATGTACATCTTCCTGGGAGTTGAATCATAGCTTGGCTAAGGCGTCCGTGGAACCCCCAGACGTTAAACGCTACTGATTCAGGAGAAAAGCGCACCAGGGGCACCGCGCTGGCGTCGGCTGCCTACCTAGGTGCGGGATACCAGGCTTTCCACCTCCCATCCTTCCCAAGCCATGAGTTTAGGATTAAAAGATGCCTTTCCTTCCAGGAGCGGATTGACAGGGCAAATGAGGCAAGAGAAGGTCTGAAAAAGAGGGGAAGCAACGTAGCCACTCCGGCCTGGTGGAAAAATCCGAGGTGCCTAAAGGGGGAAGAGACAGAACTTCCAGACCCGCTCTAGTTTTCTGCTCGGGCGGCAAGCTTAGCGCTTCAGCTGAAAGATGCGCCCCGGGTGCACGCAGCGTCCTTCCAGCAAGAGCCCCGCAACCGGGGCTGCAGGTGTAGGCTAAGCTGGCTCCTATAAGGATCCAGGCTCAGACCCAAGGGATGAAGCCCCAAGGCCGGCTTCTCCAAAACTATCGCTCACCCCGAGCTCGCGCTCCCCCTCCTCATACCTAAATCCATCAAGTGGCCTCTCTCGCCCCCAAGGAGCACCCCGGGGATTTGTGAGAAGCAGACATGAACCCCGAAGTTGGCAGCGGCCGCTGCCCGGCCCCAGCCACGCAACCCCACTTAGGAGCGCCGCTTCCAACTTCGGGGTGCCAACCAACTACCGCACAGGAGGTCACCCCCGCAACTCATGAGCGTCGGGATGAGGGGGGGCTGCCCCGAGCCGAGTCAAGTCGGTATCAGCCTGAGAGGCAGGTGCCGCCCACGAGACAGAGACTGAGCACTGGGTCCAGCGCCACCCCAACCCGGTCTTCCCAACCCCTCTTTTGCCCTTCCAACCTTTCTTACTTGACTAGAGCCGCATCCAAGTCGGGCTGGCGCGTCCAGGACGAGGCACGGATCTCGGCACCGCAGCCGGAGGATGCTCACCGTGCCACCTCCCCGCGGGCGCCCCGGCTGTGGCCCATCACCTCCGCAGGCTCACTGTGAAAGTTCCCAGGTCTCTCCGAAGACAAGTCCGAAACTGCCGCAGAAAAGCAGCGGCTGCAGAAGCGCGGGTGCGACTTCACTCCTGGGGTCTGGCTGCAGCCGCACGCGGGGTCGGTGCGCCCCGTCCGGGCGGCGCGCAGCTAGCAGTGCGGAGCCGAGCGGGCAGGCGCGCGGGCCGGGAGGGGCCGGGCTCACCGCGGGCCGCGCTGATTGGCCCTGCCGCCGGCCGCCCCTGCCCTACCGCCCCGCCCGGTGGTCCACGTGGGCCGGCCCTCTTCGCTCCCCGCACCCGGGCTCGTTCGCCCTCCCCGCCTCGCCCCTGCTCGGCTCCCAGCGCCTCTCCCGAGCGCCTCGCTGTGGCCACCACTCCGCAGGCAGGTGCTAGGGAAAGGTATTCCTTCTGAATACCTGAGAGCCGCGTGAGCCCTGCAGAAGGGAGTGGAATTTAGGGTTCGGCTCCCAATCAAAAACCATCCCCACGCAGGGTGTCTCCATCCGAGGACCCAAAACAGTTTGCAAACGGGCTTCCTCAGACGCCCTGAGCGTAACACAGGCATAACTAATCCTGCTTCTTATGTAACTTGCTTGCATGGGAGAGGAGGGAAATCCGCACACACGTCAATACTGGAATACTTTCTTATTTTAAAAATTATGAAAGTACGGCTAAGACTTCTTTGACTGGCACTCCATGCTAAGCCCTCTTCCCCTCTCCAAGTGAAGTGACACTAATAATCCGTGACTTTTAAATAGTATTTATTTTACAGAGAATACCTCATTTGATCTCCATTTTATAGATTAGAAAACTGAGGCACGAAGAGACTAGTTTACTGAAGATCGCAGCTAATCAGGAGTAACTGTGTGTAATTTGAACCCAGCAAGTCTGGTTGCAGAATCCACTTTCTTTAATATTCACAGTGTAATCTAGAAGAGGCACCCTCGGAGACTTTGTTAGCAATGCAGACTTCGAGACCCGACCCTGGAATCAGAAACTTCATTTTAACAAGATCCCCAGGTGGTTAGTATATGCATAAAGTTTGAGAAGCATTACCCTATACCACTAAGCTGTTCACTGTTCAGGGTTTGTCTTACAATCTTCTGATCCTTTAACTCTGCATTGATATAAAATAATGCGTCATCCTGCCCCAGCTGCGCTCCAGAGTATATTTGCCCTTTTCTGAGCCTACTGCTTGAGCTAATATACGGAAACCTTCCTGTCTCTCTTCCCCATTCCTTTATTCTATGCACACACTTACCGCATACCGTATTATTTTGTGTATCATTTAACACTTTCAATTCTTTGCTCTTTTATCATCAAAACTGGGGCTCTGAGCCAAAGACAGTTGTGTTACCAAGTAGTCCCCAGTCTTGGAGGGAATTCAAGCATCAGAGACAGGGGCTTGAACTTTGAGATGTCTCTTTGTGCTGAGATTCTAGGGAGAATGAGGACAGATGCAAGGAAAACATGCCAAGAGATTCCAGACCTCTCTCCAGAGACCATTCATTCACTCAGTGAAATAGAGGGCCTACTCTGTGTCCGGCACTGTAAACAGGGGCTGATACCTACAAAAGTAAAAAAACAAATTAAAAAAAAAAACAGGAAAAACTCCTGCTCCTATGGAGCTTACGGTCTAGTGAAGGAAAACAGGCAATAATGTGATAAGTAAAATACAGTTGAATAAAAGGTGTATTACAGAGAGAAATTAAGTGTGGAAAAGGAGATTAGTGCTGGGGTGGGGTGATTTTAAGGGAATGGTCAAGCTAGTTGTCACCCGACCTTTGGAACAAAGACTTAGGGAGCAAGTCATTTAGAAGTACTCCACATTCATTCATTCACCAAATATTTATTGACTGGGGACTTTGTGTTAAGCATGGTCCTGCCATGGGTCTGAGTGTTCACTTAAGCACGGCTGTTTTTCTAAGTCTAAGTTTCCCTGGACTGAAGTTTACCTATCCTGATGGGGAAAAAACAAATTTAACAATTTTGTGGCTCTACCTAATACCGTATTCTACCATCCTGGGTGCTCAATATTGTTAGGGGTTTGTGTCCTCCAAATTCATATGCTGATGTCTTAATCCCTAGTACCTTGGAATGTGGCCTTATTTGGAGTGCCAAAGATGGCTGACAAACCACCAGAAGAGGAGAGAGGTATAGAATAGACTCTCTTTCTCTCAGCCCTCAGAAGGAACCAAACTCACCAACTTCTTGATCTCAGACGTCTAGCCTCCAGAGCTGATTGATGATAAATTTCTGTTGTTTAGGCCCCCTAATTTGTGATACTTTGCTAAAGCAGCCCTAACAAACTAATAAAAGTATGATTCTGAGATAAGATGGCACAGTTAAGTACCATCTACGATTTTCCAATGTCTTTTGTGCAATGGCAAGAAGCCAAAATGATCTGAAGAATTGAGATTTACTAACCAAATCACCAAAAGAAAGGGCAAATTATGTTTTTTAAAAAGAAAAGCCAAATGAAGGGCACCTGGGTGGCTCAGTCTCTTAGGCAACCGACTCTTGATTTTGGCTCAGATCATGATCTCAGGGTCATGATCTCAGGGTGTGAGATCAAGCCCCTCATCAGCTCTGCGCTGAGTGCAGCGCTGGCTTGGAATTCTCCATCTTCCTCTCCCTCTGCCCCTCCCCCCATCTCACTGGCTCGCTTGCTCTCTCTAAATAAATTAAATAAAATAAAGCCACATAAGCCCCAATTATTCAATTATTTCTTCATCACATATTTATTGAATGCCTGCTACACACCAGGCTCTGGGATACCATGACAAACAAGGCAGATGTGGTCTCTGCTTTCATATGACTTGTGTGTCTTGTTACAGGAAGCGTTGGACAGTGAGCAAATCAACAAATATATGAACAAGGTAATTTCAGAACAGAGTAAGGGCTTAAAAGAAAGGAAAGAAGGCTAGAGGATTAAAAGAATGGGGGATGGGTTTAATTTAGATTGGCTGACCAGGGTAAGTCCACATGAGGTAGGGACGTATGAGCTAAGACCCCAGTGACAGAAAGCCATCCAAGCAAAGAGCTGGTAAAAACTGTTCCAGGCAAAGATAACAATCCCTCTTGTTAAAAAAAAAAAAAAAAAATCCCTGCCATTCATTCTATAACACCCTTCCTTTCTCTCTTTATCACCGATTTTGCATCCTCTGAGGTAGTGCAAAAATCAACAAATATCTGCTTCATAAAAATGGGGTCCAATTATTTATCTTCTTACAAAAGACCCTGTGAAGGTTGTCCCAACAGGGTTTTGCATGCACGCGCACACTCACACCCTCTGACGTGCCTCTGTATTTGTAGACGGTGATACCACAGGACTTAGACATTGTGTTTATTTTCCATATTTGTAGCATCTGTTGGGCACATCCTGGGGATTAATTCAATCTACTGATAACCAACTGTGCCTGAGAAGGAAAATTCTAACTCTATGAGGCCCGTTCATAAAATCTTCTTATTATCAAGTGAAGCTTCAGTTTTAAAATTGTGCAGTGCTCATGAACTTCGAATGTAATTTTTACTTAGGAGACTCATAAGAATACTAATTACCATTAAACGGGGGATTGTATGTGGTTCGCTATGCTAAGTGCTTCACATGGATTGTTATCCTCACAACCCTAGGACGTAAGTTCTCTTATATAGAACATCCATTCCACAGATGGGAAAACCGGGGCTCCAAAAAGGTTAAGTAATATGCCCACAGTTGAAACCGCTATGTGATGGCAGACTTAGGCCTTGAGCCAGTCTCTTTTAACTGCAAGGCTTTTGCGGGGGGGGGGGGGGCGGGCGAGCAGAAAGCAAAAAGCATTTGTGCATTCCTTTGCATTTGTCTTTGAAATTTTCAAAGCACTGTTTTCTGACTTTTTTTTTTCTATTTACCCCAGCCCTCTAGCTTTCAAGTTCACTTTTCTAGGCAGATATTTGCTTTGCTTTCCCTTACTTCAAACTGGGAAATGCAAGAACTTTGAAAAATGAAATGACTGATAGATTTTTTTTTGTTTTCAGCCTGTTTTTCAAGCACCCTCTGAGGAAATGTGAGTCAAGCTTCTTGAGCTCAGCCTGCCTTTTCAGACATCCCTACCTCACACACTGACACTCCCCAACACAAAGGGGGTCCCTCCCCTCACTCAAATACGCCCCCCTGCCAAACCAAATGCTGGGCACGATGTGGAACGCCAGCTTTAGCCTCTTCACACAGATACTAATAGGCTCTCCTCCCTGAGAGTGAACATCTAAAAATGGCTTCAGCCGGTCTTTGTGAATCACTTTCTATTCTAGCAGCTTCCCTACAGTCTTGGTCAGGGAAAAAGCCCGGGAAACTTGCAATGGTGAAAAGATGTGAGGTATCTCTCATTGCATCCCAGACTCACCCCCTCCCCCAGGCCTCACTTAGGAAGTGGGCAGCCGTTTTAGCTGTGAAATGACTTCCTGCCTGGGATGGTTTGGTCAGGCTTGCTTTAAACTTCTGGAACCCAGACAAGGTGTCTGGCTGTTTGCTTTGGAAGGCTCAGGTGGGTTTCACTATCCTTCCCTTCACTAACCACAACTGCCTCAATAATTTATGCCCTGGAAAAGAACAGCACTTCAGGGCAAATTAGCATAAGAAGGATTTATGAAACCACAGTGGGAGGGCATTTTTAGAGATCACACAAGAGCTGTTGCATGGAGTACTATGAGCTAGCTCCGAGCAGGACCAGCCTCGAGTAGAACCATCAAAGAAATAATACTCGTTTGGTACTATTTTTTTTCCCCATCCCTTCCACCCACCATCTCCCAATGTGGTCATATTGCCCCCAGCTACCCAGAAGACCCCATTGTCACTCATTAATTTATTTTTTTCACTGATTCTTTTATGAATTCATTTAAAATTTTTGTTTGTCAAATTTGTACATCCATGTTCATTGCAGTAGTATACACTTAGCCAAAAGCTAGAAGCAACTCAAGTGTCCTTGAATGGATAAACAAAATGTGGTATGCACATACAATACAATATTATCTAGCCTTTAAAAGGAAGGATATTCTGCTACATGCTCCTAGAAGGATGAACATGGAGGACATTATGCTAAGTGGAATAAGCCAGTCAAAAAAGACATCTACCATATAATTCCACTTATATGCAGTACCTAGAGTGGTCAATTTGTCCAGACAGAAAGTAGAATGGTAGTTGCAGACGATAGAGAGAGGGGAGAATGGGCAGTTAGTGTTTAGGGTACAGAGTTAGGGTACGGAGTTTCAGCTAGATGAAAAGAGTTCTGGAGATGGATAGTGGTGATGATTGCAACACAACATGAATATACTTAACACCACTCAACGCTACCCTTAAGAATGCTTAAGGTGGGGGCGCCTGGGTGGCTCAGTTGGTTAAGCGACTGCCTTCAGCTCAGGTCATGATCCCAGGGTCCTTGGATCGAGTCCCGCATCGGGCTCCCTGCTCTGCGCGGAGCCTGCTTCTCCCTCTCCCACTCCCCCTGCTTGTGTTCCCTCTCTCGCTGTGTCTCTCTCTGTCAGATAAATAAATAAATAAATCTTTAAAAAAAAAAAAGAATGCTTAAGGTGGTAAACTTTGTGTTATGTGTATTTTTCCACAATCTAAAAATGTTTTAAACTAACAGAAATTCTCCTAAATTAATCAAAACTGGCAAAATTTTAAAGCTTAAAATGTGAGGTGTAATTCAATTTGTATCAAAGCTTACCAGGCTTAGACTAAACAAATGTTCATGTAAACAAAAAAAAATGTTTTCATTTTGTTTGTGTGTGCTAGACGTGGTAGGCACTTGAGATTCAGTTATAAAAGACATTCATAATCCCTGACCCCAAAGAACTTAACAAAAGCATGCCACAATGACCTAGATGGAATCCTTATTAGGTCTATACTTTCTCCCTCCAACACATACTGAGTCCCCACTCTATGCCAGGCTCTCTGCTACTTACTAGGATACACTGATGAACAAGACAGCCACCGAGTTCCTCCTCCCAGAGCTGCCAGTCTTGCAGGGGAAAAAACAAGCAAGCAAGAAATTATTGGTTCTCTAACCCCTCTGCGCCATCAAAATTTACTGGTTCTCACCTTTTAGACTCTAACACGACCTTCTGCGGTCTAGTAATGATGTCCAGAAAGAAAGCTTCTAACTGTGATCTCTCCCATATGTGTAACATATATATGCAGTAACGCAAGAAACAGAATATTAACTTAGGGTTGTTTTTTTTTTTTCCAAAATGTGGTTTGCATCTCACAGTTTTCTTACAAAATTATTTTGGGTGATACACCGAAGGATTATTTTAATAGTTTTAATTTATTGTAATGGATACTGGAGGGGGAGAAGCTAAATGAAAACACCAAACTTGAGATTTCATGGATATTGTTATTTAGAATGAGATTAAAATAAAAGGTGACACCAATTAAGAAAAATACAATGATAATAGTAATAATAATTCAGGCATATAGCAAAATTGAGGCGAGGTCCAGCAAAATCAGGAAAGAGGCTGAAATTTTTAAACATAGGAGAGACTGTATTGGCAGAAATGCAGAAATGCTTGACCAGTGATAGGCTGATGAGAATACTATACTGAGGAAAAACAGGGCTTGGAGTTACATTTGTATCCCACCATGTGTCTAGCCTGGCTCCATTATTAATGTTCTTTCCTTTCTTTTTCCTTTTCTTTTTCTTTCTTTTTTTTTAAAGATTTCATCTATCCATTTGACAGAGAGAGAAATAAAAAACACAATCTGGGGAGCCAGAGAGGGAGAAGCAGCCTCCCCGCTGAGCAGGGAGCCCAACAATGGGGGTCCGATCCCAGGATCCTGGGATCATGACCAGAGCTGAAGGCAGATGCCCAACCAACTGAGCCACCCAGGCGCCCCAACATTCTTCCCTTTCTAACTCTGCACTCTTAGGAGCAACCACCCCACATCACACTGATTGACAACATGTACTGAGACTCTCTTCCTCCCCTGTTCACCAACTCAGCTTCCTCTGAAAAGACTCAATCTGGATGAGGATGATGGCAAAGAGAGGAAGGTCATCAAGTATCTTTGGAACTTGGATTCCAAGGATGCTGTGCTTATATCATGCAGGTTGAGATTATGGCAAACTTATGGCGGAAATATTAACATTTCCAGTCCTTACTTGTCCTATTGACTCTCCTAGACTTCTAGAGGAAAGTTTTGGAGAAAACAGAAAAATAAGCACTGGGTTTTATTCCAACTTTCTTTCCATCTGCTCTATTTTAGTACAGGCAGCAAAACTCACATGCCATTCGACTTTTATTTTTGGACTTGAATATTTTGCCTCTACCTTGAAACAACATTATTTAGTCAAAGGTCATAAATGTTAAAGTAGGATTTAAGAGGCTTCAGTTGGACATCTGACATTTGGAATACTCTTGATCAGGGACTTACCCATCAGGGAAGCCAAATCTATCAGTGGGCCTCAAATCCCATGGATTTCAAGCAAGTTGCAGTACTAGACATTTGCCTGCCTGCCAAACAACCCCTTCTGAGAAAGTGTCCTAGCCAGAATCCTTGATTGTAAGTGACAGAAACTCAACACAGACGGACAGAGGCAAAAAGAGGCAGCTGTTTCCATAACTGAGATGCTCTAGAAATGTAGCTAGATACTGGTATTCAAGAAAGAGCATGGGGTGCCTGGGTGGCTCAGTTGGTTGGGCGACTGCCTTCGGCTCAGGTCATGATCCTGGAGTCCCTGGATCAAGTCCCGCATCGGGCTCCCTGCTTGGCGGGGAGTCTGCTTCTCCCTCTGGCCCTCCCCCCTCTCATGTGCTCTCTCTCATTCTCTCTCAAATAAATAAATAAAATCTTAAAAAAAAAAAAAAGAGCATGAATGTGTATTTCTTCCCCATCTCTTGACTTTGTTCTTTTGTATGGATTGGCCTCATTCTCTCTTACTAAGAGAAGGTTTCTTCCAAAATGCAAGAAAGATATCCTTCAACAGCTCCGAGCCATATCCAGCAATATGACCCTAAATTCAACAAGAATTCTCCTATGGCTTCAAATTAAAGAAATCCAGGCCAGCTTGTTTTAAAAGCCCATCCCCATACCCAGGCAGGATATAGGACATGAATAGCAGTCCCACTATACTCACACAGTTATAAATTCCTCCAAAAGAAGGAGACAATAACTAATGTCCATTCCAGGAGTCTGCCCAAAGCAATGCCCTGATTGACCAACCCATATGACAACAGCTAACTAGATTAGTTTGGGCTTCTAAGCCTAGAACTATCATCCAATATTTCTGACTCACGTGGTCTAGCTAGAAAAGTGGCATGAACCAATCACAATTTTCTTCCCTGGAATTGGAAAATGGGATCCCCCACAAAAAAAGGGGGGGAGCCCAAGAGACTGAGCCATTTATTTGTAGCAGATGAACTAAATTATATGACAGATCCTTATAGGCAATATGCAATTGAAGTTATGAAGAAGCCAATCTACAGAACTAGAGATCAGAGCAGAGAGAAACATTGACTCTGAGACCATATTACCTCTGAAAGAAAAGGTTCAGGGAGTCCCTGACCCAATTTACTGGGAGTTCCAGTGTCTGGAAATTTTGTGATCTCATTGGGGCTTCCAGGTAAGAAATGACTAACACATTTGGTGCTTTTACCCACATTATCTCATTTCCTTATTGTAATAACTCCTTTAGAGAATCTTTAATTCTCTCCACTTTACAGATGATAAACTGAGGTTCAGAGAACCTATCTGATTTTTCTTAATGTGATTTCTCAAGCTAGAAAGTCTCTAAGTCAAAAATGTGCATTCCGTCTACTACAAGATTCCTCAGAACCTTGAGTAGCATAGAAAAATCTGGGATGAAGGCACAGATTTGGAAATCATCTATCTACTTAGACTCCTAGAGATATTCACTAAAGCCTTGGGAGGGAGCAGGATCACAGGGAAGGATCACAGGTAGGGAATAGCTGTGATAGCCCTTGCCTATTAGTGCTCACTCTCAGCAAGGTTCCACACATTATGTACTCTCTCAGCAAAAGGGAGGTTGAGGTAGAATTTGTGGAGATAACAGTGATCATGCTTCTAGGTGCCACAAGATGAAAGAAACCTCAAATAGTTTGTTTTGTAGGACTTGGTAATTTTCCTGCCACGCTTATGCTGCATATCTTCACATTGCACCCAGCCTGAAAATTTCAAGAGAATCTCCCTTTTACACATGAATTTCTAAATAAATCTTGCAAATTGGCACAGGCATATAGGGCCAGGCTGAAGAGAATGAGACAGAGAATATCAAGGAATGGGTGTCAGGTTGAATGGGGTGATCCTCAAAGCAACACTTCCACCCAGTTGTGATAAACAAGGTTCCACACTGAGTTGATTTTGCCCCTGGTGAATTCAGAACATTCTAACATTTTAATAAGATTTTTAAGAGCCACAAATAAAAAGTAAAGTATGATTCATCATGTCAGCACTTTATTTTGTAAGGTTATTAGCACACACTGACATAAATTTTAAGGAGTAAATACATGTGCTGAGATGATTTTTAAAATATTCCTTTGTACTTCTTTTTAGTCCATGACCCTACTTCCTATTCTCACCCACAACAAATTCAAGCAGCTAGACAGTATGCTTACAACCCTAGGGGAAAATGTACCAAAGCAAAACTCGGAGAACAAAGACACAAAGCCACGGCTTATGAGTTTCAAAATAGGCCGCTGAAACTCATGCTGGAGATAATAGTTTTGAAAGGGTTTCTGAGACCCAGAAGCCAAGTTTTTGAATATCAAAAAGCCACAGCATATCCTGAACAATAGGTTGGGAAAAAATAGCTTCCCTTCTAGCTTTCAGACAAGGCGAGATTCCATAGGCTGGACGGAAGAGAAGATCCAATGGAAAGAAGAAAGTGAGAGGAGAGTGAGCCTTACCTACAGAGACCACCATGGACAGCTCTCCTGAGTTGTGTGAGACCAACAACAGAAATCTGACCGAGGATGGATAGGCACAGGGCTCCTCAACCTTGGTGCTATTGACATTTTGGCCAGATAATTCTTTGTTGTGGGGGCTGCACTGGGCATTGCAGGATGTTTAGCAGGATCCCTGGCCTCTACCTACCTGATGCCAGGAATACCTCCAAGTTGTGACAGCCAAAAATAACTTCAGACATTGCCAGATGTTCACTGGGGTGGAGGGTGGAGAGGGGAGGGTGGAGAGAAAATGCCCAGATGGAGAATCAATAATATGGGAAGAGAGAAAGAGATAGAGATTATACATACATATCTTTCTAATAAAAAGTTGTATGTTGTTTATACAGAAAACTTTAAGAACACACAAAACCACCCCCCCAAAATCATCCATATTCTACCCTGTCAGAAATAATCATTATTAATGTTTTATCTACACACAATTTTTCCTATGTACATAATTTATTTCCACAAAACCAAAGAATGAGGCCATGTAACCATAGGTTATACTGTTTTATAACCTGCAATTTTTTTACTTCACAACATGTTGTGGATTTTCATAGAGGTATGGAATTCCTTGAAATAGCCATAACATCATTTAATTAGCCAGTCCCCTATTGTTGGATGTTTAGCTTACTCCCAATATTTCATCATTATTGGTAATGCTCTGATGAACATTTTCATATATTCCTTTCACTGTTTTCTTAGCATGAATTCCTAACGAAAGTTCTTAGAAAAAAACTGGTATTTGGGAGTTGTGTCTATAACATTTGCTATTTCATTGTTTTAAGTCACAGTTTGCTGATTTAAATTATTACTTCTATTTCTCTAGTGTTTTTTACTTGCCCACAGTGCTTCCCACTTTGTCAAATATGCAGGGAAGCTAGTAATTGTCCCTTTTTACTGACAAGAAAACTGGTGTTCCCAGAAGTTAAATAGCTTTCCCTGGCAACACAATTATTTAGCAACAGAGGACTAAAACCCATCTCACCTGAGTCACCTGGGCTTTTGGCTAATAGTGCTCACATTGGTAGCATATATGCCTGCCAAAATGGAAATAATTCAGAGAGGACGAGTATGTCCCACGCTCATGGTTGATGTGCAAATAGTGATGGGCTCTAGGATGTTAGGATAATTCTTGGTTATGAGTTCTGTCTCTAAGTGCTATTTTGTGTATATTCCAGAGGTCCCAAAACATAGTCCAAGGCTACGAGACCTTGGATGAGTGAACCTATCGCTTCCCATGCAAAATTCCACAACCAACCTCCTCTCCAAATGCTGACTTAGAGGAATAATATTTTAAAATGTTAATTCCAACATCTGCTTCCATCTTATCCCTGAAGCCAAATTAAGTTGGTACAGTCTGTTTTTACTTCCAGTTACGCTCTAACACAGATTTATTACCAATTAATTTCTTATCGAGGAAAAACAACCCCGTCATAAGTATTTTAGATAATGACATCTAAGTATTTTATATTGCTTTAAGTCTGAAAAGTTAGAACAGAGAGTGCATCCAATGTTCATTACCTCTTAATGTTTGCATTCTTTTTCATGTTTTGATTCACCAAGAAAAAAATGAAAATGCTACCCACTGCTTAGCCATTTTTTAGGTTTAATGAGATTAAATAAATTCTGAGGGGGAAAAGAATACAGCTTAGTAATGTTTTAAGTGGTTTGTAGAAACATTCCCTCTACCATGGGCACAATTTTAAACCAAAGCCAACTTCTGCAGTGCTACTGAAAGCTAATGAATGCCTTAATAATATGCAGAGGAAAAAGGCGATGAGTTGATTAGATACAGAAATATCCTAGACCTCTGAAATACAGGTAGGAAAACAACTCAATTGTACTCAGAGACAGAACCATAACAAAGAATTACCCTAACATCCCAGTGATCCATTTCACGATCCATTAATAATAAGTGATCTTGTTGGCAGCATACGTTGAGGAAATTGACCCTCACTGATTTGAGGGCTAGACTTCAAAGCTCCAGATAAACCTTGGACCGATTTCTCTTGGTTCTAACAATACCAAAAAAATGAGCACAATTTAGAACATCATATAACTTTTCTATTTCCTAGAACCCAGTTTATGCCAATCCATCTTCCAGTTAATTAAAATTCTTTTTCAGCTTGGTACTTTTTCTTTTTCTTTTTTTTTTAAGATTTTACTTATTTATTTGACAGAGAGAGACACAGCGAGAAAGGAAACACAAGCAGGGGGAGTGGGGAAGGGAGAAGCAGGCTTCCCGCTGAGCAGGGAGCCTGATGTGGGGCTCGATTCCAGGACCCTGGGATCATGACCTGAGCCGAAGGCAGATGCTTAATGACTGAGCCACCCAGGCACCCCAGGTTGGTACTTTTTCTTAATAAAGTATTTGACAGATTCATCTAGAAATTTTATGTTACTTTTCCTGATTGTCTAGCCTTTGGAACTGTTCTGTACATGCATGTCTTTCTCTTTGTAGGAGATTATTGCCTTCAAACATACTTGCTTTCTAAGAGTTGGACATCCCATTGGGTAAATACAGGGTTTCTTAGAGTCTGACAAATTCTAACATGGTTGTTACTTGATCCTTGGGGCCCTGAGTGAAGGGATATGTTAGATGTAACACTGCTTGGGTAAAGGAGGCAAATGTCAAAGAGCAAGAGCCATCTAAATAAATATACCATTAACAGCTCTCGAAGAATGTGAAGAAGCAATAGACAGCAAAACACAGGCAGAGCAACGAAAAGGAATGAAGTTTGGATACTTGCTATAACATGGAGGAAACTTGAGAACATCATGTTTCATTTCATTATTAAATGAAATAATCCAGTCTCAGAAGACTTCATACTGCATGATTACATTTATCTGAAATAGCCAGAAGAGGCAAATCCATAGAGAGAGAAAGTAGACTAATAGCCAGGAGCTGAGGAAGGAGAAGCAGGGATTGACTGCTAAATGGGTATAGGGTTTCTTTTGGGAGGATGAAAGTGTTCTAATATAAGGTAATGGTACTGATTTCCCAGCTCTGTCAATAGACTAAAACCACTGAACTGTGCACTCTAAATAGGTTAATTTTATGGGATGTGAGTTATATCTCAAAAAAGGCCTTAAAAAAAAAAACAAAAAAAACAGGCAGAGACAGATAGGAGTCAGAAGAAAGGAACCAGGAGTCTGAGGCCCAGGAGGTTTAGCTACTAAGAGAAGTATCTTTCCTCCTTGGTCTAAGTTGACTGATGAAGTTTCTAGGCTACTTTGATATAAGTAATTAAAAAAAAAAAACTTTTTTTAAGCAAGAGAAAATCAACACTGGTTTTGTGCTCACTTCAACCAAGTGGATTCAGCAAACATTTCCCAAAAGCCCCTATGTGCTAGCCACCTAAAATATAAAGAGATTGCTTCCCTTTTGGTGTCACATGCTTTTAACTAGCAAATAAAATAGAAAATAAAATATCTTTTAAAGTAAAGGAAGAGAGGCGCCAGGTTGGCTCATTTGGTAGAGCATGCAACTCTTGATCTCAGAGTTGTAACTTCGAGCCCCATATAGAGATTACTTAAAATCTTAAAAAATAACAAAATAAAATAAAATAAGAAAGAGAGTACAAATGTTTAGAATGTTCTTTTCAGGTATGGAATTATGAGTATTTTCTTTTTTCCAGTGCCCTAGAATATAATGACTTTACATTACAGAGAGGGAAATGAATTTAAAAAAGAAAAAAAAAGGAAAAGGTATTGGAGAAAAATACAGTGAGTGCTGTATTCAAGCTCTGGAAGCAAGAGGAAGGAGAAAGGAGTTGTGCATCAGGAAGGACAGAGAAAATCTGACAATCATTTGATATTAGTTCCAAGAGATGGGAACCTTGGGCTTGGAAAGATCTAAGGATGTTCCTCCATTCTTCATTCCTGTTTTGTTTTTTTATTTTTTTTT
>NC_138369.1:30726309-30744887 GCF_054177405.1 Leptonychotes weddellii
GAAGCCCGCTTCTCCCTCTCCCACTCCCCCTGCTTGTGTTCCTGCTCTCGCTATGTCTCTCTCTGTCAAATAAATAAATGAAATCTTAAAAAAAAAAAAATTCAAGGTCATTTTCATCAGTTCTCTTTTTTTTTTTTAAGATTTCATTTATTTATTTGAGAGAGAGAATGAGATAGAGAGAGAGCATGAGAGGGGGAAGGGTCAGAGGGAGAAGCAGACTCCCCGCTGAGCAGGGAGCCCGATGCGGGACTCGATCCCAGGACTCCAGGATCATGACCTGAGCCGAAGGCAATCGCTTAACCAACTGAGCCACCCAGGCGCCCTCATCAGTTCTCTTAATGGAAGGCTCTCTAGAGTAGCATTCCTCAGAGTTTAGAGACATTATCTATATCTTCTACCATCCTCCCCTTGATTTGTTTAGCTAATAAGGATATATTTATGTGTATATCAATATATACAATATACACAGGTGTGTATACATACATATATATATAGAGAGAGAGAGAGAGAGCACATCCACTTTATTGGAACTGTCCTGGTTGCAAGTGACAGAAATTCAATTTGACTGGCTTAGAAACCCTCCAAAAAATTAGGAAATATTTATTGATTCACATATATGAAAACTTGAGTGGCAGTTTACTTTCGAGCACAGCTGCATGCAGATACCCAAATAATGCCATCACAAACTTGTCTCTCTTCATGTTGTAATCTTTGCTTTTCTGTGTGTGGGAAATTAATATACATAAAGCACTGAGAATAGTGCTCATCTCACAATAAGCACTATACACATATTTGCTACTGTTATTTCATTTAATCCTCCCCCCATCCTATGAAACACGTACTATATTATCCTACTTTTACAGATAAAGAAACTGAGGCGCAGGGAGGTCATATAGCTTATTCGATATATATCCCAGCTGGCCAGACAGTCTGATTCAAAAGGCTTTCCTTGACCACTTCTCTCACCTGGCTCCTCGTTGGGCTAGAACGAGAGGTTGAGCCCTTGATTGTGAAGGGATTTAGAAAACCTAAAACCTAAGACAGATGCTTCCAAACTGAAGCAGAGGAGCATGAACGGTTGGGTCACTTGCCACACAGTGGGGTACTGTCCTTTCGAATCTGTGTGTTTTCTTTTGAAGCAGAAAATAAGTTCCTGAGGCGCCTGGGTGGCTCAGTCGGCTAAGCCTCCAACTCTTGTTTTTGGCTCAGGTCATGATCTCAGGGTCTTGAGATCAAGCAGAGTCTGCTTAATTTCTCTCTCCTTCTGCCCCTCCTACCCTTCCCCTCCCCTGTTCCCCACTCGCACTCTCTTTCTTTCAAATAAATAAATAAATCTTTGAAAAAATAAGAAAGAAAATAAGTTCCTCCTTCTATAATCCATGCATAGATCCTATTAAACCTACACAAAGGCAGGGGTTACACTCACCTAAAAAGTCTAGAAGCATGCAATGGTTGGAATATGAGTCCTAGTACTGGTTATCCTTTGTTGACAACCCCATGTCCCGTCCCCAGTGCATTTTCTGCTCCTGTGTGCCTTGTTCCTTGCTCCTCGCCCTACAAGGCTGACCCACATGGATTGAACCTCTGAACTCCTTTCCCTCTGGCTTCTAGTTGGGTTTGGCCATTGGTCTCCTGCCCTTGTGAATTCAAGCCCAAAGGTGGTGGTAATTCCCACCATTGCTCGTCCTTGAGTGTGTCACCATCCCTTGTTGGTTTATCAAACCCAAACAACACCTTTGCAAAGAGCCCCTTTGCTTCATTCTCCTCAGTGAAGCCCTTTGAAGTTGTCATCAGTCTATAGGTCCACATGATGCCTTTGGTGGGCCCTTGGCATTTCTATTTTCATGAATGCCTTCCTCCATAAAAAACTACTAAAAATTATATTTTGTGACTGTATTGGTAAAAAGATGAATGTAAGCCAGGTTGGATGATATCTACTTTTTCTCTTCTGAATTTAAAAGAAAGTAGACCACTTTCATGGGCTCCTAGAAACGTCATGGGCCCTAGGCACTGCGCCTGTTATGCATAATGGGGAAGTCAGCCCTGCTCGTTTTCTGCCAGGACTCTGACAGATGCCGTCTCTTCTACCTGGCATACCTCACAGACAAAAAATAGAAGCTCCCAGGAAGGTGGCTACTATCAAGTTAAGATCATGATCCTTGGATCAGATTTCCCAAACAGCCTGTTTCCGTTACAGCAGACCCGGCATCCTTGTCCTTAAATAGATCCTGTTTTTAAGTCACAGCTACGATGACAAGATAATAAAGAAAGAAAAATGGAGTATCTTGTGTTGAATTAATGCCCAATTCATTTACGACTCACCACATTCCAGGGGCTGATGGCACAACAATCACATCCTTCATTAATAATCCTCACTTTCCCCTCCATGAATACATCACTCCATAGCTGGAAAGGAGAGAACATTTCTATGTGTTCTCAGGTCACAGTTTTGCTCCCAGTACTGGAAAAGCAAGTTGGTGGTTTTTGTCTTGTTTTCAAATGAGAACCAAGAGTGTTTTGATAATGAATACTGCCTTTAATTGGCAATCTGTTAAGTATTGATGATCTTGAAGTTTATATTCGGGATCCTACTTGCTCAGCCAGCTCTCAGTCTGTGAGCGTCTCAGAGACCAGGCGGAAGGAAGTGGACAGTGGGAAACTGTGTTGGGAAAAAGTCAGGCTAGGCAGCAGAAGTATTTTTAAATCGAAAACAAACAGTTATTGATTTTCTTTTGAAGTTTCATGCCTCACGCCCTACACAATGTGGGACGGAGGGCACTTCAGATTCTTTCTTTGCCTTTTTTTAATCTTCAGTTGTAATTTCAAGGTAATGCCAAATTTAAATCTCTAAGCCCCTAGATCCCTCTGATACCCCCTTGCCAGTCAATTCTTTGACAGACTGGGGCAGGGGGGAGGTCCCTAAAAGGACAGGGGAAGCTGAGAATCTGCCCCTCAGCATCCTTGAATATCAACCATAAAACAAATGAACTGTGGCAACTGAATTGTCTAAGTTCATTCCAAATTATGTCTTGTAAAGTTCATCTTTGTTTCCAATTATCATCCCGGAATCATAAATGTCGAATCTGAGCAACGGCTTCTCAGCTCTGTGAGTCTTGTTTGGATCCTTCTTACTGTTAAGCCCATGATAAGGGATGGCCTGCTTTACTGGAAACCTAGGGCAACGGGTCCTCTCTTAAAAACAACAACGAAAACAAACCCTTTCATTTTTTTGTGAAATTAAATCTGAAAAGGTCTCTGAAAAAGACTGCTCTGATTCAGTGAATCTGAATTTTGACATGTTGATGAGGACAGTGTTTTTAAGTATATCCCCCTTAACTATTCATAACCCAGTTATAAATCATGTTTATTTTACATCTTTTTTTTCCTTCATCCTCTTATGACCATAAAGCATTTACCCTGACAAGTTTATAAAGAATATTGAGGTTGATACTTGCTGGTCTTAGTAGAAATTAATCAAAATCCATCTGTTCCCTCCTCAGCCTGGACAATTTCATTACCACTAAACCAGGGATTATAGGATTCTTACATCTTCTTTTTTTCCAACACAGTTCAGTTGATTTAGAAACAATGATTAAAGCTGCTTACTTTAAGGAAGATTGTTTCCAATCTTCCCTTCTTGCAAGGCAGAGAAAGATGAAAGCATCTTGTTCCTGAAATATTTATATCTAAGACTGGAAATCTGTATCAGAGTCATGATGAACGATTGCAACCAAAGATTTTTTATTTTAAAGTCATATTTCTTATCGCCACACTTCACTTACCTCACAAGCTGTAGGAAATAAGCACTACATACATTCACTGCCCCCTATCCCAGGTAGATTTTCTACCTTTATTTAATTGTAAATCCAATGTGGCATAATAAAGAGACTCAAAGATAAAGATTACCTTTCTGACACTGACTATTTATAGGGATAAATATCAGTTATCCTTATGTGGCCTCAGAATGACTGCTTTCAAAGGAATGCAGAACACAAATTAGAGAGAATGAATTTAAGCCTCCCGCAAGGAGATACCTTGATCTGGGATTCAAAAAATCTAAAGAATTAGAAGTGATTACTAGAGAGTAATTCTGGTTTTAACCAGCCTTAGAAAGGTGCTATAATTAACTGTTCTTACTCTTTAAAAAAAAAAATCTGGTTTCCATACTTTTCCCCCTCTAATGTCCTTTAAATTGAGGTAAAAATGCTCAGATCTCAAGCATACCATTTGGATAAGCTTTGACAAATGCATCTACTCATAGAACCATCACTCCAGTCAAGATCTAGAACATTCCATGCTCTTAATTTTTTTGGTGTGGCTGTTTTTAATAAAATGAAAATTATTATAGCCCTCTGCTACTAGGAATGAACACCCCTCTAAATTCTAAAAGGAATAAAATAAAACGAAAGACCTGTTAGCTGGGTTCCCTACAGAGCCAAATGCTGTTTGAAACCAGCCCATGGCCAGGGCCTTTTAACAACATCACAAAAAAGGGAACTGATCTTGACCGGCAGGCAGAGGGGATGGTGTCATGGCCCAAACATCAGATTAGAAACACAATGATTCCCTGGAACTGGACGCTAAATCCTGGCAGACGACCCAGCCTTTCATCTTCTGAAATGGATAAATTGAATGAAGCACGGCCAATTCTGGGCCGGACTGTTGGATGAGATTCTGGGTTTTTTGTTTTGTTTTGTTTTGTTTTAAGTTCCTAATTCTTCTACATAGACATTAAAACTTCAATTACAGCAGACCCAGAAACCGTCCTTCCGTCCTTGACATTTCCTTCTTCCTCACTTGTCCCCGTATAGCGGGAAAACAGTCATTTTCCAGTATTCCCAGCCTTCGGGACCCTGCACCTCAGGGATGTTTCCTTGGATGGCAAGAATACTGCTGAATAAAGGGAGAATTACCAATGTTCATCCTTGGAAATCTTGAAGGGAATATATACATAGCCTAAGGAGTGCAAAATGCTCTTCATTTCATTCAGTAATTGCTGCTCAGGGACCTATGTACAAAAATAAAGGATGAGTGGGCTGTATAGTATAATAAAAAGAGCTCAATTGTGGGGAGCTGCTTCTGTTGATCTGTTTTTTAAACTAGGAGCTCTGTTCTGGCGAGTTCTATTGTCACGGTACTATGGTATGACAGAGGAGTCAAGAAACTCTAGAGTCAGACTGTGTGAGCTCAAATCCTGACTCTGCCACATATTCTATATGTGACTGAACAAACCACTTACTTCTCTGTACTTCTGTCTCACCTCTGTAAAATGCGGACAGTAATAATAGCTAGCTCAGAGTCAGCTAACTTTTTCTAAAAGCCAGATATTAAATACTTCAGGCTTTGCAGTCCACACATTCTGTTAGAGCTGCTCCACTCTCTGTGCGGTGGGTCTCACTGTTGTCTTAATTTGCATTTCTCTGATGGCCTCTGATGTGGAGCATCTTTTCATAGCTTTGTTTACCATCTGTATATCTTCAGTGAGCTTTCTGTTAAGGTCTTTGGCCCCTTTTTTAATCAGGTTGTTTGTTTTCTTATCTTTAAGTTTTAAGAATTCTTTCTATATGTTGGATAATAGTCCTTTATCAGATGTGTCTTTTGCTGAATCTCATATAATTTTCAGTTGTCAAGAAATCTTCTTCTCCTGATTTGGTTTTTCAACTCTTAAAAACTGTAAATAAGGGGCACCTGGGTGGCTCAGTCAGTTAAGCGTCTATCTTTGGCTCAGATCATGTTCCTGGAGTCCCAGGATGGAGCCCTGCATCAGGCTTCCTGCTCAGCAGGAGTCTGCTTCTCTCTCTGCCCCTCAACCCACTCTTGCTCTCTCTCTCTCTCTCAAATGAATAAATCAAATCTTTTTTTAAAAAACTGTAAAAAACATGCATAGCTCACAGGCGGTACAAAACAGGCAGCAGCCAGATTTGGCCCACAAGCCATAGTTTATCAAATCATGAATTAACACATGTAAAACTCTTAGACCAGTGCTTGACACATCATAAGCACCACATCCATGTTACAAGGTATTCGTATTATCTAGTGGAAGGTGATGAATGCTATTCTCTCCCGGGGTCTGGTATTAGTACTATTTCCCAGAAAGTTGACTTTATGGGCTTCCAGTTTTGAGAAAAAGAGATAGAGGTCCTAAGAGAGAAAATGATCTTAGTGTCTTCCTCCAATACCTAAAAAAGGTATAGTGAACACTGCCTCCAGATACGGATCCAACATACAGAGTGCACCATTGTATAGATCCCATCATTTGGGGAATGCTTTTTTAAAGCCATTCCTGTCCATTTTTGCACATTAAATCCCACAAAGAGATTTATTTACAACATTAAATCATTTCCTTGCTGCCTGGCTACATTTTTAACTATTAAAATATTCATCACACACTCTAAGAACCTAATGCCAAGTGTTTTATGACCTTTTAAAGGATGACTTCTTTAAAAAAAAAAAAAATCCCCTCCAAATGTGGATGTCAGCTTCCGAATGAGTCTAATGAAGAGCAGCCCGTTGTCAAATATCAAAGGGGATAAACACGAGCTCACTGCCCTAGAAAACACTACCAGGGATGGGCTGATTAAACAGAAATGTGTGTGATGCATTAAGCTGTTGGCTGGGGAGGTGGGAATGAAAAGTGGGGAGGAATCTGGGGCAAAATTTGCTTGCTCCCTAGTATGAGAAACACACTCAACTGTCTAAAATAATGATGCCCAGCAGGGGTCGATTTGGGCCCCTGAAAACACGTTTGGTAATGGCCATAGGCATTTTTGGTTGTCATAGCTGAGTTGAGGGCTGAGAGTTGCTACTGGCGTCTAGTGGGTAGAGGCCAGAGATGCTGCTAAATTATCCTACAATGTACAGCACAGCCCTGCACAACAAAGAATTATCTGGCCTCAAATGGTCAATAGGGCCAAGAATGAGAAAGCCTAGTCTACAGGACCCATCCTAACTGACCCCCACCTCACACCTGACTTTATCTTGCTTTTTCTTTGCATTGAGCACTATAGGTGTGTGTCCAACAAATAAATGTAAACACTGGAAAGCATCTCTCCCTATGTTCCTATTAAGGACCACAATTCGATTTGAACTCTATATCCATCCACTTTTTCAAAAGCATCGTGATGGAAAAATTGCAAGATTGGTGTTCATTTAAATTATACAAATTAATTCAATTACCCTGAAGAAAACTGGTATCAGATCACCAGATTGCTGAGCAACTGATGCTAATTTGGTAATTCAATTTACTAAAGAGGTAATGTGACAAATGTTTAAAAGCTAGTCATCTGTAGCTAGCACCAAGCCATCCAAGGAAGTCAGTACCTGCTGTGTATCAATTTTGATCCAATTCTACTCCTTCTCAACCAAAATGAATCTGTTCAATTTCTTTAAGTAAATAAGGCCCTTTTTAGAGCAACACATGGTGAAAGAAGAGGTAAAAATGAACTTCCATCTTTTTACAAAGAATCAAAATACTAAACAAGCAGGGAGGACTGATAAAAAGCTTCCAAATCAATTTATGAAGAGTCAAAGTAATTCTGATTAATCTAATGTAACTTAAAATTGTAAGTACATTAATTAACATTTTATATTTAACACTGTTCTAAAACTTTGTATTATCAGCTTAAAACTCTTTTAATTTTTTCTTTTATTTATTTATTTATTTATTTAAGTAATCTCTACACCCAATGTGGAGCTCGAATTCATAACCCCAAGATCAAAGAGTCATATGCTCCGCTGACTGAGCCAGCCAGGCACCCCTAAACCATTTTTTTTTACAATAAAATTATATTTAAACTGTATCTGTAGAGTACTTTACGATTCTATTTAAATTCACCTGTATTTGTTGAGTGCTTTATAATTTGTGAAATGCATATATATATTACCTCTCTGGAGTCCTAAAATAACTCTAAGAAGAAGGAATAGCAGATTTTATCATCCTTGGTTTACAGATGAAAATACAGGTTTTGGTCCAACGTATAGGTCTCTGGGTTAACAGAACACTCAACTGATGACACCATGTTTTACAAAGTTCTAGAGACAATTGTGTCTTTAGTGCTGAATAGATAACCCCCCAAAACTCAGTGAAACAAACGTTTCATTGTATCTCACAATTTAGTGGGACAGGAATTCAGGCAAAGCCTAACAGAGCACGTCTGCTCCACATGGCACTGACTGGGATCACAGGGTTCACTCTGTGGTACTCAGCTGGTAGCTGGTTCCGAGCGTCCAGAACAGCTTCGCCCATGTGCGCCTTGGTGGGGGCCAGCTGGAAGGCTGGGTTTGGCCAGGTTCCTCTGCTCCACGAAGTCTCAGAGCCTCTGTCAGTGGTCTCTCCAGCAAGATAGTGAGACTTCTTACGTGGTGGCCAAAAGCAAGTATTCGGAAAGATAGGAACTAGAAGCTGCCGATCTTGCAGTGTGTGCAGGCCCAGACACGGCACAGGGTTACTTCCATCATAGTCAACTGTTCAAAGTGGTCACAGAGACCACCCAGACTTAAAACATGACGGGAGTCGAGGGGAGGAATAGATTCCATCTCTAAAAGGGAAGAGTGTCCAAAAATCTGTGGCCATCTTTAATCTGCATAAGGTCTTGAGAATCTCTTCCATCTTAAACGTTTAAAGATAGCCCAATGACTCTGACACCTTCGCTAATAGCAGGAGCTATTCTCCTCAAAGAAACTAATTCTAGGGGCACGTGGATAATGCAGTTGATTAAGCGACCAACTCTTGGTTTTGGCTCATGTTGTGATTCTCAGGATCGTGAGATCCAGCCCTACATCAGCCCCGTGTGGGGCTTCATGCTAAGTGCGGAGTCTGCTTAAGACTCTCTCTCCCTCTTCTTCTGCCCCTCCTCCTTTCTCTCTCTCTCTCTCTCTCTCTCTCTCAAATAAATAAATAAAATCTTTAGGAAAAATAAAAAGAAACAATGTCCATCAGGTGAAACCACAAACCCAAGAGGGCTGAAGTAAGCAGGGCTCAGCACCCGTGTCTTCACCTGCAGTCTCTGTTGACTGACTACTGTCAGAGCTTATCCACTCCCATGGCTTCTGCTGTCATTTCTATAACAGTGGCAACTATTTTCCTAGGTTCCCAGACTCCTGCATCCACCAGGTACGTCCATGTGAATACCTCCCCATCACCTCGAACCCAGCACAAAATGAAACTCACCACCTTTCCTCTCAAGCCTGCCTCTCTCGCTGTCTTCTCTGTTGCTGTGATATAGCCATCTACCTTTTCTTCCATATCTGCATCCTGAGCAACATCCTTGACTTCTTCCCCCTCACACTCTGCATTAAATTGATAATCAGGACCTATAGGTTCTAACTCCTAATATCCCCCCATATCGCTCCATCCTCACCGCCAGCTCTCCTCACTCATGGACTTCCACACTCTTCTCCAACTTCCCCTGCCTCCTGTCCTGCTTCCACACAATCCAGAGTGACCTTTCTAAAGTCCAGATATGATTATGTCACTTCCCATTATAGCTGGGAGGCACGCTGTTGAGAATAAAACCCAAAATCTTTAATGTGATTGCCCTTCTGCCTCCATAGATTTCTCTCTCTGGTGTTGCCAGTAAAACATTCATATTATCCACTCCTTTCAGTCATGGCATCTGAAGTCTCTGTTAATTGCAAATAGATACTGAGAGGAATAGCCACAATTAACACCTTATCAGCCAGGAACTCCTTTACTGGGGTTCATTCATCAAAGTGTCACTGTGGCTACTTGATCTTCTGGGGATAGGTCAGAGGATAGGTAAGTCTTGGGGAAAAAAAAAAAGCAACGGTTGTCTAAGTAGGTGCCTGGAGCCATTTCTGATGCATAATAATTAAAATATTTTACTGATTTCATAAAATACTCGAGTATCTGGAGACATTCTGTACTGTGAAATTATCCTGTATGCCATTTTTAGTTAAAAAATCAGACAGATATTGATATTACTAAGAAGAAGAAGAAGAAGAGAAAGAAGAAGAAGAGGAGGAGGAGGAGGAACAGGAGAAGAAGAAGAAGAAGATGAAGAAGAAGATGAAGAGGAAGAAGAAGAAAAGAAGAAAAAGAAGAAGAAGAAGAAGACAAGAAAATGAAATGGAATGGTGGAGACAGCCACTTTATATCCAAAACTTCAAAATCATCTGGTGAATCAGCTAACTGTCCTCATTGGATAAGATTACCATAGCTGGAAACCAATCAAATCCCCAAAAAAATAAATTCCAAGGGATGACTTACATGCACTGGTCACATATGAATTTGCAGTACCGATCATTTCTGGAAATTAGGGACCCATCAAGCAACACTCAAAAATCATTTCCATATTTAGCTCAATTTCTGCATTGTAATAGTATTACTACTATGATAGGATTTGACCCTTAATAGACTTTAACATTTTTGAAACTCAAGTTCTCTGTCTCCTCTTTGTCCATCTCGCACTGATATTCTGCTTCTCCAAGTTCCTGTCCTGTTGCCGAGAAATGGAACACCACCACCACCGAAACACTCACAGCCTCACCCACCCACATGCCTGGGCTCCAGGCTATTTCTGCTGATGCTCCTTCTTCAAATATCTCCTGCTCTACTCACTTTTTTCTGACACACCTGCCACATCCCATCTTCTTCTTCCCCAGCAGCCTCTTAAGCCCCTGTATCTAATCACTTGGCTTTTCAATGCTCCCATATATCATTTTCCTGTAAAATCTGAATTTCAGTGATGATAATGGCAACAATGATTAGTTAATATTTTGTGCATTACCTGGATGTTATCTCGAACTATCTCCTGTGCTCGCTTTGGCAGCACATGTACTAAAATTGAATTATTTCCTCTCATCCTCACAATACCACTGCAATACCTAAGTACTGTTAGTATCTCTTTTACAGATCAGGAAACTGAGGCTCAGAGAAGTCAAGCAATTTTGCTAAGGTCATACAATTAATTGATATTTTACAAAGATATTCAAATAATGCTGAATCAAAAATTTAAATTGATTAGGACCAATCACTCAAAATCATTTTTTCATACACTCAAATATTCCTGAGTCAAATGATATGATGTCAGAGATTTGCTTCAAAATAATCTAAAGCAGGAGGTGGTGGGGTGTGGATGATACAGGAGTCTCCAGGAATTGATGATTTTTATAAGCGGATGATAAATACATAGATGTTCATTATACTATTCATTCTACTTTTGTGTATGTTTGAAACTTATCAAATAAAAAAGTGGGTTTTTTTTAACGTCATCTTTTTCAATTATAAATAGCCCAAGCCTCCCGATCATCGCAGTCTATCAGTGTTTACAGATAATTTTAAAATGTTCCATTATGCATCCAGGCTTATAAATTACCTAATGTGGGGATCTGGGGCGAGCACTCCAGCTTTAGAAACAAATGTCTCATCTTTGTCACACAAGTTTATTTTTTTCCTAGACCACCGTGGTATGCATTGCATACTTGTCTTAATGGAAGAAACAATTACCTGGGCACTTGTCCAACTGCATATTGTTATCTTTTAATTAACCTGTGTAGCCTTTTTTACTTAACCTAGTTGGAAAAGTGACAGCCACTTGGGCTGTCTAAATAATGTTCACTGCTACTCCTTTATTGGGTCTTTTCAATCAAAACAGCTCCCTGTGTATGGTCCAGTTCTGCAGACCTGGTGATCTTTTGTATTCTGTCACGATCCTTGCCAGACTGCAGTCCTGCAAACTGTCTCGCTAACCAGACCGCTTAGAATTGTTTCAATATATGAAACACAGCTTGATCCAATATGTCCTCTTCTCTCAGTGTTTCCGTGTACAAGGTATCCTGAACTCTACCTTAAAACTCTCCTGCCAACTTACAATGTCCAGGGCTGTGAGTACGTGGGACAACTGGATTCTCGCATATCTGCCCCAGGGTTGCATGAAACGTGCCACATTTCTGGATAGAAATTTATCAGTATGGAATCAAATCTCTGCAAATGTGCATACCCTGGGATCCAGCAATGCCATAGTTAGGAATCTGTCCTAAGGAATTAATTGGACAGATGCACAAAGATGGATGTGTAAGGCTCTTCAAGGCATGGCATGTTTTCTTTAACAATAATAAGTAGGTACAAAAAGTTTAACTATCCAACAATGTGTTGGCTTATGGAATTACCTGCAAACATTGCAAATGTGGATAATGTTGGTAATGAGGAGGTACCGTTAAGTCCTCTTAGCAAAGAGCAGGTTACCCAGGAATATGCATAGTGTGAATATATATAAAGCCTAGCAGGAAAAAAGTTTTATCTATGTACATATGCGTGTGTGTGTAAAATCTGTGTGTCTGTGTTGGGGGTATGTGCACAACCCACGCCTGGCTTGATAAATACTATGGTTTCCTTCGAATGCTTTCTTTTCTCCTCTCTGTATTTTCATGTATTTCTCCAGGGAATGCCATACCTACATAAGAGATTTTAGAAGAAACAGAAGTAACAGACAAAACCTATCCTGTCTAAATGTGTTTCAAGTGTTGAGATAAAAGAAAAATGGAAAAACCTGGGGAAGATGTAAAAAAAATCCTTTTGGGAGCATTGTTTCAATAAAGAAAAGCCTTTCAGTATTAATTATTGAGTAGAAATGATGGAGAAGGTAACGAGCAAAGGAGCAGAGAGAAGGTCAGAGTCCGTCTGCAATTGGTAGCAATGTCCCGACTTGAGGCTGGGAGCTCTGAGCTGCAGACCCCAAACCAGTAAGATACTATAACACTTTTTCTCTCCCTTTTCTGGAGTGCCAGAGGTTTCTGGAGTTCCGATAGTGTCCCAGGCATTATCCTCTGACCCTTACAGCAATCCCTCAAGGTAGGTCTTCCTAAAGGGTGGCCCAGGGGGCTCAGTGCCTTACCCAAGGTCAGAGCTGGAGCCTTGAGCTGAGGTTAGGAGCCCAAGGAGCCCTTGAGCTGAGGTTAGAAGACTCCCTGAAGCTTAGCCCACCACTAAGCTTCAGGGAGTCTCCATTACCAAGAGAAGAGGGGCCGTTGAAAACGGAGAGGATTGTCACCGTGGTGTTAGCGACCAGGCTAGGACCTCAGTAATGTCTGGGTAGAATTCTCTGAAGAGGAATGGGGTCAAGCTGACTTGTGCAGGCAGCAACAGAGGATTCTTTTAGGAACCAGAAGTGAGCCTTTGTGACTGTAAATTATTCAGGCTAGATGTTTACAATGAGCAGCTTAGCTTCAGGCCCATATTAACTTCCGTTCCTATTACTATCAGATTAATGGCATTTTGTTGCTTTTTCTAAATATGCAACAAATCAGGAAACCTATAATTCAGCAGTTAGTCATTACAGTAGCAGTGAATCTGCAACTGTTATCTGAAGCTCATCTATAAAATAACATGAAAATCCAAGATTGGGTTTTTCGTTTGTTTTTTGTGTTTTTTTTTTTGGTATGATAAACAGAGCATTAATAATAAGTAACCAGGATATTGTTTCTAACTTGGAAAATGTCTAAATTGAAAAATTCGTGGGGCACCTGGGTGGCTCAGTCGGTTAAGCGTCTGCCTTCACCTCAGGTCATGGTCCCAGGGTCCTGGGATCCAGCCCGCATCGGGCTCCCTGCTCCACGGGAGGCCTGCTTCTCCCTCTCCCACTCCCCCTGCCTGTGTTCCTGCTCTCGCTATCTCTCTCTGTCAAATAAATAAATAAAATCTTTTAAAAAAAAAAAAAGAAAAGAAAAATTCGTCAGACAACAAAAGAAATCAGGGCAAAGAGACAACAGAGGACTGAACAAACAGGAAGATTTGCATTTTAGATAATGGATCCACAGAATACATAGAAAATACAGTTCGGAGACTTCCATTTCAAGGTTAAAAGAACTATAAGATATATAAAGTATTGTGTATGTTAGTATGTTCATGGACAAGATGAGATAAAGTTAAAGGGAATTTAGTATTATCTCACAAGTTTCAAATAGTAAAGTACTAAAAAGTCATATTTCCTGTGGACTTCAGAGACTATATATAAATACGCACATATATTTAATAAGTCTTCATTTTTCATTGTTCCCCATGATCTCATGCCTTTACATTCAGCTAATATCAAGTACTGTTTTACAGCTGATCAATAAAATACAGTTTACATCAAATGACCAGAGAGTTGTCAATTTTTAAAAATCCCAGCCTCTCTTGCGAATTGCTAACTTCAAAGACATGCATTAAGATTATTAAGCAAGTAATGATTGATTTATCACATAACATTAAGAAATGTTTTCTTTGAAGCACAAATTAAAAGGTCACGGATGCCCAGATTTTTCTTCAGGTTGATAGTTAAAATGCAGACTAGATCATATTGCTGGCCGTGAAGGACACATGAAGGGGATTTGAAGTAGCTCTCCTTTCCGGGCAAATATTTTAATGAAATGCATAATATTCTGCAGTGGATTAATGAGGCTGTTCTCGATTTTCAAACAATGGGTAGACAATTAAGACCCAATCCTGGGAACAAACTGGTGTTGCTGTTATTTTGTGGCGGTATTTAGAATGACCATTGCTGGAGCAACAGGGCATTATTTAACAGAACGGAAAATAAGCATTTACATCAAGCGATTCAGTGGAGATATTCAAGAGGAAAAAAAAAAAAAAGTATGTGGCAGCTGCTGTTCCTAGAAATAAAGCTGACATTTTAGGATGAAAGCAATTTGACCAGCTGAAACCTAAACATGCTTTGTGCCATGTTCAGAAGTCACCCCAAATGCATGCCAACATGCTAAACACTCTCCATAAAGTCAGCGAGCTGTGCGATTTCTCACCCTGCTTTCAAACACTCAGAGAAGAGATGGGTACAGATCTTTGAAGAGGACGGACTTCAGAACGAACAGAATTAATTAGCCACATGAGTATAAGAAAAACCATACCTCAAGAGTGTGGGGAAAGTAATATACATATGGAGGTTAACTGGGAAAAATTGATCTTCCAACTAGGCTCAAAGGCCAATCCAAGACTGCTCTCAACACCTGTGGTCCTAACTAATCAGGAACTATAGTGCTCAGCAAGCTTGCACCACAATACGAACAGGATAGTATAGTATCTCCTATTTTCCCGGTGCATTGTTACGGAAAATGAGGGTGAAACTGCAGTGTCATTCCACAGGTGGCCAATGAGAATCAAGTGTTTTTCCTGACCGAGAGTCACATAAGATCAGGGGGCTTTTCTTACATTTTTGTGAATTGTAATCGTACGCTCACTGCAGTATCTTCCCTGAGGAACATTCTTTTTAATTCTACTCCTCAAAGCTCCGGGCTTTGCTTCCCAGATTGCAAAGTTATTTTGCTTGCTATTTTAGATAACTTCTATAATTTAGTCCTGCCCCTCCCCCGCCCCCCAAGAAGTCTATATGGCCAAATTGATGAGATGAAATGATAGGTTTAAAGAATAATTCATTACACTATCAAGATCTTGGCATGCCAATTGCTGAAAAGACTATTTTGAGCTGTCAGTTCTAAAACACATATTTTTTCATTGACTGACATGCCAAGCCCTTGATGGAATAATGAATTGTTCCCATTGACATCACCATCTCACACAACCCTTGGGCTCCGTGCAGCATTTTTCAGGGTGATGAATAACACTGCTGCTCTTTCCCTGGTGTGTAAAACTAGAAGGGTGAGGTCAGGTACAGGCACTTGCTGAAAAAGGGGGTGGGGGTAGGAATGGGGTGAAGGTCAGGGATCCCATAAAGGTCAGCCAAGACTGTGGTACATGTCATACTCTTCACAACTAAAAATACACACGAGTCCACATTTTGACATGATTGGAACAAAACACCATCTTCCAAGTATTCTGCTTTCTTGCTTGGGAAGGGTGGGTTTTTTTTTTTCCCTGTGACTCGGAAGCTATTTGTGGCTACTGCCTTCAACTCAGAAACTCAACTCCTCTGACTCAGAGACAAGGAAGGCAAAAAGAATATGATTTCACTCAGATGTGGAATCTGGAAGACAGAACAAATGAATAAACAAACAAAAAGCAGAAACAGATCCATAAATACAGAGAACTCAGGGTTGCCAGGGGGGAAGAGAGGCGGGGATGGGCAAAATGGATGAAGCGGAAAGGCAGGTCCGGGCTTCCAGTTATGGAATGAATAAGTCACGAGGATAAAGAGCACAGCACAGGGAATAGAGTCGGTGATGTTGTAGCAAGCCAGCAAGCCTAGTGGAATGTAGAGAGAAGTGGCATCACTCTGTTGTACCCCTGAAATTAATATAGTATAGTATCTCCTATTTTCCCGGTGCATTGTTACAGAAAATGAGGGTGAAACTGGGTGAAACTGGTGAAACTACACTCCAATAAAAAACTTTAAAAAAAAAAGGTGGCTCCCAGATAAAAGGCACCGAGGCATTGTCCTTAGCATGGGTCGTATCCGTATTCCCAAGTTCACTCTGCTCCTAGGCTACCCTCGTCCACTCTTGCACCTCTAGGGTAGCCCAAATCTACCCAGCAAACCTGCCAGGGGCTATTCAACAAAATGCTGCGTGCTGACAAAAGGTCACCATGCACGGCAGCACTGATGCATCAGGCGCCTTCCCACTCGCGGAAAGAACTCACTTCCCTGTATTTCAAAGGCGGGCTTGGACCTTCATTGAGACACATCTCTAGCTTCCGGTCCGCGGGTTCCTCTACCACGTGCCCTGAGCAATGAGCGTCAATAATAACACCTGCTTCAAGCACGTCCCTCCTCCTCCACTGAAAAGCAATCCATTTTATTTATTTTATCCAAACTGCAGCCCCCCTGAAAAAAAAAAAAAAAAACCAAAGCAAAAAACAAACAAAAACCCCCAGCTTTGGTATCCCCCGCTCCTGGTAGTCATTTGCCTACTAATAATGGAAAACTCTGACTATACCAGGATTTCTTTAAGGCTCAGCCCATCCCTAAATACATTCATTAGCAAGTGAATGAACCCCCTGCCCACGTTAGGACTAAGGACACTCGCAGCCTGTAAAAAGACTTTAGGATGAGGCCCTCCCATCAGAGCCACCGCGGGGCTGCCTTATGTAACTGAACTGTGGGTTTACATATGTGCATATATTTGCAAAGTTCCACATACCGTTTGCCATTTAATCGCAGACTTCACGGAGGAAACACAGTTACAAACTCCTCACTTCCCAGCTGGGCGCGCTGAGGCCAGGAGGGGGCAGGCGAGCACACGCGCCCTTCTGAGTGGGAGGCTGTCAGGTGACGCCCACAAACCCACTCAGCGGGAAGCCAAGTTCTAGTCCCGAAGCCCTGGCACGTCTGCGACGCCGGGGACGTCTTTTGCCATCTGGTCTCCCCCCTGGCCTTCTCCCTGAGATCACCTCCCTGGATGGAGCATTCCAGGGTTGCAGACCTCAGGGCCCGGCTGTCCTGGGGCATTTCAGATGTGAGTGGCACAGCCCAAGCGTTGCTCTGGGGCTCACGGTGCAAGACCTTGGCTTCCCGTGCGTCTGTGTCTTCTTCCTCCTCTTCACCTGCCTCCTCTTCCTTCTCATCTCCCTCTCTTCTCCCTATTTGTGGAGGCCACACCATGTGCCAGACACTGCTATCCTACATCTCCCTGGGGGTCACCTTCCCCCTTCATCTGGAGCATTTCGCTTGGTTATGGCACGTTCTTGCCCTTCAGGACACTAACCTCAGCGTAACTTAAACACCCTCACCTGTGTCGCTCTCTGATTAAGATCAGTCTCCCCTATTCCCTCACCCTTGCTTGCCCAGCACGGTACCTTTCATGTAGAATGACATCACAGTAACCTTGAGGTTGGTTCCCTCAGTAGCCCCCATTGACAGATGACAAAACGGAGGCTCCACGAGTGCAGGTGGCTTGCCTAGGTAGGTCACCCAGGCGGTCAGTGGCACACGGGGCATGCCCGTAACTTCCGCTGTTCAACCACACTGCCTCTCGTCACGGCTCTGCAAAGCCCCTCCAATTTCTCGGGCGACTTCATGTACCTGCACTTGCCAAATGTCCTTACCCTACAGAAGACCTTCCACGGATCTCAGGAAGTCTCAGTGGGTGAAGTAGATGTTATCCACAGGCTGCTATGGGTTCTCTTCCAAGACAAGGCCATGGCCACAGCCCAACCCTGAGTAAGTCCAAAACCTGCTGGAATGTCTTACCCCCACGGGCGAGCCCTTGGAACAGGATGCTGTTCGCTAGTAACCAACTAGTCAAGACCTTTGTGCAGGATTCCTGGCTGGCATGGGTGCTATGTACTTCCACCTAAAAGGGACTTTTAAATGCTAATAGTGAAAGGAGGAGGAGGAGGAAGAGGGGGAGGAGAACAGGAAGGAGAAGAAGAAAAAAGGCAAAAGCAGACCACATCATTCCCAGCTGTTGGTCTTTTTCACTAGTTTAAAAGCAAAGCTATGGAAGAATGGGCACCTTTTTTTTTTTTTTTTCATATTATCTACATTTATTGAGCACTTAGTATACACAATGCTAGGCATTGGGTAAATGCTTTGCATAGGTTATGCTATTCGATTCTTACCACAACTCTAAGATAAATACTCTTCTTATCCCCATTTAACAGATAAGAAAACTGAGGATTAGAGAGTATAAGGAAGTTGCTCAAGGCTACATAGGTGGTAACTTTTTTT